>NC_052644.1:11941031-12250260 GCF_016161935.1 Mauremys reevesii | reverse complement strand
TGGTGAGAGGGGCTCCAATAAGTTGCACTGGACGTTAATGCCCCCACTGGACTGCTCCGTCAACCCATGATCTTGAACGTATGGTAGGGGTTCAGCCAGGCACCCTTCCCTGGCCACACTCCTGACTTGCACTCTACACCAAAGATTAAGAGAAGGTGACATGGGGTCATACTGGGAGAATCCCCAGCTCACCAGTTAATCCAGCTTTCTCCATGCTTTGTGCTGGTGAAACACAGCAATTTATGTAAAATAGGAAGGAAGAATCAGGCTCTTGATTTAAACTTACAGTCATACCATATACGAGGCAAGCAAAGGACGCAAAGTTGATGACATACCAAACATTTTTTTTACTTTATAAAAACCACAGACATTTACATTTAGATATTCAAAGAATCAGAAAATTCAACACACATTATTAAACTATATACTGCATTTGTACAATCATAAGAAGTTCTGTAACAAAGTAATAGGTATACAATATAGGCTCACAAACTATTTAAAGGGACACTACACAATTCCTATACACAGGGTTAGAATTTGAGGTTTTCAGTTCTTTAATGTGTAATAATGTTGAAATGGAATGGAGCGTGTATGAAGCTTGTTGGTGTGATGGAGCGTGATGACTATATTGAGCTACTACTTGGCAATTGGTTCTGATGGGCATGACATATCCTCAACTTCTGATTTCTCTGTCATTGCTTGCAGTGTTAATTAATATACTTGAAGCAGACTTAAATAAGCACATTCCTAAATAGTATTGCTACAAATCCTTTCTAAAGAAATAATTAGATTAATTATTTTTCAACCAATTTTCACCAAAAATATCAGCAAAAACCCTTGCATGTTCCTTCAGCTGAGGAGGTTAAAATGGGCAAATAAAAGTCATCAGTTTTTGTGTTACCTTTTCTGAAGGAAAGAACGAAGGGAAGCGTACAGTATTCCTCCACCTTAGTACCAGCATGACATTGTAATGGGCGACTTACTTTCTAGTCACTCTGGATGAACAAAGATTAGGTACTGGAGAATCAGTAACAGTTTAGTTTAAATTCTCTTTGTAGAGCTATAACTCAGTCCCCCTCAGAATAGTCTTTTGGCTTCTCTTATTTCTGTAAAGTGTCAGGCAAACTTGTAGCACTAGTATCACTAAAAAAATAATAAACAGATTTCCTTTTTAATGACTTTTTTTGTTCTAATATTTAGATGTTTTGGAATATCAGTGATGGGGGATGATGCTAGTCAAATAATGTGACCAACAAACCTTTATATAGAGGAAAGTGAAATTAAGCAAAGAGATGAAGAAAAATGATTGAAAAATCATAATTTGACTAGAGTTTCAAACCATTGCATTCACAATACAATCAAACAGAAGATGTTTTATTATCAATAGTGCTCATGTTCAGACTTACGTTTGCTCTTTGAAGGGAATCCGGTCTCTGTGTCTGCCTTTTAACTTCCAGCTGAGAAAGGGACCTAGTTCACACTATTTCTCTTTTTATCTGTCACTTTCAGACAGAAAACAGTTTTCCTGTTGGACAATGAAAGTACATGTTACATCAACATTAAGTCAACATGACAAGGTTCAAAGATCATTAGAGACGAAAGCAAACTACAGAAGATAAAGGTGAACTTTGATCTCACTCTTTGAATACCTGGGCTGTGATTCACTACTCCATTATAGAATTTTATGCTGATGTGACTACAATGGTTTAATTGGACCATCAAGGCAAAATAGATGTAACAACATGATGGTTCAGGCCCAGTATCTTAAATGATATTGTGAAGTGGTGGCAAATACTCCATGGTTAAGGTTGCCAGATTCCAGGGGCCAGATTTGGCACTGTGCTGGGTGTATGGCTGCTTTCTAGTCATAGTGTACTGGTGAACATGGCCCTACATTTCAGTTACAAACCCTACTGACCTACCAGCTGGGAGGTTAGATTTGAAGGACAGTAGAATTTTTCTACAAAGTTTGAACTTAATCAGACACGAGTTTCCTGAATCTTGACACCCTAAATTAAAGGAGTTAATCAGAGTTCAAAAAGGTTTTGAACCTTTTGAACCCCCCCCCCCACACACACACACACTTTGTAGGGAAGAAGCAAAAAGAAAGAGATATAATGTAGTTTACTTGATGTGGCTAGTTGCCATCTGTTACAGAGGCCCAAAAGTTAATTGGTTAAATTTTTGTAATTCTAATTTTAAAACTTGTTCCTCGACAAAAACAAATAAGCTTCTTATAGTAAAGTTAAGGATGTAGTCATGTATCAGTGACATATATATATGTGTGTGTGTTAGCTTTCAAGAATGATAGCATGTTTAAAAAGTTAGAAACCCTTAAAATTCAAATCTAAGGTTGCACTTACGAGAAATCCAAACATGTGAAAATATGGAAATGCACAGATAAGGTACCCAAAGCAGCTTAAATCCATCCCCACATAGACGCTATCCTATTTTGTCTCCATTTAAGGCTAATAGAAAACAAGTACCACAGAGCATTATGACATTAAAGGGGTGAAATATTTTGTTTCAACTTTTTGATTCAAACTGTTCTTTTTTTATTTTAATTTTGGCCAGTTTAAAACAAAACAAAAAAAACAAAAATTTGAAAAAAAACCCACCAAAATGGCCAAATTGATTAAAAAAAAACCACAAGAGACAAAAGCACTTTGCGATGACTGAAGCATTTCAGTTGATTCAAAATGATGATTTTTTTTAGTTCTTCCTTTTTTATGTCTTGCTGGGAATAATTAAGAAAAGGATAGATAATAGGACAGAAAATATCATATTGCCTCTATATAAATCCATGGTACTCCCACATCTTGAATACTGTGTACAGATGTGGTCACCCCATCTCAAAAAAGATATACTGGAATTGGAAAAGGTTCAGAAAAGGGCAACAAAAATGATTAGGGGTATGGAACGGCTTCTGTATGAGGAGAGATTAATAAGACTGGGACTTTTCAGCTTGGAAAAGAGAGAGCTAAGAGAAGATATGATTGAGGTCTATAAAATCATGACTGGTATAGAGAAAGTAGATAAGGAAGTGTTGTTTACTACTTCTCATAACACATGAACTACGGGTCACCAAATTAAATTAATAGGCAGCAGGTTTAAAACAAATAAATGGAAGTATTTCTTCACACAACGCACAGTCAACCTGTGGAACTCATTGCCAGAGGATGTTGTGAAGGCCAAGACCATAACAGGGTTCAAAAAAGAACTAGATAAATTCATGGAGTATAGGTCCATCAATGGCTATTAGCCAGGATGGGCAGGGATGGTGTCCCTAGCCTCTGTTTGCCAGAAGCTGGGAATGAGCGACGGAATGGATCATTTGATGATTCCCTGTTCTGTTCATTCCCTCTGGGGCACCTGGCACTGGCCACTGTCGGAAGACAGGATATTGGGCTAGATGGACCCTTGTTCTGACCCAGTAGAGCCATTCTTATTTTCTTATGTTCCATTCAGTGCACTATTTAGAAAAAAAAATGTTCAGAGGCTGAATAAAAAAATCCCACCAATAATCCGATGCATTTGAAGAAGTGTTTTTTTAACCCACAAAAGCTTACGCCCAAATAAATCTTTAAGGTGCCACCAGACTCATAAGAACATAAGAATGGCCATACTAGGTCAGATCAAAGGTCCATCTAGCCCAGTATCCTGTCTACCAACAGTGGCCAGTGCCAGGTGCTCTAGAGGGAGTGAACCCAACAGGTAATGATCAAGTGATCTCTTTCCTGCCATCCTTCTCCACCCTCTGACAAACAGAGGCTAGGGACACCATTCCTTACCCATCCTGGCTAATAGCCATTAACGGACTTAACCTCCATGAATTTATCCAGTTCTCTTTTAAATGCTGTTATACTCCTAGCCTTCATAGCCTCCTCAGGCAAGGAGTTCCACAAGTTGCCTGTGCACTGTGTGAAGAACTTCCTTTTATTTGTTTTAAATCTGTTGCCCATTAATTTCATTTGGTGGTCCCTAGTTCTTGTATTATGGGAACAAATAAGTAACTTTTCCTTATTTACTTTCTCTACATGACTCATGATTTTATATACTTCTATCATATCCCCCCTTAGTCTCCTCTTTTCCAAGCTGAAAAGTCCTAACCTCTTTAATCTCTCCTCATATGGGACCTGTTTCAAACTCCTAATCATTTTAGTTGCCCTTCTCTGAACCTTTTCTAATACCAATATATCTTTTTTGAGATGAGGAGACCAGATCTGTACGCAGTATTCAAGATGTGGGCATACCATCGATTTATATAAGGGCAATAATATATTCTCCGTCTTATTTTCTATCCCCTTTTAATGATTCCTGACATCCTGTTTGCTTTTTTGACTGCCACTGCACACTGCGTGGACATCTTCAGAGAACTATCCACGATGACTCCAAGATCTTTTTCCTGACTCGTTGTAGCTATATTACCATCCATCATATCGTATGTATAGTTGGGGTAATTTTTTCCAATGTGCATTACTTCACATTCATCCACATTACATTTCATTTGCCATTTTGTTGCCCAATCACTTAGCTTTGTGAGATCTTTTTGAAGTTCTTCACAGTCTGCTTTGGTCCTAACTATCTTGAACAGTTTAGTATCATCTGCAAACTTTGCCACCTCACTTTTTATCCCTTTCTCCAGATCATTTATGAATAAGTTGAATAGGATTGGTCCTAGGACTGATCCTTGGGGGACACCACTTGTTACCCCTCTCCATTCTGAGAATTTATCATTTATTCCTACCCTTTGTTCCCTGTCTTTTAACCAGTTCTCAATCCATGAAAGGACCTTCCCTCTTATCCCATGACAATTTAATTTACGTAAGAGCCTTTGGTGAGGGACCTTGTCAAAGGCTTTCTGGAAATCTAAGTACACTATGTCCACTGGATCCCCCTTGTCCACATGTTTGTTGACCCCTTCAAAGAACTCTAATATATTAGTAAGACATGGTTTCCCTTTACAGAAACCATGTTGACTTTTTCCAAACAATTTATGTTCTTCTATGTGTCTGATAATTTTATTGTTTACTATTGTTTCAACTAATTTGCCTAGTTCTGATGTTAGACTTATCAGTCTGTAATTGCCAGGATCACCTATAGAGCCCTTTTTTAATATTGGCATTACATTAGCAATCTTCCAGTCACTGGGTACAGAAGTAGATTTAAAGGACAGGTTACAAACAATAGTTAAGAGTTCCGCAACTTCACATTTGAGTTCTTTCAGAACTCTTGGGTGAATGCCATCTGGTCCCGGTGACTTGTTAATGTTGAGTTTATCAATTAATTCCAAAATCTCCTCTAGTGACACCTCAATCTGTGACAGTTCCTCAGATTGTCACCTACAAAAGCCGGCTCAGGTTTGGGAATCTCCCTAACATCCTCAGCCATGAAGACTGAAGCATATAATCTACTTAGTTTCTCCACAATGACTTTATTGTCTTTATGTGCTCCTTTTGTATCTCGATCATCCAGGGGCCCCACTGGTTGTTTAGCAGGCTTCCTGCTTCTGATGTACTTAAAAAACATTTTGTTATTATCTTTTGAGTTTTTCGCTAGCCATTCTTTAAACTCCTCTTTGGCTTTTCTTATTACATTTTTACACTTAATTAGGTAGGGTTTATGTTCCTTTCTATTTACCTCACTAGGATTTGACTTCCAATGCTTCTTTTACTTGGTTGTTAAGCCACGGTGGCTCTTCTTTAGTTCTTTTATTGTGTTTTTTAATTTGGGGCATACATTGAAGTTGCCTCTCCCCTTGTGGATTCCCATACCAGCTGCTCCAAGAAGCAGTCATTTAAAGTATTGAGAAATTTGAGGTCGCTGTCCAAATACTCCTTCTATTCTCACAATAAATTCACTTCTTATCCCATCCTCCCATTTTGATAGGAAAACTGCAAACATGCAGTTATTTAGTCTTGCTTCTCAGGGCCTAAGATTTTCCTAGCTATGTGATGTTTGTTTTTCATCTGGCTGTAGCTGACTATTCAAAATTGCTGACTGCAGTACTGTCAAATTCTGGGGTACATACAGAAATGTCAAATTATGGGGTAACACAGGTGTTAGCTAACATCAAGTAAGCACATTTCTGACCAGAGAGCATGGTACAAAACCACACCAATCTCTTACGTAACTACATAAACACATTTCTAAGCCCTGGTCTACATGGGTACATGTGGAGAGGACCTAAGATACGCAACTTTGGCATACCTTAGGTCGACTTCCCTGTCCGTGAGGATGGCAGCGAGTCGACTGCTGCCACTCCCCTGTTGACTCTGCTTCCACCTCTTGTGAGCTGGAGTTCCGGAGTTGACGGGGAGCGCGTTCGGGGATTGATTTATTGCATCTAGATGAGGTGCAATAAATCAATCCCCAATAGATTGATTACTAGCCACTGATCCAACGGCTAGTGAAGATCTGACCTTAGAGATGGTACTTGTTATATCCTTGGGGGCAGCTGGTTTAGGAAGAAATCACTTGAGGCCAGACAGCAGACAGCTAACAAAACTACCATTTTATTTACATGCAGAGAGCTCGCCTAACCGGCCGAAGCTGGCTGGGCTATCCCCTAATAATCTAACTCAGTTGCCATAGGAACAAAAACCATGACAACCAAATACACAACATATTCCTCCCCCCCTAATAAGAACATCCCCTAAATAAAACACACACTAGACTAGAGAAGGAGGGTAGACTGCCTCCATTCCCAGCTAAACCCTGGGGATTATTTTGCCCCATAACCATGGGTTCGCCCTAGCTAAAGATCCAGCCGATGAGGAGGCCTTCTGTCTCTAGGTGGATTACGGTGAACTTCTGGTGTTGTTGCACCCGAAAGTACCATGGGCTCAGGGTCCGCAGCACGAACAGGTGAGGAGGTGGTATCAGCTCATGCTGGGCAAAGGGGTATCTCAGCCACCGGCAGTAATGGAGGAGAACAGTCAGGAACAGGTGATTCGTGATTCGGTGTCTCACCAGAAGAAGTGAAGTCAGACCACTCAACTGCAGATGTGTCCTGAGGACTGGCATGACCTGGCAACAGCTGATCTACATGTCGCCGCCAGGTAAAATTCTCTGCAGTCCAGACTGTGTAGGAAACAGGTCCTGTTTGAGTGATGATCGTGGCAGTGACCCATTTAGCTCCAGAAGTATAATTCCAAGCCAAAACTGGCTGTCCTGGGCTAAAGGTTCGGTCTTTTGCTCTGGGTGCCCATCTGATGATTTGATATTGCTGCTGATGTTGCACAATTTGTTGGGGTTCAGAAGGTTTCAGCAGATCAAAGCAAGTGTGCAGCTGTCGTCCCATCATTAGAAAGGCTGGGGATGCCTGGGTCGTAGCATGAGGTGTGTTTCTGTAGGAAAGTAAGAAGGTATCCAGACGCTTTTGAATGGAGTGTTGTCCCCTTGCTGATTTCAAAGTGTGTTTCATTGTCTGCACAAATCTTTCAGCTAATCCATTGGTGGATGGATGATATGGTGCTGACGTGATGTGGTGTATCCCATTTGCCTTCATAAACTTTTGAAACTCCTGAGAGACGAACTGCGGTCCATTGTCGCTCACAAGTTGTTCTGGCAGACCAAAACGACTAAAGAGTCCTCGTAGTTTTTGGATAGTACTCTCTGCAGTAGTAGACTGCATTATAGAGACTTCTGGCCATTTAGAATGGGCATCTACTGCCATCAAGAACATGCTTCCTTCAAGGGGGCCAGCGAAGTCAATGTGAATACGTTGCCACGGGTTTTCAGGCCAGTCCAATGGGTGTAGGGGTGCCCACTGGGGTGCATTCCTCACACCCTGACATGACATACAAGCTTTTGCCTTCTCTTCAAAAGCACTATCCAATCCAGGCCACCAAAAATAGCTTCGTGCAATTTCCTTCATGCGCACTATTCCACAGAATGTAGCTGTTCTAACATCTGTGATCTCAGTGATGGTGGAATAATGACACGTCTCCCCCACAACAAACAACCAGATTGGACCGATAACTCCGTCCTACTGGACATGTAGATAACAAGGTTGGGTGAGACTGGAGAGGTTTGTTGAGCTTTTCCATGCATCACCAGGTCCATACTTGGGACAATACTGGGTCAACGCGAGTTGCCTTCTTTATCTGAGTAGCAGTGATGGGTGTATTCTCTACCTGTTCAAAGTAGAAGATTTCCTTTTGGGCACTATCTTGATGCTTGACCGGCAAAGGCAACTTTGAGAGGCCATCTGCATTGCCGTGCAGAGTGGATTTCCGATATTTGATTTCATATGTGTGTGCTGAAAGTAACAATGCCCAACGTTGCATACGACGAGCAGCTAATGGGGGAATGCCTGTGTAGGGTCCAAAAATTGACGTCAGAGGTCGATGGTTTGTGAGAAGAGTAAACTTCTGCCCAAACAGGTACTGATGAAACTTCCGAATTCCAAAAACAATTCCTAATGCCTCACGTTCGATTTGGGCATAGTTAGTTTCTGCTTTGCTTAGAGTGCGTGAAGCAAAAGCAATAGGTCTCTCTTCTCCCGAAGGTATAATGTGTGACACGACTGCTCCCACTCCATAAGGGGAGGCATCACAGGCCAATTGTAGGGGTAAGGATGGCTCAAAGTGCGTCAGAACTTCAGAATTTAGCAATTCATCCTTAGCTTTGTTAAATGCAACATCACAGGCTTCAGTCCACTTCCAGGCCTTGTTCTGCCCAAGGAGCTGAAGTGGTTTTAGCAGTGTAGCTAACTGCGAGATGAACTTTCCATAATAGTTCAGTAACTAGAAACGAGCACAGCTGACTTACATTTCGAGGTTGGGGAGCCTCCACAATAGCTTTAACTTTTGCAGGGGACTTATGAAGACCGGCAGAATCAATGATGTGTCCCAATATTCAACAGAGGGCTTGAAGAATTCACACTTGTCTTTGCGAACTCGCAGACACAGAGCTCGCCCAACCGGCCAAAGCTGGCTGGGCTATCCCCTAATAATCTAACTCAGTTGGCATAGGAACAAAAACCATGACAACCAAATACACAACAGTACAGAACACACTCCTCACAAGATAAGAATGGGATGATAGGATAATGGAAAAGGATGTTTTGTTCAACTAGTAGGTACAGGGATAAGGGTAGGGTAATATGTAACTTCTCCTTTGACTAGTGTCCCTATGGGTGCTTCATGGTAGGTGTATGTGCGCCCCTGCGCCACTGATTAGATATTTTTGATAGCAGTGTCCGTTGAGCCCACACATGTGCCCTCCCTCCCTTGTGGTCTGCCTCGAGGCTATTTATCACTGCACGGGCGAACCCCCCTCACTTCCTTCTCTACCGTCTTTGGCCTCAGATGAAATGAGCAGCCGTCCCTTCCTTATGTATCATTAGCATAAGCAGTGTTTGTTTTATTAACTTTGTTCTCCTTAAAAGTAGTTAGGCTGGTGATTTTTTATTTTATTTTATTCCTTTGGGTTAGAGAGAGAGAGAGGAAAAGAACTTCAGTTTCCTGCCCTGTCTGAGGGCATTCTCCCCTCCCGCCCAGCATCTAATAGACTCATAATTGTTTTTTCCACTTTTTCCACTTTGAGGCTCTTTTTACGATGTTCACGTAAAGGTTGTGGGGCTTTGGAAAACACCCCCTCACCTAGGTCTGACAGCCTGGATTGCCAAACTTTCAGAGCATTCTTCAGGACTCTAAAATGTGTTGACAGGTTATCAGAGTGAAGGAGTGCAATTTTTATCTGATTTTGTACTTTGAAATAATTGGCAGTGCTCTCACAGCTTGCATATGGGCATGTTGTGCTGCTTGAAATGGAGAAAAAAGAAATACATTATTTTCAAATATTTTCTACCTTTCTGAGAGAGACAAGGTGGGTGAGGTAATATTTTTTATTGGACCAACTTCTGTTTGTGAAAGAAACAAGCTTTCAAGCTTAAACAGAGCTCTTTTGCAGGTACCTTTCCCAGACCGGAAGAAGAGCTCTGTGTAAGCTTGAAAGCTTGTCTCTCGCATCAACAAAAATTGGTCAAATGAAACTTATTACCTCACCTACCTTGTCTCTTTAATATCCTGGGACCAACACAGCTACAATAACAACTGCTCCCTTTCTTATCAGTTTGCATAGTAGAGTATATAAATCAGTGTAAACATCTCTCTTTCCCTCTTCTGTTTATCATTTTTGGTAAAAAAAAATTGGAGGGGGAGAGAGTTGGGCTAGGGGTTTATTAGCTGTGATTATTAAAAAAAGATTTAAGAAAAATTGAGTTTTCAAAAAAAAAAGCGGGGGGCTTATTTGTCCAACTCTGTTATTGTTACAGTTACAGCGGGGATGGATTTGAACACAGCTATGCTGTGGATTGTCCTGTGATGGAGCAGTGCTATGGTCAACAACTATAAAGCACATATGCTCCACCCCTTTCTGCTTGTGCGGAAAGCTACATAAAACACGTCAAACTAACTCATTTCCTTCCATACTGGGTCCGAAAAGGAATGACATACATTTAAGTAATGGCAACGTTTTTGTCCTTTTCTGTAAACAAATTTTTTTCTGTGCAAGGGTTTTTATTATGAGGGAGTTTTAGAAAGACTGCAGGAAATGTGTAATGATTTCAGGATTTGGAGTAATCAATGGAAAAGCACCAGATTAAAAATGGATTCCTGTTCAGGTGACATGATCATATGTCACTGTAAGACTTCATTACCCACTTGCCAGCACACACGTATACAGGAAGACTTACAAGTAAAACAGAGCCATCTACAGTCAATTGTCCTGGATAATGGGAGACAACAAGATTCCAAACCACACTTTGCAAAATTACAATAGGCCCTTAGAGTTATATTTCATATTTCTAGTTTCTGATACAAAAGTGATACATTTATATAAATAGGAAGACCAGACTCACTAGAATATAAACTTTGTAATGATACCTTACAAGAGACCTTTTTCATGAAGCATATTTTAGTCACATTATGTTCACACTAATCAGCATACTTTTAAAAAAATCATATAGAGTGCAACATCACAGGCAGGATCTCTGGAAGAGATCAATTCATTGCAAAATGTATTTCTCCAAACATTTCAGCAAGACATGATACAGAGCAGAGTCTCTATAATTCCTTATCCTCTTAGCATTGACGGTAATAATTCCTTTGAAGCAGTCTTGCTATAACTTACATGTAACACCTTCCTAACCTAAATCATCCTCTGGAAAAAAAAATTTTTTTTTACAGAATATGGTAAATAAAGATACTCAGTGAAAAGTTTCCCATTCAATCATGCAGGGAAAATAGCTATGTTTCTATACATGTATATGCAGCCTTATTCTCAAACAGAGACAGAAGATAAGATGGAATTGTGTGTGCTGTGCATTTGTTGACTAGAATCTCTACCGCTCAAAATAATTCCCTACACAGAAATTGGCAAATCCATCCCTGATGTGAACTATTGTGACTCCAGTAAAATCAAACTAGTTCCACTAGGTGCAATTACAGTTGTCTAGTGCTGCGGTACACTGACCTTCCAAGGTACCAGCAACACACCAGGTGTATCAGGGCTCAGGTGCTTCAGCTACTAGTCCTTGAAGGCAGTAGCCTTGGTGGGATCTAGTAATAATTCAGGCACCTGGTTAAGTGCAAGGGCATTTTACTGCAGCTGGCAGGAAAGGAAAAGGTTGCAAATGTTACCCAGGGTTCTTTCAACCAGGGCCAGTTCTACAGTTTTTCCCGCCCCAAGCAGTGCGCCGAATTGCCACCCCAGACGGCAGGGGCAGTCCGTGTGCCCTTAGGGTGGCAGGCGCATTTCCGTGGCGGCGGCAATTGGGTGGCAGCTTCTATGTTTAACTGAAGCCGCCGCGGACAGCTAAACATAGAAGCTGCCGCTGAATTGCCACCACTGCAGAAATGTGCCTGCTGCCCTAAGGGCATACAGACTGCCCCAAGGGCATACAGACTGCCCCCGCCATCTGCGGTGGCAATTCGGCGCGCTGCTTGGGGGCAAAACAACAGGGACTGCCACCCCTTGAAGATTGCTGCCCCAAGCACCAGCTTGGAATGCTGGTGCCTGGATCCGGACTTGCTTTCAACCCAAAGCTCTTGGTAACTTTACTCTGTGTGAGGAGGTGTCAGGAAATAAATCAGGGGAGACACGGCCATCCGACCAATAGATGGCTGGCACAAACAGGACAACACAAGAGTGTTTTCACTTAAAGCTAAACTTTACAAGTCTCAAGCACTTACACACATCCACAACAAGATTAGTAAAACACCCCCAACCCTTGATAATTACCAAAGCTGAGTGTGACACTCGAATAGCACAGTGGCAGCCAGTCTGCCAGTGGGGAACACAAGATGCATCCAGAGGGAGAGACCAGTCCCAAAGAGTTCCCAAACGAGTATTTATACATTAATAATAGAATGACATGTCCCTTAAAGAAACCTTGTTAGGTAAGCAGTTTTAATGATCAAGCAAGAGGCCGCTTCTGATTATTGAATAACCAGGTGTGGGGTTTTCCAGAACTTGCAGACTTGAGACCTCAGTAGACATTCCTGGGGCATACTCTTTTAAAACTCATGTATCAGCAACTTCAACACAATTCTTATCAGGAAGGATGCGGCGTCAAGCTGCCCTTTCCCTGGCACCCAAAAACTCCCTCCTCTCCTGCCTTGGTCAAGCTGAGACTTGCTTTTAACAGCTTGCTGACTAGGCTGTCTTTAACAATAAGCCATAGTGGTTTCAGGCACTTTACTGGTTTGCCAAAGTCTCCCCGTACAGCAAATATCATAGGTACAGAGGCTTAAAGTTACAGCTCATAGTGAGCAATAGTTGTTCTTGTCTGGGGCCCTGGGGCAGGGCCAGATGAACTCTTCTGTGGGCCTAGGGCTATTGGATTTTGTGTGGCCCGTTAAGCTGTGGGGTGGGGTAAAAATTAGGGGTTCAGTATGCAGGAGGGGGGCTTTGGATTGAGGCAGAAGGGTGGGTGCAGGAGGGCGTGAGGGCTCCAATGGAGGGTTCAGGATCTGGGGTTTAGAGTGCGGGAGGGGGATCAGGGCAGGAGGTTGGAGTGGGGAGTATGGGCAGGAGTTAGGGTGCAGGAGGGGGCTTAGAGCGGGGGATGGTGTTGGGGGGAATGGAACACTGACCTGGGGCAGATCCCATTTGATGTGTGGGGGACAGGTGGCTCCACTGTGATTCCTGGCCAATGGGAGTTTCAGGGGGCAGAGTCTGCAGGTGAAGGCAGTGTACAAACAGAGCTTCCTGGAGCTCACTGCAGCCACATGGCTCCAGCCGGGGGAGAGGGGAAGGAAAGAATAACAGCATGTGGAGCCGTTTCCCCCACCCTAGTAGGAAGGGCTGGAATGCAGGGGCTTTTAAGGGCTGCAGCCCCTAAAGCCCCCCTTTTAATCCAGCCTTGCCCTAGGGCAGTCCAATTGAAAGTCTGGACTCTTCCGGACTATTGCTTGTCGTGCCCTCTCCAATGCAGGCTTCTATTCTAAGCATATAGGATATTGGAGGTTTCCAGGCTAGGATTAGTTAGTGGAGTGCCTCTCATTGGGGCATCTCTGCACTGGCTACCTGTCTAATGACTGCAGCTTCACACATAGACCTGCACACAGCTCTGATGTCTGGTACTTAAACTCTGTTCTACTCACATTTCCACAGCATCTGCTACAGCCTGCTCTATCCATCAATCCTTGGGGTTTTTCTTTGTGCATCCAACTTCCTGCTACTCCTGGCTAGCCATGCCACCAAACTTCCACAAGAAGTACCAAGTCATTTCCTGGGTCTTAGACTTTCTGTCCCGTCCTCCTCCTTGGCCAAAGGAAGGGGATGTGCAGTGGAGATGGGTTGATGGGAAAATTAAATCCTGGCTTAGCAGAGTTCTCACACTGGGAAATCTTAGGCACAAATCCTGTTTTGGAAACTCCAATTGCAATAAATGTTGATTTATTTCATTCCCAGAAAGTAGGCTGTTCTGTAGGGTCTCCTACTCTTTGCATTGGCCTGATATTATAGGGACCACATTTCAAATGCAGCCCAAATCTGGTGAGAGATCTTATGAATGTAGTGATCACTTCACAGTGCTTGCAGGAAACAAGAGAGAAGTGGTGATAACATGTTGGGAATAGGAGAGAAAATTGGGCTGGTTGTCAAACATACAGAAAGAATAAGTAGTCGATCAAAATATTTGACTCACTGAATTTGAGCCTCACTAAATATAGCTGATTGATGCTAACCATTAAGTTAAAAATGATTGATTGTGGCCATTAAATTAATAAGTCAAGTACCCAACGGTAATAAACAAATTTTCCAATAACAGTAATACAAACATTAATCAGATATAAACTTTTACAGATATATTCCAGAATGAAATTGGTAAATTTCAGTCACAATGAATATTTTCCCCTTCTTTTCCTTTTAATTATAAATTCAAACTACATTTCTAAAGCTTTGCCCTAGTCTACCCATATATAGCATATGCAATTAGAACTGAGCAAAAATGTTCAAATTTTCAAATGAGTAGTTTAGTCATCAAAAATGGAATTCTGAGCGGATCTGAAACTATTCAGAATTTTGGTAGCGTAATGTGCTTGTTAGCCTGGAAATTAGGCCCTTACCTGGGATATGGAGACTTCCATTCCATTGCTCCCTCCAGGTCAAACCCCAAGAGGACTTTCTTGATTAACCAACTTTTCCATTGAGAAGGAGGGGGTGGGAACCCAGAGATGATTCCCACCTGGATTCCTGTGGGTGGAACAGAACAAAGGGGGCAGCCATCATGAGAAATCCCCAGCTATCACCTGAGCTGGAACAAGGGCTGTACCAGGGGAAAGGATTGTGCCCAGACTAGGAAGGCATCCAGTCTGTGAAAGAATCTTATTGAAACATCTCTGAGGGTGAGATTGTATCTGTATTCAGTTTTATTACTGTATTAGGCTTAGATTTGCGTGTTTTATTTTATTTTATTTGGTAATTCACTTTGTTCTGTCTGCTATTACTTGGAACCACTTAAATCCTACTTTCTGTATTCAATAAATTCACCTTTTACTTATTAAATAACCCAGAGTATTTATTAATACCTGCTGGGGGGGAGGAACAGCTGTACATATTTCTCTACCAGTGTTATAGAGGATGAACAATTTATGAGATTACCCTGTATAAGCTTTATACAGGGTAATCTCATAAGCTTTATACAGGGTAAAATGGATTTATTTGGCGTTTAGATCCTATTGGGAGTTGGGCCTCTGAGTGTTAAGGAGAGGAACACTTATCAAGCCATTTTCAGTTAAGTCTGCTGCTTTGGGGCATGTGGTTCAGATCCTGGATCTGTGTTGGAGCCGACTGGTGTGTCTGGCTCAACAAGACAGAGTGCTGGAGTCCCAAGCTAGCAGGGCAGGAAAGCAGGGGCAGAAGTAGTCTTGGCACATCAGTTGGTAGTTCCCAAGGGGGGTTTTGTGATCCAACCTGTCACACTACCTACTTACACTCATTGGGATTATTAGGTAGATTGGTTTTATACAATGGGACAGATCTGGTCCCACTTACCCTGGTGTAGCTGACATCAGAATCTTTCATTCTGAATCTCTTTCTCTCTACTTCCTGTCCCACTAACACTCACACACACAAATTTCCCTCCCTCCCAAAGAAACAGATGGTCTTTGCAACATTTCTGGAAGATCAATAAAACACGAAGTGAGATAGTAAAGTAATTAAAGTAAGTAAGTTCCAAACCATTTAGCACTTTATTGGCATGTAACAGTGTCTCTTTAAAAGCATGTGGCCCTCACAAAGGAAACATCAACACCATCCATCCACCAGGGAACCCAAGGACTCCCCACTGGCTTTAAACAGTAAGGATGGGCACAGGTCCAGCTTATAGCCTCCTGAATCATTTGAGGAGAGTGGGGTGCACATAGAGCATAAATTCATAACAGTGTGGGTAATTAACCATTGAAACAATTTACCAAGAATCATGGTGGATTCTCCATCACTGACAATTTTAAAATCAAGATCGGATGTTTTTTATGAAAGATCTGCTCTATGAATTATTTTGGTACAGTTCTCTGGCCTGTGTTACATGTAAGGTCAGAATAGATTACCACAATGGTACCTTTTGGCCTTGGAATCAATGATATGGGGGATCTGACATGTTTATAACTGAGATTCCAGCAGGGATCCTTCAGTGTTCATCAACCTGTCACTTTAGTGGGAGTGTGAGGATGGGGAAATTTGTTATTGCCTCCTTTTCTTCGCCTGGGACTAGCCCAAGTGTTGTAGCTAAAGAAAGGTACAGTTCCTGGGAGAACCCATGTATGGAGTCAAAAAAGGGGTATTCCTTGCAGGCAGGGCAGTCTCTAATGACTTGTACACAAAAGGCTCTATACACTCAACCCTCGTAGAAAGTAAGAGAAGGCCGGGGGTTCAGTAATGGTGCTGAAATCCCAGTTAGGTGGATGCTTTTGAGGGTGGGAGAGAGCTAAGAGCTGCTTGCCCCGTGGCTGTACATGATTTATGCATGTGAGGCATGGGCCTACATTAGACCACTTATTGCCAGTGAGTTAAAAGGATTGGTTTAAACCTTGCATTTTCAGTTTAATTGATAAAAGTTATAGACTGTGCGTAAGTTATAGCCTGTGACTAAATCCATATTGCAGTGTCATTACAGGACATGCAAGCAAAAGATGAGCTAATACTGCAACTGATTGAAGAATGCCTCTCAAAATGGCAGGGTATTCCCTTGAAAAGAAAAACAAAGTTTAATTATGGCAAAATCAAACATTGAATGGGTTTTAGCTAAACCTCAGCAGATGTGAAACCTCCCTTTGGGGGGGATACATGATTCAATAGTGAGAGGACACCCTAAATTAGAAGAAACACTGGAAAAAACTTAAAAAGCTGGGTTAGTAACCTGGGATAAAAGAGGTCTTGAATATGCATATTTATAGCTGTTTGACATGTGCAAAGCAAGACCCTGCTAGAAGGCAATGGTGAGGAGAACTAGTATATCAGACTTTAAAGGGTCCCTTATAACGCCTGCTGGTGGATTTTGTGGGGCTATTGCTCACTACAGCTAGAAGGAATAGATTTCTATTTGTAATTGTAGATAGCTTCAGCAAATGGGTGGAGACATTCCCCAGTAGGAGGAAAGACAACCATGCAGCCGCTAAAATGTTAAGAGATTTTTTTCCTAAATGGGGTTTAGCTCACAGTATTGATTCTGATAATAGACCAGCTGCTATTGGACGAGTATGCTGGAACATAGGCTCATGGGCTGGTATTCCTTTACCACTGCACATCCCCTACCACCCTTAAGATGAAGGGCACATAGAAAGAAAGTTCAAATTTGAGAGACTTGTTCAATCTAAAGTGTGCAATGAGCTGGGAACAAACTGGGACATGGTGCTCCCATGGGTTCTTATGAAGATCTGGAGCCAGGATTTAGTCATTTTGAGGTGCCCTCTGGGAGACTCATGACCAGTTGGGAAAATTTACTGTGCCCTCCAGATTGGGAATCTATGAAAACACTCACAATAACAACCTGGATAAACAGAAACAAATACTGGTTGGTACAGTCCAAGGAAAAGCTGCAGCACAACAAGCTGCAGAACAGTGATATTTCGAAGGGAACAGTGATATCAAGCAGTGGCAAATTGGAAACCAAGTAATGGTTAAAATAGAACCAAGGGCTAAGAAAAAACATCCAAAGGAGGAATGGCAAGGTCTGTGGCCAATTATAGACAAATTCGGAACTTCATTGTATCTTGTAGAAATAGAGGACCAGGCTTGGTGGAAACATGCCATGCAGTAAAAAGGAATATAAAAGTTCTGTGCTCTTTTACAGATTAAGCATAAAGAATAACTGGTTAAGGTAAGCACAATGGAATCATTTCAAGTGAATGATGGATGTTTACTAAACTTAAATTTCCAGGCCATATCAGATATTGATCCATATTGCCTGGAGTCAATTAAGGATAAAAAAAAGGAGATCTGAGATGTATAGTCTTTACTTTGTCAAACAACTGAATGGGGAATGGGGAATGTAATCACTATCTGGTGGAATGGTAGACACACCTTGATATGTTAATTGGACCAAGAAGGAAAGCAGCCTACTTGACTGTTGGGTCCAGGAATAGGATGGGTGAATACAAGACCCATTCTTCCCGTATACACAAAATTTCTGTTTATAAACCCTATGAATGACCAGGAGATCCTGGCTATACTGGTCAGGGACTATAGTCCTGAAGATGGAGTTGTTAAGAGACTCAAAGTAAGAGTGGTTTCATAGGTATATCATTATATCTATCATTATAGCTGCTTTTAAAAAGAGAGAAGTAATTGTTGATTTATATTTTCACAGGTTATGATGCCAACCTGGACTGTTGGGTGTGGTGGTGATGATCCAAAAGGCAAAAAGTATTGTCGCATACAAAGAAAATAAATCAGACACATCTTGTGGCCAGAAACTTGTGGACGGAGATTCCAAGCAACTCTACCATGCTGGCTGCAGCAAGCCAAACTCATCCTGCTGGAACTGTTTTAAAATTGGTGTGTGAAACAGAATGAAAACAACAAGTAGAAAACACCTTTAGAGAGTTACCTGTGGTCATACTGATGGCCTGGGCATGGAGTATCGGAGACATAACCCAGACATAGCATATTCCCACACAAGACACATTAGTAAAGTTAAATGAAGAATTGAAAAGGACCTGACTTTAACCAAGGAGACACAGGGACAGAATGCTTGTTGTTGGAAGGTGGATGATGAGGTTAATTGTGAACAACTCATTACCCTTCTGTATCTGCTAACACCAATTCTAGTAAAACATCTAAGAGGGGGGCATCCACTGACTATGAACCCACACAAATTAAAAAATGAAAAACAGGAACACCAAAAAAGACATGTATTTTATTAACCACACAACATATTGTAGAACAGCACTTGATGGCCCTTGTAAGAGATGACCTGGCTCTACCATGTAATATTCAATCATACCCAAAGGAAAGAGTGGAGGTATGGATTGATTGGTTTACAGCAGGCAACACAGTGATTAGTTATATCAAATGAATTGTTAAAAGATATGGGGTATGGTCAGATAGAGTCACCTTTGTTAATCTGGAGTATAGATGGAGTGCCTCCATTTATATAAAGAATATTCAGTTAGAAGACAAGGGTACATATACAGGAATTTGGACAATGGCCAATTAGGAAATGCATTTATCATGTACATGGATGTGAGGGAGCCTGTCCAACTCAGACACCGTCCTTATCCCCAACCACTTACATCACCACTGACACTTCCTCATCAATGAAGTGTCCAAACCTACAACCTTGGCCCACATCAGGAATCTTCCTGTACCTTACCACAGAGTATATGGTAGAGAATGTGGGATGGATATATGTGCCTGTAATCGATTGGGCTGGGGCTCGACCCTCCTGGGGCAGGAGGGGAGCCACACCGACTCCTTACGCGTCTGCTGTTACAATGGACGGTGCAACAGAAAACAGTCAGAGAGCTCAGGCCCTTTGGTACAGGGGCTGAGCAGCAAACAGTACAATGAGCTCAGGCCCTTTGGTGCAGGGGCTGAGCAGCAAGCAGTACAAGGAGCTCAGGCCCTTTGGTGCAGGGGCTGAGCAGCAACAAACTGGGGTTATATAGGCCCAGGTCCCTAGACCGGAGCGTTGGGTGAGGGGGAAAACTGCCACCCACGAGTGGGGTGGCAGGGGGGACACAGGCCCACCCACTCCACTGTGTCTCAGCCCGGGGCCCTAGCAGCAGCTATCACCGCTGCTGGTCAGTGGGGGTACGTCTACACTACGGGATTATTCCGAATTTGCATAAACCGGTTTTGTAAAACAGAATTTATAAAATCGGGTGGAGCGCGGCCATACTAAGCACATTAAATCGGTGGTGTGCGTCCATGGTCCGTGGCTAGCGTCGATTTCTGGAGCGTTGCACTGTGGGTAACTATTCCCTAGCTATCCCATAGTTCCCGCAGCCTCCCCCGCCCCTTGGAACTTCCGGGTTGAGATCCCAGTGCCTGATGGGGCAAAAATCATTGTCGCGGGTGGTTCTGGGTAAATGTCGTCAGTCACTCCTTCGTCTGGGAAAGCAACGGCAGACAAGCATTTCGCGCCTTTTTCCCCTGGATTGCCCTGGCAGATGCCATAGCATGGCAATCATGGAGCTTGTTTTGCCGTTTGTGACTCTCACCGTATGTGTACTAGATGCCGCTCACAGAGGCGATTCAGCAGCGCTACACAGAAGCATGCTTTTGCTTTTGCATGACAGCAGAGATGGTTACTAGCCATATTGCACCATCCAAACCCTTCCATAAATTGGAACTGAGGATGATCATGGCTACCAGTCCTTTTGTACCATTTGCTGCTAGTGCCCCGGCCAATCAGCCAGGGGCGCAAAAGCCAAGATTGGTTACTAGCCATATTGCACCTTCCATCGTTTTGTACCATTAGCTGCTGTCATAAGTGCCCCTGGCCAATCAGCCAGGGGCGCAAAAGCAAAATTGGGAATGACTCCTGAGTCAATCCCTCCTTTGGTATCTAAAAATAGAATCAGTGCTGCCTAATACAGGCAAGTGTGCTAGAGAACCACCGTATCATAGAACCAGAGAGCACAGCTGCTCTGTGTCAGAGCCTGCAGAAATTATTATCTGTATGCTATTCACAGGGGGTGCTCCTGTAACAACCCCACCTGTTGATTCCGTTCTTCCCCCAGCCTTTCTTGGCTACCGTAGCATTGTCCCCCCACTTGTGTGATGAATTAATAAAGAATGCAGGAATAAGACACACTGACTTGTTAGTGAGAAATGAGTGGAAGGCAGCCTCCAGCTGCTATGATAGTCCAGACAGGACATTAAGCAGTGTGTAGGAGAGAAGCCCAGCATCCCACTGCTAGTCCAGGGGCAACTGAATCTTTTCTTTACACATGAAGGGTGGGGGCTGATGGAGCTCAGCCCCCTGTTGCTATGATGAGGATGGTTACCAGCCATATTGCACCATCCATCCACCAGAAAAAATTAGGGCCAATAGGCTGATGACGAGGACGGTTACCAGTCCTTTTGTACCATCAGCTGAGGCTGATAATGAGGATGGATTTCCAGCTTTTTGTACCATCAGCTGAGGCTGATGATGAGGATGGATTTCCATCATATTGTACCATCAGCCGCCCATGGCGGGGGGGGGGAGCAAGGATGTTGGTGTTGAATGCTGCACTATCGCGTCTATCTGCAGCATTCAGTAAAGATAGGGTGACATGTAAAAGAGTCAGAGGATTGTTTTACCTTTCGCTTCTGGGGGTGGGTGGGGGGGTGGGTGAGTAGATTGCCAAGCTATGCCCTGACCCGCGGACACTGTGTTTGACCCTAGAAGCATTTGGAGCTCAGCCAAGAATGCAAATAATTTTCGGAGGCTGCAGGAACTGTGGGATAGCTTCAGTCCTCCAGTCCATAAGCATCCATTTGATTCTTTGGCTTTCCGTTACGCTTGTCACGCTGCAGTGTGCTGAGTCCCTGCTATGGCGTCTGTCTGGAGATTTTTAAAAAAGGATTCTGAATTTCATCTTCTGTAACGGAGTGCTGATAGAACGGATTTGCCTGCCCTTACAGCGATCACATCCGCATGGTCCATGCGGGAGCTCTTTTTTTATTTTGATTTCGGACTGCATCGCCACCCGTGCTGATCGGAGCTCCACGCTGGGCAAACAGGAAATATTCAAAAGTTCGCGGGGCTTTTCCTGTTTACCTGACCACTGCATCCGAGTTCAGATTGCGGTCCAGAGCGGTCACTGGTTCACTGTGGGGTAGCTCCCGGAGGCCAATACCGTCGATCAGCGTCCACACTAACCCTAATCCGATATGTTAATACCGATACTAGTGTTACTCCTCTCGTTAGGGAGGAGTACAGAAACCGGTTTAAAGAGCCATTAAAATCGATATAAGGTGCCTCCTAGTGTGGACGGTTTTGGCGTTAAATCGGTTTTACGCTCCTAAAACCGATTTAAACGCCTAGTGTAGACCAGGCTTGGGGTCCTGACCGCAACACACTGACATCAGGACCTCTGTGTCTGCAGCTTGACAGGGGTCGGCTACCCCCGGGCTACTTCCACTTTCCCCCTCAGGGCCTACCTCATCGGTTGCACCGGGTCCAGGCCAGTCAATCAGCATAGGCTCCTCTCGGCCAGGTGGCAGATCCGGCAGCTCCTCGGGGAAGTCTGACCAGGTGTGCTCAGGCGGCTCCTCTGGGTAACAGCAGGGCCGGGGAGGCTCCGACGTCTCCTTCTCCTCGTAGTGGGCGCGGGGGAGTTCCAGCGGCTCCTCCCAGTACCGCGCCCAGGGAAGCTCCGGTGGCTCCTCCTCGTAGCGGGCGCGGGGAAGCTCCGGCCAGTCAGGACAGCTGCCTCGGGCCCTGGAGGGATCCCAGTCACGAGCTCCCGGTGGCACGTCTGCTCCCTCCGGCGGCTGGGCCCTGACTGAGCTCTGGTGGCCGGCCTTTCTACTTCCTGTCCCGCCCCTTGACTTCCGGGGGCGGGGACAGGTGGTGGTGGCTCCGCCCACTTGGGTGTCTGCAAGGGCGCTCCCTCTGCTGGGCAGGAGGGGAGCCACACTGACTCACTACAGGGCCATTAAAAGTAAATTTTGCTAGTATGACCATGTCAGTATAATGCCCCAACAATACTATGATTGGTTCAATTCAGAAATTGAAACACAATTGCATTTTTGGAAGAGTTTAAAAATCCCTTACTAAACTGCAAAGGAGAAAAAAAAGTGCTCTTATGAGGACCATATTGGAAGGCTCAGGTCTTGGCTTGACCATATGACATTCAGCGGATATTGAAAATCTCAATCTAAAAATAAACCGCATTATTAATAGAATAGGTAAGGCAGTCAAAAAAGAAGGAGGCATTAGCAGCTTATTGCTGGATCAACATGCAATTACTATTGACAACATACATTTAAATGCTCAAGGGTTGAGCCACCTGAATTCTACTATCTTGTCAATTATTAACAGCACGGAAAGGAATGACATTTCACTGGCAGTTGCCAGTGTGGCCTATGGTGATAGAATAATTTAAATAATCAAACAAATTTTATTACTATTAAAGTTACAAAATTTGCCATGAGTACTAGACCACAAAGCCATTTTAAAACAAATAAAGGAGCAAGGAGTAAGTAATATTGCTCCAGTGTTTCTACAATTTGTTAAATTTGATAAGGTTTCCAGCTTGGATCATGATGACAGTAAAAGCCTTCACATCATGGTGGTCATCCCAAGGTCAATGCAAGATCTAGTCAAGGTGTACTATGCTAACACTGTGGGGTAAATGATACTTACATACAGCATTATCCCACTGTGCACCTAATAACTGAAACTGGTTTAGAAATTAATCAGGCTTGTTGCACAAAACATAATGGATGGTGGCTGTGTGACTGTTACGACTGATACCAATAACACACAAAGAGAATCAGTCAATGAGGTTGTATGTATACAATATATGGTATGTGCTCTGGGATACTCCAGTTTCTATATACATGGAAACATTTGTCCTTGAATCAATACAGGATTCTGTGTGCAAGTCACTAGCATAATCCAAATCAGAGCCATGCCTTTTGGCTGACAAGTAGTGTCAGCCCTGCCACTGAAATTATTACTCCCCCTGGAAACGTACAGGATTTATTGATTGAATTGTTTCCCCCAGTGGAGCAATTACAATTGGGTACATATGATTTGGTGACAAGAAGAAATGAAGCCTTAATACCCATAGCTCATCTCATCCAGCAACAAATAGAGGAAGTAGAAAGTGTGCAAAAAGAGGTGGAAACACCTGGTGGAAATCCCAGAGGATGTTACTCTACACCCAATGGTCAGGATGCTTAGTGTAATGCTGGTAAGAATACAAGACTTAACAGTTCTGATGGGAATGTGTTGCTACATGCAACGTCAAACCAAAACCCCCAAATTTCCACACCAGATTG
The DNA here is from genome assembly GCF_016161935.1 of Mauremys reevesii. Taxonomy (NCBI): domain Eukaryota; kingdom Metazoa; phylum Chordata; order Testudines; family Geoemydidae; genus Mauremys; species Mauremys reevesii. Next base: position 12,226,308 of record NC_052644.1, on the reverse strand, counting down.
AGAAAGGAACGGAACTAGCTATCAACACTGCCATAGTAATGAATAATCATCATAAGGAATAATCAAATGATTATTGATATTTTATATTCAAATGTTATAGTTATATAGTTTGTACGGGTTGTTGGATATCTGTATACTCAGATACTGTGAGGTGTGTTGGACCAAAGGTGTCCTATGAGGAAGGTTTAAGGTAAAAATATACCGGTATGTTTATACACACACATATGCGCTATATATATATATACAAATTTGCCTTCGAAAGGTTATCAAAGCACAACTCCAGATCCCACACCTCGGTCATGGTCCCGGGCCTAACATTCCCAAGCCCACCATAAGGGACTAAAAATAATTGGAAAATAAAATCTGTCCACCAGTTGTATGAGGGAATGTGCAGACTAAGGGACAGATAGGGCATGAATGTGTAGATGGTAAAGTGAGGTGGCCACATAACGGTGTTTAGCCCACTGTGGTCATCTGTCCATGCACTATGCTTTTCTGGAATGATGGGTAAACATCCTCCCCATAAAAAGACAAAAAGCAGGAGAATATAGTAAGAAGAGGGCCTGAGACATAAGCCCTTGGGTCAGAGGCCTGGTATGAGGCTTGAGGTCTGGGCTAAAGTAGTGATCAAATCTTTGCTGATACAAAGGAAAGACAGGCTGTGAGCTAGAGGTGGGGCCTGCTCACAGAATCTGGCGAGAATAGGCCTGATATTGCAGAAACACACATTCCTGAGAAGTGCTAGGCATAGGCTATGCACACAAACACATTCCAGAAGGGTGGTACCAGAACACCTCGATACCAGCCCATTCTCCAAAAGAAAACAGGAACATGCTGACCCATCTTAAAGATAAGATCAGGATGACAGTGCAATGGATAGAGATGTTTTCATCAAACCAACACGGGTACAAGGATATGGGTGGTAATTAACCATATCAGAGGATGGCACCTAACTATGTCAGAGGGGCAGTATGTAACTTGTTTGTATTGAGGTATAAAGATGTATCTCAGAGAGAGTGTCTTTGTCTGGCTTTGGAGGGAATGGAAAGTCCGCCATTCACTGTGCTGATCCATTGTAATAGGCATACAAGTGTTAGTGATCCTGTAGAGTCTGGACTGTGCCTCGTTGACAATAAACCAGGCCAGGTACCTTCACTGAAAAATGATTCTGTGGATTTATTGGGCAGTTCAGTTGAATGCTGCTAGCTCCACTATCTGCACAGAGCTGGGACAGCATGTTGAAAGAACACACACATGCAGCCAAACATCTGACTACACATGTGCTTACTATTCTGTTGCTAAGTGCTCTACCAGACTACACTGTGAATATTTAACTTTTAGCTTTTAAATGAACTAAAAAATCCAGTCCCAGATTTGTTGTTGTTGTTGTTCTTCACACAGAACTATATCCCCAATCTTACTGTATTCTAATAATGTTTACTTCACTTCATAGGCCTGGTCTACACTATGAGTTTATAACGAATTTAGCAGCGTTAAATCACATTAACCTTGCACCCGTCCACACAACAAAGCCCTTTATATCGATATAAAGGGCTCTTAATACTGATATCTGTACTTCTCCCCAACGAGGGGAGTAGCACTGAAATCAATATTGACATTAGGATTAGGGTTAGTGTGGCCGCAATTCGACAGTATTGGCCTCCGGGAGCTATCCCACAGTGCACCATTGTGACTGCTCTGGACAGCAATCTGAACTCGGATGCACTGGCTAAGTAGACAGGAAAAGCCCTGTGAACTTTTGAATTTCATTTCCTGTTTGCCCAGCGTGGAGTGCCGATCAGCACGGGTGGCGATGCAGTCCCAGAATCAAAAAAGAGCTCCAGCATAGACCATACGGGAGATACTGAATCTGATCTCTGTATGCGGAAAAGAACCTGTTCTATCAGAGCTCCGTTCCAAAAGATGAAATGCCAAAGCATCTGAAAAAATCTCCAAGGCTATGATAGACAGAGGCCACAGCAGGACTCAACATAGTGCTGTGTGACAAGCGTAACGGAAAGCCAAAGAATCAAATGGACGTTCATGGAGGGAGGGAGGGGGGACTGAGGACTCCAGCTATCCCACAGTCCCCACAGTCTCCGAAAACCATTTGTATTCTTGGCTGAGCTCCCAATGCCTGAAGGGTCAAAAACATTGTTGTGGGTGGTTCAGGGTATATGTCATCAATCCCCACCCACCCCTCCGCCCCCGTGAAAGAAAAGGGAAAAAAAATATTTCTCGCCTTTTTTCAATGTCACCGTATGTCTACTGGATGCTGCTGGCAGACGCAGTGCTGCAGCGTTACACAGCAGGATCCCATTGCCTTCCCTTCCTGATAGCAGACGGTACAATAGGACTGGTATCCGTCGTCATCATCCCATGAGTGCTCCTGGCTGGTCTCGGTGAGGTCGGCTGGGGGCGCCTGGGCAAAAATGGGAATGACTCCCAGTCATTTCCTTCTTTAAGCTTTGTCTCCTGGGGATTCAGTCCTGCCTGGAATATCATAGAAGCTGGAGGCTGCCTCCCCTGCAATTTTATCTCAATAAAGTCAGTGTTGTTTCTTATTCACGCATTCTCTATTACTTCATCACACAAATGAGGGGATAACTGCCACGGTAGCCCAGGAGGGGTATGGGAGGAGGGAAGCAATGGATGGGGTTGTTGCAGGGGCACCCCCTAGAATGGCATGCAGCTCATCATTTCAGCGGAATGTCTGGGGCTCTGACCCGGAAAAGTTGTTTGCCTCTCTGGTTCTTTAGTAGGCTTGCCTGATATTCTAGGCAGGACTGACTCTACCTTTAGACAAAACGTAAAGAAGGGAATGACCTGGGGAGTCATTCCCATTTTTGTCCATGCGCCCCCGGCCAGCCTCACCAAGGCCAGCCAGGAGCATCCATGACAGCAGCAGACAGTACAATAGGACTGGTAACCATCTCTGCTAACTTGCAAAGGCAGGGGATGCTGCTGTGTAGCACTGCAGTACCACGTTTGTCAGCAGCATCCAGTAGACATACGGTGACAGTGAAAAAAAGCTAAACGGGTTCCATGGTTGCAGTGCTATAGTGTCTGCTCAGGCAATCCAGGGAAAAAGGTGCGAAATGATTGTCTGCCGTTGCTTTCACGGAGGGAGGATTGACTGACGACATTTACCCAGAATCACCCGCGACACTGTTTTTGCCCCCTCATGCATTGGTATCTCAACCTAGAATTCCAATGGGCAGGGGAGACTGCGGGAACTATGGGATAGCTATCCACTGTGCAATGCTCCGGAAATCGACGCTAGCCTCGGTACATGGACGCACACCACCGAATTAATGTGCTTAGTGTGGATGCGTGCACTCAACTTTATACAATCTGTTTCCAAATACCGGTTTCTGTAAAATTGGAATAATCCCATAGTGTAGACATACTCATAGTGAACTGGCCTTCATCTAGAATATTTATTATTTTTACAGCTTTGTGTGAAACCTGACTGCGCTGCAGAATGTCAGTAGCCATGTAGCTTGTCATTAGACTTGGAAGGATAAAATTGTGACTGGTAAATAGAGAAGTATTAATACCATTGTACAAGGCATCATCTGGAATACTGTATACAATTCTGGTTACCTATGTTCAAGAAAAAGGCATTCAAAATAGAGCAGGTGCAAAGAATTGCTATGAGGATGATCAGAGGAATGGAAGCCCTGTGTTATGAGAGAAGACTGTAAGAGCTTGGCTTGTTTAATCTAGCAAAAAGAAGGATGAGAGAATATGATTGCTTTCTCTAAATACATTAAAAGGGTAAATACCAAGGAGGGGGAAGAGATATTTAAGTTTAAGGACAATGTTGTTACAGAACAAATGGATATAAACTGTCCATGAACAAATTCAAGCTGGAAATTCAAAGGTTTCTTTAACCATCAGAGGGCTGAGATTCTGAAACAGACTCCCAATAATAGTTGTGGGAGCAAACAACTTACTTAGTTTTAAGAGAGAGCTGGAGAAATTTATGAGTTCAATTGGATTACAGAGTGGCTAGTAATGGTAGGAGGCAGGGCTCAACAGCCTTGGAGTCATTTCTGGTTTATGTCTTATGCTCCTAAATGCTTATGCTTCATGGTTTCAGCAGCCCAATTGCAGGGGTCAGGAAGAGATATTTCCACCCCCCCCACACACACACACACAATGTATTCTTGGAGGGGTTTTTTATATCCATCCTCTGAAGCATCAGGAATGGCTGCATCTGGAGATGAGACACTGAATGGGGAGAGCCAGATCTCTGAGGTGGCACCGAGCAGTCTCTCTCTCATGTGCTTGGCTGACTGGTTCTTGCTCACATGCTCAGGGTTTAACTGATTACCATATGTGAGATTAGGAAGGAATTTTTTCCCCCAGCTCAGATTGGCAGTGACCTTGTGGGAGTGGGGTTGCTTTCTTCTGCAGTGTGTGGATGCGGGTCACTTGCCAAGATTATCCCGGCCATTGTAAGGGTGGGGTTAGTGGCTTTTGATATACAGGAGATCAGACTAAATGATCTGGGGGTTCCTTCTGGCCTTAAACTATATGATTCTATAACAAGCCTTTAGCTCAGTGGTGGGCAACCTGTGGCCCATGGGCCACATGCAGCCCATCAGGGTAATCTGATTGCTGGCTGTGAGACTTTTTGCTGACGTTGCTGCACCGCCCCCCGCAGCTCCCAGTGGTTGTGGTTCACTGATCCCAGCCAATTGGAACTGCAGGAAGCAGCAGACAGCACATTCCTGTGACCCCAGTGCCTGCAGGGGCCGCTTCCCACAGCTCCCATTGGCTAACCAGGCCTAACTCTGTTCAGCTCAGTAGCTCTGAAACGTCACAGGCCATGTTGTTATGACCGAGGGAAAGCTGGGTACTTTGGGTTGGGTCTCTGCTAACAATTAAACTAACCTCTGCATTGTTATGCCCTGAATAACTGAAACACCTCTCTGCTGAGTATTCCCAGTTTTTTTGCTACCTTTCCACCTTTGCCCTGAGACATTGGCTTACTCAAAACTCTGAGGAAGCTCAAAATAGAATAGAAGTTGATCCAGTAAAAGATATTATCTCACCCACCTTGTCTGCACTTGAGAGGGAAGAATCCCATGCACTGCTACATGCTGGGGACCCACTGGCTAAGCAGCAATTCTGCAGAAAAGGACCTGGGGATTACAGTGGACAAGAAGCTGGACATGTGTTTTTGTTTTGTTTAGCTGATGTATAAAAAATAATAGTCAGGAGGCCAAAAGTGGGGGGAGGGATAGCTAAGTGGTTTGAGCATTGGCCTGCTAAACCCAGCATTGTGAGTTCAATCCTTGAGAGGGCCATTTGGGGATTTAGGGCAAAAATCTGCCTGGGGATTGGTCCTGCTTTGAGAAGGGGGTTGAACTAGATGACCTCTTAAGGTCCCTTTAAACCCTTATATTCTATAATGAGTCAGCAGTGTGCCCTTGTTGCCAAGAAGGCCAATGGCATATTGGGCTGAATTGGTAGGAGCATTGCCAGCAGATCAAAGGAAGTGATTATTCCCTTCTATTCAGCACTGGTGAAGCCATGCATGGAGTATTGCTTCCAATTTTGGTCCCCCCACTATAGAAAGGATGTGGACAAATTCAAGAGAGTCCATCAGAGGGCAACAAAAATGATTAAGGGGCTGCGGCACATGATTTACAAGGAGAGGCTGGGGGAACTGGACTTATTTAGTCTGAAGAAGAGAAGAGTGAGAGAGGATTTGATATCTGCCTTCAACTACTTGAAGGGGGGTTCCAAAGAGGATGGAGCTAGGCTGTTGTCATTGGATATGGAACAATGGTCTCAAGTTGCAGTGGAGGAGGTCTAGGTTGGATATTAGGAAACACTATTTCACTAGGAGGGTGGTGAAGCACTGGAATAGGTTCCCTAGGGAGCTGGTGAAATCTCCATCCTTAGAGGTTTTTAAGGCCCGGCTTGACAAAGCCCTGGCTGGGATGATATAGTTGGTGTTGGTCCTGCTTTGAGCAGGGGGTGGAGTAGATGACCTCCTGACCAACCCTGATATTCTATGATTCTATGAATGTGATGTGGTATTTGGTAGAAGGGACCATTATCACAAACATAAGAGCATAAGAACATAAAAATGGCCATATTGGGTCAGACCAAAGGTCCATCCAGCCCACTACCCTGTCTATTGACACTGGCCAATGCCAGGTGCCCCAGAGGGAGTGAACCTAACAGGTAGTGATCAAGTGATCTCTCTTCTGCCGTCCATCATCACTCTCTGACAAACAGAGGCTAGGGACACCATTCCTTACCCATCCTGGCTAATAGCCATTCAACTTATTCATAATAACTAAACAGTGACAAGTATTTAAAGTGCTGGTACACAAATGCTAGAAGTCTAAATAATAAGATGGGTGAACTAGAGTGCCTCATGTAAAAGGAGAATAATAATATAATAGTCATCAGTTGACTATCTGGTTCTCCACGCACTTTGTGAGTAGTAGTGTGCCATTTGTGTTCTTTTTCACTATACCATGTCCGCCAATTACTTTAGGCTAAGGTTCATGATTGCAAACAACTTCAGTGCTGAAGTTGCCTAAGATGATTAGCTTGTTATGCTGATGAACTGACTTCCAGTTGTCAAGGTCTTCAATTAAATTTGATATGACATTGTGAGAATATGTCATCGTGGATGCATATTCACTAATGAATGTTACATGATGGGCAGATGTCAAATCGAGATGTCAGACCATCAGGTGATCATTTATTCCTTGAGTACACAGCTGTTCAAGAGGAAGATTGGCAGCTGGACATGGACACACTATACTCCTCTGAATGACATGATTCCACTAAGTTTGTGCCCAGACCAAAGGTGTAAGTGTTGTATAAATTGAATCATTCTCTGGGTGCTTGATAGCACACTTCTGTAGGTACAGAGCCCTGTGGCCACAACAAAAACAACTAATGGGGCACAGAAGAAGAAGTGATTGTTGTGATGTTACTGGATGGCAGATTACACAGCAAAACAAGGAGGGCAGAGCTTTGCTCATTTGGGAGAGGTTAACAAGAGTAGAAGAAGGTGGTAGGAGGAAAGAAGAATGAAGTGGCCACAGTTTTACCCAGCAAGTCAGTGTGGCAATTTGCAGTTGCTTTGTAATATATTTTGAATAGTTTCTGATTGCTGTATGGGGTGTGTACTGTATGAATATGTTGGGTTTGTTTAACAGCAGTCTGTTGGCATAAACAAGCAGGAAGGCAACATAATCTCTCCAGATGAGTCATCCCTTAGTAAACACTCTGCAGTGTTTACAAGAAAATGGGAGAGCAAGTGGCCAGAGGAGGTTGGCTCATGCCTCTTCCCTGAAAAGCACACCAAACTGGTTTTGGCCATCTGGGAAACCAAAGAGAGCAAAGACTGATTACATTTAAAAGACACACTGTCACTGCAGGAAGGGAGCTGTTGGGGAGCTGTTCAGAGGGAACATACTGACACCTGCTGGATTGTTAAAAGAAGCTAGGTTTTCCTTAGCTCCCATCACAGGGTGGAAGGGTTTATGTAAGACAGACATGCACACAGACCTTTTGTTGATTTGCAGAGCCATAACTAGGCATTTTAGTGCCTGGGGTGAGCAAGCATAATTGCATCCCCTACCATTTTTAACATAATTTTTCTGCTCCATTTTTCCACCCCTGTGGCTTTGCACATTGGGTGGCTAGTTGTCATGCCCAGGTTACGGTCCCATTGTTTTTAAAGCCCTTTTTATCTGATACTAAATTTTGTTCCTGCTGTTAAAATCAATCAGTTAGAAGGCTGTTTTGGGTCACTATCTTCACCTCTGCTCACAAACGCCCGAGGAGAAGAGCCATAGATATTGTACCCAAGCAGACCTACTGGACAAGCACTCTTGTTGATCCACGGAGTACTGTAGCCTGGGACCTGATCTCAGCGTGGGAGAACTGTGGGAAAAGGTAAAGGCATGAGGTCTGAGATCAAGGAATGGTCAGAGGTGCAGCTAGCTCTGTCACCATGACAGACATCACCTTGAAGATGTAAACAATGAGGGAAAGAGCACTGTCATCAGCAACACCTGAACAGGCCACTCCTTATGGCAGCGCTGAGGATTTCCTGATGGAGCCTGGAATAGTGAGGATGCTTTTTAACTGGAAATCATGATACTTTTAAGTCATTTATTTGTTGCTCCCTGGACAAGATCAAACAATGGGAGTTGCCCAGTTGCTGTGGTGGAAGATTAGGACTGCTGGCCTGCAATACTAGATAAAAACCTTTCCAATAAAGTGGTGTTGTGCAAAGGGTATGGATCTGTAGAATACTCTCTGCCATCAGAACATTCTGTAGGGGTCAAGATTTACTGCAATGAATGCACTTTATAACACATGTAACCCTTCTGCCGCTCTGAGTTGGCAGCAACAAGGGCCGCCAGTATCTAGGGGTTCCATTTCAATAACACAATGCAAAACCGGCTCGAGCCCCCACCCAGGGACCTGGGACAATTACCTACCACCCCTCTGGGTGCCTCTCACAAGCATGGCATCTGAGTGTAACAAAATCCTTTTAATAAACGAGGGAAACAACACAGCATTATGTTGGGAAAACACCACAAACAGGATTCATAGCAGAAACCATGAGCAAAAAAACCACCCCAAGTATGTTGTCAGTATCCTTTTCCCCTCAAGGTTTTAAGTCCAGCAACCCAAGAAATCACCCAAGTTCCAAAAGTCCAACACCCCAAAAGTCTCTTGGGCCCAACAACCCAAAAATCACCTGAGTCCAACAAGCCAAAAATTCTCTGTCCCTGGTCAGTGCAGCCTCAGAGTTCAAAAAGTTTAGCTGCAGAGTTTTACCTCCCACCCGTGGGGGAGGTGAGGGGAGGCGCACAGCAATTATAAGGGGCACCTTACATGGTCCGAGGCAGACTGCCCCACCACTCCACAGGGTTCTGCTGCAGCCTTCACCACAAGCCGCTCCACTCCACCAGCTGTCCTGTTAGCTGCTCCGGCCATCCCACAAACTGCTCTGCTCCACCAGCTGTTCAGCAACATATCTTCAGCCCCCCCCGCAGCAATTTCAGCTTGCCATAGGGAAGCTTCCATGCTGGTGCACCATTGGCCAAAAGTGCATTCAACTCAGCATCCAGTAACCAGACTCCTAACAGAATTAAAATCAGCTCTGATATTCCACAGTAGAGAGAGGAGGAAGTGCAATTAGCATCTCAGCCCCTCACCATCAGGTACAAATAGCTACCCACAACCTCTCTCAATTCACTGGGTTTTGGAACCCATGTCCCTTCTCGGCTCCTTAAAGATCAGATCAAGTGCTACTTAGGTGATGTCATAAAACAGTTTCATTCAGATAATCAGGCTAACAACACTTTATTCCTCCCCAATAACAGAGAAACTGGGGATCCCACAGCAGCCAAAGTGACCATTTTGGGCTGCTGTGGGCTCATGCTAGGCAGGGTGAGTGTGCCTATGCAAACAAGACCAGCCTCTGAAGTTCTTTTTCACACTCGCCACAATACACCACCAGTTGTCAGGATAGAGCTCATCCTCACTCTGCTTACACACATATATTTACTTTGTACACTTTTATCATGCTAATATGTGTGTGTTGTATACACATACACACTAAAAAGCAATGTCAAATGCCTCATTACAAGTATTTCAGTTTCACTTCTGCAATATAAAGTTGATACCAGTGCTTTTTCTGTTGTTTTTTAAAACTGCAGGAACAGTAAATCATAATCCAATTGAATTGCCCCTGGATCTCAGTCCCTCTCCTAAGAAAGAGGTTTCATTGTGATGCTCCAATTAATGGGTAACTTTGGAAAAAGAAAGTAAAAACATCATACGTAAGAAGTGAAAAGATACAAAAGTTCAAAGTTCATTGTACGCTCAGTAACGGGTCAGATTATGCATTCAGATATCAAAGCATCTTTAAAATCCCAACTTTTATTTATAATAATTAGAGCAGTTTTTAGATCTCATTAGCCTAAGCAGGCAGAGTCCTCAGAATGACAACACTGGTTCAAGCTCAGCAAAGAAGACACCAACAGCATCCTGGAAGAGGATACAAAGGCAGCTCTGCTTCTGCTGCTAGTACAAACCTGTTTTTCTTCCTCCCCCAACCTGCCCCAGGCAGGAATTACACTCCCACTCTGCACTTCCTCTCAGAGTTACTTCTTGACTTATAACAGGAACAGAAGAATGACTAAGTTAGGAAAGTGTTATTTGTATTAAAACTTTATAGAGGTTATTCTATTGCTATTTGGGGGTAAATTTAATCTCCCGTGAACACTTCTATATGTAAAACAGGCTTTTAAAAAAGACTGTTTTAAAAAGCAAAATATTTTAGGCATTATGAAGGCTGGCAAAAAATAGGTGGATTCTAGGCTGCAGAATTTTTTAACAGAACCTTGTATATAGCAGATAATCATTATTATTTGGTGCTTTCATACACACAAGATTCCCAGCAGACTGTTAATTAGCTGAGCCAAGACCATAGGCTAATTTTCTAATTGCAGTGTGACACTAAGAGCTCCTTTATGCCAGCTGGCAAATGGCACACTGTTCCATAACAATAAATCCCACCAGGTCTGACAAACTCACTACACCCAATACACTGTTGTCACAATATTTATCCAAGCAAAGTCTTGTAAGGTATCGTATGAAAACTGGTGACACACTGGCCATGAATATATGATGTATATATGGGGTGTGTATACAGAGTTATGAATGTGTGCTGGAAATAAGTTCTTAAAATATGTTTTGGAGGCAGTCGATAAACAAGCCTGTCCTAGCCTAAGGGATGTGGATTTATATCCTTGTATGGATCAAGCTGACAGGCAGATGAGAAAACAAGAAGTCTTGATTACAACAAGTATAACAAAAGTACATTCGCATCTAAGATAAACAAAAAAGTGATCAAGCCAATTGAAAGAGCACATTAACCAGAGGATGAAGAAGTGCCTGGTGCCTGCACCCTGAGGAACAAACAGCAGGGAAGTGTAACTTTGTCTGGGTTTCTTTTTTCAAAGAATCAATTTCCAAGGTTCTCTCAACTATAATAGAGAAGAGAAGGGACTCCTTTGGTGGTCCAACACTTAGGGGACAAAGAGGTCAGTGCTCTTGCAACCTGTGAAAGGGGGTTCTCCAAGCCATGTGGGCAGAGTATGATGAGAACCAGGGGCGACTCCAGGCACCAGCGCACCAAGCCTTCGGTGGCATGCCTGCGGGAGGTCCGCCAGTCCCACAGCTTTGGTGGCAATTCGGCGGTGGGTACACCGAAGGCACCAGACCGAATGCCGCCAAATCCACTGAATCCGCGTTACCAGTGGACCTCCTTCAGGCGCGCCACTGAAGGCTGCCTGACTGACATTCTCGGGGTGGCAAAATACATAGACCCGCCCCTGCTGAGAACTGACTCTAGGTGAGAAATCGCCTGAGACCTGGGTTGTATTCTATTAAATTTTAGACAATAGAAAGTGTGTTTTTACTTTGGTTTTATGTGTAACCGTTGTATCTCTTTTACTCTTGCTTGGTATCACAAATCTCTGTTCTTCGGTAATAAACTTACTCATGGTTTTTCTATAAATCATAACAGTTCTGGGTATTTAAATGTGTAGCCTCAGCTGAGCCAACAGGCTGGTGTGCATACTGCCTCTTTGCTGGCTCAAATTTGATATTGCCTATGGATGCCCAGTGACAGGGACTGGACATCCCAGAAAGACATCCCTGGGAAACTCAGCAACGTCTTGTTTTTCCTCAGAAGAGAGATGTCTCTGCAAGCTCACTATTCTTGTCCTTGTTATTTCTAACACCACCAGTCTTTACTGGGAGGGAGGGAGCACATGTAGGTGTGCAGAACAGCAGGATACAATGCACAGAGTTTATTTAAGAATGACACCTCAGGAATAGATTTTCAAACACCTAAAACAGCCCTACATTCACATCTTCATTGTCTAAAAGATCACACATGTATATGTTTTGTCTTGGGGACCGTCTTTTTTTTTTTTAATGGATTGCAAGGCTAGAAGGTAACACTGTGATCATCTAGGGTGACCTCCTGTATAACAGAGGCCAGGGAACTGTCCCAAAAGAATTCCCTTGGAACTGGAGAATGTATCTAAAAAAAAGTCCAATCTAAAAATTGTTAATGACGGAGAATCCACCACGACTCATGGTGAATTGTTCCAACATAAATTACTCTCACTGTTGAAAATGTTCACTTTATTTTCAGTCTGAATTCATCTAACTTTAACTTTGAGTTACTAGTATCCAGCTATTGACTCTTGTCTGCTAGAAATTAGTTTAAATTGTAAGAAATTGTCCCTTTATTTACAATTGTTTGCTAATTAAATATAACAAGCTGCATTATTTTGAATTTTATTGGAAGAGTCTATATGACCATATAAAGGTTACCGTAATGTAACCACTGAAATCTTGGAGGTAGCTCATTATTTGATACGTAAACTGTGTTTCAAACATCAGCTTTAGCTTTTGCTTTGGTTTCCTCCCCTTTGGCTGGTACACCAACTTAGATCCAGTCGGCATAAAGTCCCAGTGTTAATGAGTATGTCTACACTTCAGTGTAAGCCTGGGCTCAGACTCAGGCTTGAGCCCAAACCCGCCTGTCTGACATGGGCCAGTAAGCCCTGAAGATCTGGGCCCTAGGACTGTGTGAGAGGGTGAGGGTCTGAACTAGAGACCGACTGGGACTCTCATCCAAAATCCATCATTTTGTGGTGGAGATGCAGCTCGATTCCAAATCTCCAGATTTATGTCCTGAGTATCCACCAGTTTTATGCTATAATCCAATGTCCTTTCTATCCCTTTCTTTGAACAGCACCTATTAGCATATCCTTTTCAGTATTCTTATGGCTTTATGACATAGGGTCAGTCTGAAGTTACCTGCTCATATCAAGTTTCCTTAAGCCTGAGGCCTAGTGTGGCTAAACCAAAATATTACAGGTCTGCATTATGGCTTTAGTTTAATTATATACCTAATATACAGTCATCACTCCTAAATACGTCAGTTTTGTACTCCTATAATCCTACAACCTTGACTATTAATCACAATTTGATTACATATGTAACAACAAATGAGTTAACAATGACAATAGATGATGCAATTAACTTATAAAATTAGTTAATTGGTTCCAATTAACTATGGCCAGCAACAAGAAAAGGTCCTTGCCAAGCACGCTGCTACCAGGTCCTGGAACCACGTCAGATTCTAGCATAGCCATCCTATCTGAGAAGCCTCTGAATCTTTCCAGATGTACTGTTATTAGACTGAGATCTATATACTGTATGCTGGCTTTGAAAGACTACCAGGCCCATGATGCAGTGGTGGGCACCCTCTGGGAAAGGACTCAATATCCTGTGTCAGAAACTGCTGCAGGGGTTTGGCTGGCACCAATTGTGCGCAAGGACCTGGAACAGAGAGCCGTTGTTCCCTCTGGTGTCTGGGATGAGAAGAAGCTGTGACAGAGCCGTTTTGTTAAGTTGCTGGGGTTGAAGACAAAAAATCAGGTTTAAGACTACACAACAGTTGGTGCTGAGCCCTAGCTCATTAACTCCTTCTCCACAGCTAAGCACTGAGAGTGTAAGCTGGAGATTGTCCATTGTGCTGCAGATCTGAATTTGGCATGTAAATAACTGAGGAAAAAGTGGGCTCTTTGACTGGTTGCATAGGTGCATTCCACTCTTGATGTCTGCTGCATACCTAGAATACAGCAATTTGATTTTTTTTTCCCCTCAGTCTTACAGGTCTGGACAGCTCAAGTACCTTCTGCTGCTGAGTGCCACTGCGCCCAGGTATACAGGGCAGAGGTGCTCCTATCCCTTTTTAGTTCCTTCTTACCATCTGTGTTGCTTGCTAGAACTGCTTTCGATTGCTTTGGAAATATCTCTCAGCCTTTCTGTAAATAGTTCTGTACTTAGCTGTAAATAGTGTAAAAGTTTAATGTGTTTATTAGTAGTTCTTAGTAAAACAAACAACCCAACCCCTGCCCCCTATATTTCCTGTTTTTCCCACTCAGAGTGCTGCTCCTGGTATCAAAATATGCCTGGCTCATGAGGCTTCAAAGCCAGTGCATCTTGTAAGAAGCCCATACCCATGAGTGACCCACACGATTTGTATCTCAACAGCTTGAGAGAGACTCATATAAAGTACAGCTGCAAAATTTCTGGGGACTTTAAGGCTTAGTCAGAAGGACAGGGAACATTAAGCAAAGTTTTGTTAATGGAGGTGTCAATAAGACACTATTGGAGCTGTTTCAGTCTGAATTGGTACCGAGTGCTGCAGCTTCAGCCAGAAGCATGCTGTGACGGGGTGCACGTCGCACCCCTGAATATTCACCCACTTGGCCATACTCCTTTCAGACTCAGGGAAGCTCCAAGCTGCTGCAACACCCATGCTCTTTATTTGTGTCTGTTTCCAACCACCAGTTTCCTACCATATACAGGCTATTTTCAATGGCTTGGTCTAAGAGATCTGGTCATCAACAGAGTAGCAGGCTCCTAACTCTTCCCGAGCCAGCCAGCCTGCCCGCCCGCCCTTCCCTCCTTGTCGTCACCCCCCTTTCACTCACTTTCCCCCAGCCTTATGGCTCCTATAGCAGGTGCAGTCAATGATTAGGCAAACTCAGGCTGTTTACCCAGCCTCAATACATTTCCCCTCCTTGGGACTGGAATGGCAGGGGCTGACTGGGGCTTCCCCAGCAACACCTTGCTACACATGCCTCCAAGACTGTCTGCATCCTGGTACCAGTCTCCTTTGCCAGTGCCTAAGAAGAGGCATAAGCCTTCTAAAGCAGCTTCAGCTGAAGGGAGATCATCACACTCCCGGACAGCTAAGCACAGAGGAAAGGAGTCAAGTAGAGTGCATACCAGATCAAAGCTTTCCTCCTCCATGCTGGTGGCTATATTGGCACCATCGAATCTGGTGCTAGTAGAGGCTCCATTGAGTTCAGAGACAAAATGGCACCCTCAACTTTATTGGCACCACAACCACCAGAGACAATCTCAGTGCCAACTACACCAGAGGCAGGGCCGGCTCTAGGTTTTTTGCCGCCCCAAGCAAAAAAAATTTGGCTGCCCCCACATCCCAACCCTGGGCTCCTCACTGCACCCCCCTGCCACCCCAGCCCTGGGCTCTTCCCCCACCCGCACCCGCACCCCCCCCCCATCTGCCACCCCAGCCCTGGGCTCTTACCCCCACCTCATGTAGTTTTCCTCATACTCTACATCATCTGCATGCCCCTTCTTCTGTGTCCTCATACAGGCAACATGGATCATCACACTGGGTCAAACCAGCTACTGTGCCTGGGTACCAAGCACCTGGAAGTGTCCGTGGAAGCGCCTAAAAACCCTGCAGAGCAGCCTGCATAAAACATTCAGCTGCATGCTGACCTGACTGACTCCTGATTCTCTCTGAATGCGGTGGTCCCTAGTTGGACAACATCAGAATCAAGACAGAGACATTTCTCCTCTCCAAGGTCTAGAAAATAGAGTTTATAGGAATAATATAGGATTCATCTCAAGCCTCCTAGAGTTGTGATTTCTGACAATCCACAGCATCATTGTAGATTTCAAATTTCACCTGCTTATGACAGAACAAAACTGTTTGAGGCTCCTGGGGTATATGGCTCTTGCACACATGTGGTCCAATATGCCAGGCTGCATACAGAGTGCTACAGAGTTGGCTGGCTTCATTTTCCTCACTGAGCTGTCACCATCTAAACTTGTATGAAGTGTTGTTGTAGCTACGTCAATCCCAGGACATTAGCAAGACAAGGTGGGTGAGGTAATATATTTTATTGGACCAACATTGGTCAGTGAGAAGTACAAGCTCACAAGCTTACGCAGAGCTCTTCTTCAAGTCACTACCTAAACTTGCTGGTGAGGGTGCACCCTCATGTCCTTGCCTGCCTGGACTGCTGAACAAGTCTGGCCAATGTAGGCATGGATGACTCCTTTGTCCACCCTCAACCAAAACTCATGTTTGTGATGACCTCATCTACCCTCAGCTGGAGGGCCCATTTGTGTTCTATAAAGACTCATGGACTATGGGCCTCAGAAAATTTGTATTTACACAGCTTTCAGTTCCCCAACGTTTATATCAGTCTGGTGCAGAGGTTTTCAAAGTGTGGGGTGCATCCCCCCGGGGTGTGTGGGAGCCCCAGCTGCCAGTCACCCAGAGCTCAAAGAGAGAACCCCTGCCACCATGGGGCTGAGAGCAGGAACCTCCAGCACCCCAGGTCTGAGAACGGGAGCTCCACAGTTAGCTGCCTGGGGCTGACAGTGGGAGCACCATTGCCACCCATATGCCAACATCCCATCATGTCTACAGAAACAACTACCTTTCCCACCTTCCAGGTTAGTATCATGTGTTGTGTGATGGTGCACCCCATAATGCTTTATGGAAATATGCTTATGAATGTATATATGACATAACTGGAATATGTTTTATGCTACATGTACCATGTAACATATCTCTGTAAAGGTTATGATCTACTGAATCTATTCATCCTATTTGTATGCATGTATCATTTTTGTATTTGAAGTTATGAATATTGGCTGTGTACTTGCTTGATTTTTAAGTAGCCTTAGTAAAGCATTTGGTAAGCTTCTTGAGATAGGAATTTGCAAATTGAGTGCCCAATCAAGAAGCACTTAATGGACAATGAATCTTGGAAGTCTCCAATTCACATAAGAAGTCTACATGAGGGTGTTCGAGGTAGCTTGTGAACCATGGCTGCTACCTGTAAGTTCTGAGTCATACATGGACATACGACTTGCCCATGTGACTCCCAAACTCCATCTTGTAGCTGGAATTCTACACAGGGAGAGGAGGGGGTCTCCACCCACAAGAGAGAGTCTATTTAAGCCCGTGAGAGCAGGGCTGGTGCAACCATTTAGGCAACCTAGGCGGTTGCCTAGGATGCTGGGATTTGGGGGGGGGCGCCATTTTCTTCAGCAGTGACCACAGCAGCCGGATCTTCGGCCACCCCGGTCGCCGCCGGCATTTAGGCAGAGGGAGCTGGGGCAGGGGAGGAGTGAAGCAGCGATGCCGTGCTCGGGGTGCTTGTGCTCATGCGCGGAGCAGGGGTGAGCTAGGGTGTTGGGGGTATCTCAGGGCGGGGGTGGGGTCTCAGGGCAGAGGTTGGGAGCTGCTGCCGGGGGGGCACCTCAGGGTGGGGGTGCGGGGGGCGCAAGGTGGAAGTTTTGCCTAGGGCGCAAAACATCCTTGCACCAGCCCTGCATGAGAGACCTCTCCATTTTGTCTTCAGCTGGCTCAAGAGGTAGCCTGTCCACCCCAAAGGATACCTGAAAGAAACTGGGACAAAGGAGAGTAACTACAGGGG
This sequence comes from Mauremys reevesii, assembly GCF_016161935.1. NCBI lineage: Eukaryota > Metazoa > Chordata > Testudines > Geoemydidae > Mauremys > Mauremys reevesii. Next base: position 12,208,951 of record NC_052644.1, on the reverse strand, counting down.
GTGTGAGTGATTGCTGGACCCACACTAGAAGGAGACTAGTCTTTTTAAAGGAAGCTTACTAGAACACCTCTGAGGGTGAGGTTTTATCTGTATTCAGTTTTCTTACTGTATTAAGCATAGACTTGTGGGATTTATTTTATTTTACTTGGTCATTCACTTTGTTCTGTCTGTTACTACTTGCAACCACTTTAATCCTACTTTCTGTATTTAATAAAATCACTTTTTACTTATTTATTAACCCAGAGTATGTATTAATACCTGGGGATGCAAGCAGCTGTGCATACCCTCTATCAGTGTTATAGAGGGTGAGCAATTTATGAGTTTACCCTGTATACGCTTTATACAGGGTAAAATTGATTTATTTGGGGTTTGGACCCCATTGGGAATTGGGCAACTGAGTGTTAAAGACAGGAACACTTCTTAAGCTGCTTTCAGCTTAAGCCTACAGCTGTTAGGGGACATGGTTCAGACCTGGGTCTGAGTTTGCAGCAGGCTAGCGGGTCTGTCTCAAACCAGGCAGTGCACTGAAGTCCCAAGCTGCCAGGGCAAGAAAGCAAGGGCAGAAGCAGTCATGGCACATCAGTTGGCAGCCCCAAAGGGGTTTCCGTATCCAACCCATCACATGCTGTCCCTACAACAAGCAGCTGTGCAGTACTCATTCTGCTGGTGAGTTTGATATTTTTTCATGCCATTGTGTGGTGAAAAATGGATGAGTACTTATTGCCAAAAGATGATAATGTACCAAAACAAAAGCCAGAAGCTGGCTAAAATTGACACAGAATAAAAATCTGCTAAAACACAAAGATATGATGAAGCATATTTGGATTTTGGTTTCACTTCCATTGAAGTTAATGAAGAAATTAGTTCTCAATGTTTAGCAAATGATAGCCTGAAGCCAACAATATTAAGATGCCATTTAGAAACAAAACATAGCAATCTGGTAGGAAAGAAGAGATTTTTTTTCAAAGAAAAGCTACAATAAATTAATAAACAAAAACAAAAATGAAAAATGTGGTATCCCTCTGCCCTGCAATTGCTTTAAAAGGATCACATCAAGTTGTATACCATGTTACCAAGAATCAAAAACTTTACACAACTGGGGAAAAAATGATTCTCCCAGTTGCAATTGACATTTAAGTCCTGTTTGTTGGTCACAAATCTTTTGACTGAAATGAAGTTTATTTGCAATACAGTTCAATGAAATAACTGATATATTAAAAGAAGCTCATTTAATTGCTTACATTTGTTACTCTCATGAAACATCAATATTGGAAGATGGGACAATGGAAATTCAATTTAAAAACAGTCTTTGGGGGATTTTTGGTTGAAAGTTGGCTCAGAATATCAAGCTTTGTCAAAGTGCAATCAAAATGCTTTTACCATTAGGTTCATCATATTTGTGTGAGATCAGATTTTCTATGCTGGCTGTGCTAAAGACAGAGTGCTATTTGAGATGGGAAACGAAGAACAACCTCAGAGTGTTGGTTTCAAAAATCTCCCTACAAATTGATAAGCTGTCCACAGAGAAACACACACACACCTTTCACATTAATATCTATTTCAGAGTGGTAGTCGTGGTAGTCTGTATTAGAAGAAGGAGTACTTGTGGCACTTTAGAGACTAACACATTTATTTGAGCATAAGCTTTCATGGGCTAAAACCCACATCATCAGATGCAGTAGAAAATACAGTAGGAAGATATATATACACAGAGAACATGAAAAAATGGGTGCTGCCATACCAACTGTAATGAGAGTGATCAATTAAGGTGAGCAATTATCAGCAGCAGGAAAAAAAAACTTTTGTAGTGATAATCAGGATGCCCATTTCCAACAGTTGACAAGAAAGTGTATTTCAAACTTACGTGGGTAGGCAATTTAATATAAATTGTATTGAGGTCTCTCTTAGATTTCTGAGCAGGCTATCAAGCAGACTTTTTCATGTGTCTATTTTTGTCTGGTTTGGTGGGGGGTGCGACCACAAATTGTAATTCAAAGGGTGGGGAGCTCTGCTCAAAAAGTTTGAAAACCATAACCAGGGATCATGACCAAAATTCAAAGCACGATAGAAACAGATATTGAAAATTCTTAGGTTGATCACTTGTCATGTTTTACTGCTTTACTAGAAACCCATAAGATTTTATTGCATACATTGCACATTGCTTGTTAGACATCTAGATTAGAAAAAATGACAACTATGACCCCGATGGAACACATTCTTGCAATACATCAATATAGCTATGCACAAAGCAAGCTATTATAATGCATCATTTGGCAAGTTTGAATGGTGTTTCTATTTAAAATACATGATCTAAATATATAATATTTCAAACCCATTATTTTTTTTTTCCATGTAGATTCTAGTTCCTTTAGCTGAAGAGGTTAAATTCGTTAAATAAGTCTTTATAGCAGGCAGGGTGTTTTCTTTTAAGAAAAAAATCTGTCTTTTTCATCTTTAAAATGCTTATTACTACAAGCTGCGAGTGGACGGTGCAAAGTATTGCTGCTGCATGCTCAAACTTTACATCATTTTACTATTATTAGCAATAATTTTGGGGGGGAGGTCTCACCGAAGATATTTGAACATTTGAATTTGCTGATTTTGAAGACAGGACATATTGAGGAGGTGACAGCTTCACTCAGCATGGCATCACTACAGGATATTTTCACACTAACCAAGACAAGGACAATGTTGACACTGATATCCGAAAGACCACTGTGACGCCGGAGAAAAAGCAGAGAGGACACAGGTTCCAACTGGGAAATAGAATAATATAACCCTAAGCAGTTAGCCTGGGCTGGAAATAATGGAGGCCATCACATGACTTGGCTGGTTCCTTCTACCTACCCGGAAGAGGATAAGACTCAGTTACTCCATTTCTGTGGCAGGAGAATTATACTGAGGGCCTGTATGAGCCACTGATTTTGCAGCAGCAGGTGGAACAAGAGCAAGGTTATACTCTGGAGATGATGTGGATACGCAGTCTCCTCATCACATCCTCCCCACTCAGCACATTCAGTGCTAGAGTAGGGACCATCGGTGGGTACTCAATGTACACAGGCTATTTGACAAATATTTTACTCTGCACATGATGGGGTGACTGAGCATCTGCTGCTTAACACAATGCAACAGACAATTCTTCCTTAAAGGCCCTATCCAATGCCTATTGAAATCAATGAGACTCCTTTCATGGGCTAATGCATGATGGATTGGACCTTAAAAGCAGTACATATGTACAGGCTCACATTTTCAATTCAAAATCAGTTGCAGTGTCTTAGGGGTAAATGAAAGAGTCTCAGGAACTTCTTTACTATATGCATGTAACAGAATCAGAAATGGACCATAATGTAAAATAGATAGCATGGCATCAGAGATCACTGCATGACTGAGGTGAGAACACACCAATTTTAAATCCAATAATTGTCAAATTCAGTCAAAGCTCTTGTACACAAATGCTGAGCAGCACCACACCCAGGGACACTTTCTTCTTTTGTTTACCATCCCCCCACCAGCTCTTTGACCCCACCTAATTGCGTCTCAGCAAGTGGAGGAGGGGAATCCCATAATAGTCCACTGCATAAAACCTGATGCCTAACAGCCATTGCTTTTTTAACTTTGACAACATATCTTCATGTCAAAAAGTTATTGACACTGGAAATTAACTGACTCTTTCTCTATCTCTCATTCACACACACACACACACACACACACACACACACACACACACACACACACACTCGCACTAAACTTTGAGTTTCAGTCTCCAGTTAACAGACAACTTTGAGAAATTGATGTGCTGTGTGGAAAAATTCAAAGTTGTAAGTAGTATAATAATTATACTCTTGTCAATTGAGCTTGTAATATTCTGCATTTAGTATATCAAATGATCGTTAGAAATAAAATTACTATTTTTTTTTACTTGTAAATAAATCTGTGTTAGAATTGTTCATTGGCTAAAGAGTTGACTCTAATTTGGAAATTTCATTTTCTGAACTAAAATAATAAGGTTTTTTTTTCAAATCATCTTCAATGTGCCTTGAACACTTCTGCAGGGACAAGTGACTAAGGGTACGTCTACACTATGGGATTATTCCGATTTTACATAAACCGGTTTAGTAAAACATTGTATAAAATCGAGTGCACGCAGCCACACTAAGCACATTAATTCGGTGGTGTGCGTCCACGGTCCAAGGCTAGCACCGATTTCTGGAGCGTTGCACTGTGGGTAGCTATTCCATAGCTATTCCATAGTTCCCGCAGTCTCCCCTGCCCCTTGGAATTCTGGGTTGAGATCCCAGTGCCTGAAGGGGCAAAAATCATTGTCGCGGGTGGTTCTGGGTAAATGTCGTCAGTCACTCCTTCCTCTGGGAAAGCAACGGCAGACAATCATTTCGCGCCCTTTTTCCCTGGATTGCCCTGGCAGACGCCATTAGCATGGCAACCATGGAGCCTGTTTTGCCTTTTGTCACTGTCACCGTATGTGTACTAGATGCCGCTGGCAGAGGCGATTCAGCAGCGCTACACAGCAGCATTCATTTGCTTTTGATGATAGCAGAGATGGTTATCAGCTGTTCTGTACCATCTACCATGCCATTGTAAATTGGCAATGAGATGACGGTTACCAGTCCTTCTGGGCTGTACTATCTGCTGCTGTCATAGGTGCCCCTGGCTGAGGTCGGCCGGGGGTGCAAAAGACAAAAATGGGAATGACTCCCCGAGTTAATCCCTCCTTTATGGTATCTGAAAATAGAATCAGTCCTGCCTAGAATATGGGGCAAGTGTACTAGAGAATCAATGTATCAGAGAGCACAGCCGCTCCGTGTCAGATCTCGCAGAAATGATGAGCTGCATGCCATTCACAGGGGGTGCCCGTGCAACAACCCCACCCGTTGATTCCCTCCTCCCGCAGCCTTCCTGGGATACCATTGCAGTGTCCCCCCATTTGTGTGATGAAGTAATAAAGAGTGCAGGAATAAGAAACAGTGACTTGTTAGTGAGATAAAATAAGGGGAAGGCAGCCTCCAGCTACTATGATAGTCCAGACAGGACATTAAGCAGTGTGCGGGAGAGGAGCCCAGCATCCCGCTGCTATGATAGTCCAGGCAGTACAGAATCTTTTCTTTACACATGAAGGGGAGGAGGGCTGATGGAGCTCAGCCCCCTATTGCTATGATGAAGATGGTTACCAGCCGTTCTGTACCATCTACTGGATCACGAGTTTTTTACCCAGGTGCCCCTGGCTGACCTCACCTGAGGCCAGCCAGGAGCACTCACGGGCTGATGATGAGAACGGATACCAGTCCTTCTGCACTGCACCATCTGCCACAAGACTGATGATGATGATGGATATCAGTCATATTGCACCATCTGCCACCAGTGAGGGGGAAAGAGGATACTGGAATTGAGTGCTGCAGAATCACGTCTACCAGCAGCATTCAGTAGACATAGGGTGACATTTACAAGAGTCAAGAGACGATTTTTTTCCCTTTTACTTCTGGGGGTGGGGGTGGGGGGTAAATTGACGAGCTATGCCCTGAACCACTGTGGACAATGTATTTGACCCTACAGGCATTGGGAGCTCATCCAAGAATGCAAATACTTTTTGGAGACTGCAGGAACTGTGGGATAGCTTGAGTCCTCAGTCCCCCCTCCCTCCCTCCATGAGCGTCCATTTGATTCTTTGGCTTTCCATTACGCTTCTTACGCAGCAGTGTGCTGAGTCCCTGCTGTGGCCTCTGTCGGGAGATTTTTTAAAAATGCTTTGGAATTTCGTCTTCTGTAACGGAGCTCTGATAGAACAGATTTGTCTGCCCATACAGCGATCACATCCGTACGGTCCACGCTGGAGCTCTTTTTGGATTTGGATTTCGGACTGCATCGCCACCCATGCTGATCGGAGCTCCACGCTGGGCAAACAGGAAATGATATTCAAAAGTTCATGGGGCTTTTCCTGCCAATACCATCGATTTGCGGCCACACTAACCCTTATCTGATATGGTAATACCGATATTAGCGCTACTCCTCTCGTTAGGGAGGAGTACAGAAACCGGTTTAAAGAGCCCTTTATAGAGATATAAAGGGCCTCTTAGTGTGGACGGGTGTGGCGTTAAATCAGTTTAACGCTCCTAAAACCGGTTTAAAGGCATAGTGTAGACCAGGCCTTAGGTACCCACCATCTTTCTTAAGGATAGCCTGTTTCATCCATATTAGAAACAACAGTGGGTGGGGATCATTGTTTTGGGACAAAGCTTCATTTCCACTTGCGCAGGTCAAATGAGATAGTGGCCTTATTGTGGGCAACCTGAGGCTTTGGTGTCTTGACAATAAAGGGAGCTAGTGCAGGATTGCCATCTCTCAGGATTTATTACAAGTCACCTGATATTTCCTGTTCTTCTTGAAGTTCCAGCTCCTGGAATCATGAGAATTTCAACTTCATTATAAAAAAAAGTTTCTACCATCATGGTTTCAGAGAAAAGCTGAAACATGTGGCCCCTTGGGACCCTGAAGATTCTGACACCACAAGGCAAATAAAATGATCTGTCCAGCAACATCCATTATCAATTATTCAAACTTCTTGTTGGTCAGTGCAGTATGACACCCGTTACAAAGATATTTCATATTCATAAAATACTTGTATGATGCAGTTAGACTTCATTGTGTCCCTTGGCTTTGTCCTTAATGGCATGCACCCACCCACTCACAGCCAGTTCTAATGAGTATTTTTGAAGATGAAAATGGCAGATTTCTTTTTAAAGAAACCACCCTTCTTCGCTATCAAGACTTATTTAACAAATTTAACCTATTTAGTTAAAGGAAGTAAAATCTGCATAGAAAAAAAAAGAAACAATGGGTTTGAGGTATTATATATCATGTAGATAAAATAGAAATGACAGACTTGCCAAATAAGGCATTACAACAGCTTCCTTTGTGCATTGCTATATTGATTTATTGCAAGAATGTGTCACGTCAGGGTCATAGTTTTCATTTTTCTTTTCTTATCTAGATATCTCACAAGCAATGGGCAATGTACCCAATACAACCTTATGTAATACCCCTTTCAGCCACCACCCAGCTGTGTGTAACTTAGAACACCCTCAGCTGTTCAGAAAAGTCTGTTTTCATTCCATTCTGCTGTGCCAATAAATCAATATCAGAGTTCACTGAATCCAGTTATCTCACTCCTTAGGAGAAGGCTTTGAAGCAATGTTCAGGTAGATACCAGAAAGCAGTCACTGGGAAGCTCAACAGCCACCCATCACTTGTGTTGGCCCACCTCGTTTTGCTCTGTACAACTGAGCAGGTTTCACTGGAAAAGCAATGTGTAAATAATTCAGGGTGAGAACAGGCCTGGCCACTCTGCAGATGCACAATGACAAAACTGTTGTGGGGCTAAGGTGCCATGAGCCTCTCTGCCCTGCCCCACACTCTCTCTTCTGTGAAGCAAGCAAGGATCACACCCGGAAGTGCAAGTGTCCATGTGGCTCTGAGTTGTAGGGGACATGAAGAGACAGGTTCATGACCCTGTTGTTTTCCTTTTACAACATGCCCAATACACAGCAGGTGAGGGAGATGGGAAAAGGAGTGTTCTGTGCCCTCTGATGGGACATAGAAAGGGCTCATTTCCACTGTCTAGCAGGGAGCTTTGGGGGGAGGGATAGTTCAGTGGTTTAAGCATTAACCTACTAAACCCAGGGTTGTGAGTTCAGCTCTTAGGGGGCATTGGGGGATTAGTCTTGCTGTAAGCAGGGGGTTGGACTAGATGATCTCTTGAGGTCCCTTCCAACCCTAATGATCTATGATTCCCCCCAAGAATGGGAGTGTCTTGGAAGCACAGATCAGCTCTTATCAGCAGTAACTTGAATAAAGTCCACTGATAGAGTGCACTGGCTGTGCTGTACATGATTTACTGTGGGAAGGTGAAACATACCACTCTGCTGCACAACTAACAAAGAGAGATGATACCTTACAAGGTAGGATTGTTGGTCTCTGTTTCAGTATTTCCATGGGTTTTTTTCAAAATTTGTTGCTTTATGAAATATTTGAGTCTGTGTAGGTTTTTAGGGCCATTTATTTAAAATAATATATTATCCATGTTCTGAGGCAAGAACTAATAATTGAACTGTCTTGGTTTAAGAGACAATAGGACAATCCTTGCTTTATTTAATCAGTCTATGTGAATTTTATATAAAGGAGATCAGAATATAGTGCAAAAATCTTGGTCTTGAAAGAATAAAATTCAAGCTCATGGTAAGGAATTTTCTCTGATTTCAAGTTAAGCCAGAAGGTGGGTGGGGAACAAAGAGAGAGACAGCTCACTGAATGCACCTGATACATTTTATCAGCAATTCCTGCCTAATTAAGACAAAGAAGGAAGTATAAACTCTCAGTTTGAGGCTTTAACCATTTTCTCTATCTTTTTCCCAAATAATACATTGGCTACAGCTCATGCAGATGTTTACTTAATTTCCTGTTTTAAGCAGCATTTTCCCATCCATGGGAAAGTTTGGACCTATGTGTCCATTTCAAATGCTGTACATTCTGAGATAAGACTATCTATTCGTAAACCTGTATCTCCTTTTCTTCTTTCCTCACTTCTCTCCTTCCTTGGTCTGTTATAGCAGAGAGGCTAACAGAGGGAGTTTGCCTGGGATCTGTCCGAGAGGAGCTAAGCTAAGTGCCGCTTAGCGGGGCTCTGTTGGGAACTTGGGCGGGGTGAGTGTCTTAGTGTCCGTTGTGGGGACAGTTTGTCAGTTTGACCATGTGCTTGATTGTTTGAAAAATGTGAATTGGGAGTTCTTTGTTCCAGGTGGGCCTTGAGGGGGCCTAATTGTTATAAAAAGGCAGCCAGTTGCGAACCAGCTGAGTGGCAAACAGCGGAGCAGCTAACAGAGGGAGCTTGCTTGATAGTTTGCCTGCAGAGAGCCCACTGAGGCTTTTATCTTACAGGCTTCTCTGAGTGGTAACTGCAACAGCTGGGGAAGCTCTTAGAAGGAAGGTGAATTGTGAATTATTTCCCCAAACCCATTCTCCTCTCCTACCATCATACAACTTCACCTGATATCATGAATCAAAGAGATGGGTCTTTAATCAGCTCATCTAAGAGGAATAGCCCCAGTCCCCAGATAAAATGAGCAGGGGCTCAATGACATTTGAAAGTTGTTGTTTTTTTGTAAATTCTTTAAGATGGGTCTCTGACAGAGTGAGCCATCATATGTCAAGTGGGGGGCAAACAAACAAGCACTTGTCTGCAATTAACTGACCCTACCAGGTGCTGGTGGATGTGGGCGGGGTCTGAGGTCGCTGTAAGTCAAACCCAGCTCATTCTAGAGCAAAAGGTAACAGCTAAGGGGACTGGGAAACTGAGAAGTGTGCCAGAGCCTTCCCTAAAGTAGGGGGGGCTGAGGTCTTCCACCCCCAAGCCCACCTCTGCCCATCCTCTTCCCCCAGAGGCCTTCAGGCCTTCTCCGCAGTAAAGCTGGAAGCTGGAGCAGGTCTGAGGAGTCTGCCTCCCACACCCGGGATGGGCAAAAGCAGCCCCCTGCCAGTGTCCGTGCCTCCCAGTGGAAGGACCAAGGAGCCTCACCACTGCCCTCACGGCTCTCCCCAACCTGGCTCTGGCTGGGGTGGCAGGTCTTGGAGGCACAGCCACAACTTGTCCATGGAAAAAGTCATGTGGGCAGCTGTGAGGAACGATAGTGGACCCTTAATCTGACCTCAGTGCAGGGATGCACCGAGAGCAGGCCCTGGCCCAGGTCCCCTCCTGCCCAGGGCAGGTAGAGGGTCCATGGCAACTCCCTGCAACTACCCATGTGGCTCTTACCATGGCCAGGCTGTACCTCTGATCCCTTCTATTCCCCATCCCCACATAGCCATGCAGACAGTTGTGGGGAACCGCTGCGGAGTTGCAGACCCTCCACCTCAACCTGCCCTCAACTGGGCGCATACACAGGCCGGGGGGTGCTCTCAGCTCCCCACCCCCACCACACACACCGCAGGCAGGTGGAGGGTCCGACATGGTTCCCAATCACAACTGCCCTGGCTCCCCGACTGGGCTCCACAATGGCCTGGTGCAGGGGGGCTGAGAGGGGAGGAAGGGGAAGTGTCTGCCCAGGCGAAAAGTGGACAGGTCAGGCTCGGCCATTTTCAAAAAGTGGGAGGGCTACGGTGCCCCTTCCTCTCCCCCGGTACTGGCACCACTGGATACTGAAAGATTTACATGGAGAAACAGCTTCACAAAGAAGAAAGAGGAGAGGGAATCACCTGGGAAAAAGCTTGGGTAAAGTTGTTCCCAGGCTGGAGTTTGTGTCCTTAGGAAACACTGGACTTACCTGAGAAGTCAGAGAACTTACAGGAAGGTGATACTACTGGCTTCTGACGTAAAGATGATGGTGATAATCAATCATAGAATCATAGGACTGGAAGGGACCTCGAAAGGCCATCAAGTCCAGTCCCCTGCACTCATGGCAGGACCAAGCACCATCTACACCACACCTGACAGGTGTCTGTCCAACCTGCTCTTAAAAAACCTCCAATGATGGAGATTCCACAACCTCCCTAGGCAATTTATTCCAGTGCCTAACCACCCTGACAACTAGGAACTTTTTTCCTAATGTCCAACCTAATCCTCCCTTGCTGCAATTTAAGTCTTGTCCTGTCATCAGAGGTTAAGGAGAATAATGTTTCTCCCTGCTCCTTGTAACAACCTATTAGGTATGAGAAAACTGTTATCATGTCCCTTCCTCTCAGTTTTCTCTTCTCCAGACTAAACAAATCCAGTTCTTTCAATCTTCCCTCATAGGTCATATTTTCTAGGCCTTTCATCATTTTTGTTGCTCTTCTCTGGACTTTCTCCAATTTGTCCACATCTGTCCTGAAATGTGGTACACAGAACTGGACACAGTACTGCAGTTAAGGCTTAATCAGCGAGCACGGAGTAGAGAGGAAAAATACTTCTCGTGACTTGCTTTCAACACTCCTGCTAATACATCCCAGAATTATGTTTGCTTTTTTTTTTTTTGCAACAGCGTTACACTGTTGACTCATATTTAGCTTGTGATCCACTATGATCTCTAGACTGCTTTCCGCAGTACTCCTTCCTAGGCAGTATTTTCCCATTCTGTAGGTGTGCAACTGATTGTTCCTTCCTAAGTGGAGTACTTTTCATTTGTCTTTACTGAATTTCATCCTATTTACCTCAGACCATTTCTCCAGTTTGTCCAGATCACTTTGAGTTATAATCCTCTCCTCCAAAGCACTTGCAACCCCTCCCAACTTGGTATCGTCTGCAAACTTTACAAGTTCACTCTCTATGCCATGATCTAAATCATTGCTGATTCACTCCTTTAAGAACCACTACATCTTTGTGTCTTCTCCCCTTCCCCTCTTTTCTGTGGTTGCCATGTCATCCTGGCCCATCAGGTAAATGCCTCAACCATTTTCACATGTGCCCTCTGACCTTCCTCCACTTCATCTGCTGAAGCAACAAAGAATCCTGTGGCACCTTATAGACTAACAGACGTTTTGCAGCATGAGCTTTCGTGGGTGAATACCCACTTCTTCGGATGCAAGTATTCACCCACGAAAGCTCATGATGCAAAACGTCTGTTAGTCTATAAGGTGCCACAGGATTCTTTGTTGCTTTTACAGATCCAGACTAACACGGCTACCCCTCTGATACTTCATCTGCTGAGTCTCTCCTCCCCAGGGGTGTGGTGCTGGAGTTGTGAGGAGTGGAGAGAATGGGCTAGTAGTGTAATTGTGCTTGGTGCAGGGATGGCCTGGCCTGGTTCTCTCTTCCTCTAGGGCTGTAGCTGCTTCAACAGCAGGCAGAACTGAACTAATTTCAGTGGGGGCAGATTTAAGCCTCTTATGACTAAGAGGTCTTTCACACTGAACTATATTTTTGTGGAAGCATCCGTCTGACATTACCTTTGTGCTTGTCTACATTAACAGTTAGCTTGTGGCAAGCTAGGGTATAAATCTACCTTGAAATAGTATGTGTTGTACTAACTGTCCATGTAGATGCTACTACCATGCCTTAGAAGTTCTTCAGTGTACTTTTATTTACTCCCATTTGAAAATGATCATTAATTTGTACATGCCTTTATCTGACAAAGCACCTAAACCTTAAATAAGTGCAAAAGTCCACTTTGAAAAAAGTACTGATGTACATGCTTATCTTTAAGCATATATTAAAAGCTAAGCAAATTCTTCTATACTTAGCTAATCAGAGCTGTGGAGAATACAAATATAAAATAGGATAGACAGGATTATTATGTGAAAATAAATTGCAAGACCTTGAGGACCAGCCCCACAGACAGCCCACACACACACCAGTTATCTAAATACAGGATAAAGGCTGTGTTAAAATATGTAATTATATCGGGGCACAAAGAATATCCATATAATACTGTTCATTTATACCAAACATCCAGTAAGATCACTGGTGTACATCAACTGTACTGGTTGTACTGACATCAAACACATCAGTTGAGATGTGGGGGACACATCTGGGACTTCAAACAATTCAGTGATATCTGTTACTGCAAGAGCAGCTCCTCCACATCAGCCTTCTAGAGTTGAGTGGTCAGAAATGCTCGTCTTCATTTTTTCTCTCTAATCAGAACCTAGTGAATCAAGATAATGATGGACTGTGTTACATCAGTTGTCAGGGAGGTACTTCTTCCCACCCTCTGTGCTGAAATGATAAAACTCAGGAATTGGTGAATAGCTAACCAGATTGTCATGATGTTTTGGGTCCTGGGGACGTAAGAAGGTGAGATGACTGACAGCCTCAGCAGGCATTTCTCCCTAAATTACAAATTGAAGCTGTACTCCCAGGTCCTCAGTAGAATAGTCTTAGAATGAGGATTCTCAGAGGCTGATCTTCTTGCCATACCAGGCAATAAAAAGTGAAACAAGTACTGTTCCAGGAAAGGTCTAGGAGATATGTTTCTCATTTCACAGATGGGGCCTTCTTTATGCATATGCAGCAATGTCATTGTTTTTAAGAGTTCTCAACAAGATCAAGCAAGATTTTGCCAGAATCACTTTGATTGCTCCAATTTGCTGGGACAGGTTTTGTATTCTTACACATCCAACTCTCCTCTCATTCACTATGGCAGCTTTCAATGCACACCAGTCTGTTGTCTCAGGATGTTGATCAAATACATCATTTATACTTGTAGGTTCTTCAGCTGTAAGCATGGCTCCTTAATGGTTCTCATCAGAAGTGCAATAGGTATTACTAAAGAGTAGAAAGAAATCTATAAGACATACTTACCTCTAGAAATGGAAATGGTATCATCTTTGATGTAATCATTGACAGATTTCACATGCATGTTCTTCTCTTTCCACTGTCTTGGGTTACCTGCTGGAATTGAAAAGATCAGGACTTTCTATGGGTTCACTTAGCAGCAATAACAGCTTTCCACTTTCCAATAGAAGGTCTTTCAGTCCTTGATCATCCTAAAATGGTGAGATTTCTAAGATAGTACTAAATTTCCCACCCTACCCCACAGTTATTGCTACATCTTCACAATATTAAATCCAGATTAACTAAGAGTTTTTGTCTATTCATCTATAGTGTCTTTTTTTATAATATTCATCCATAAAATTTGGAATTCCATTCATTTTTAATCTTTGGTTTCCCAACTTTAATACTGTATTAACATTGGATATTCCAAGGAATATATATTTAAATACATTCAAAAGACTGTTCTGCAGAAGGTTGTGCTGACTGAGGAAATGAAAGGAGAAAATAACTTAGACATGAGAAGCAGAAAAAAGTGTAAGATAATAAGGGAATGGAAAGAGTGTTAATCATAGGAGATGACTACATAATCTGATTTTTCTCTAAATACAGGACAGAAATATTTTTGAACATGTCTGCTTTTTTTGCATTGTTATTGATAATTTTACCATTTCCATCTAGTAATAGACCAATACCACTGTCTGGATTTTTTGTTTTTGTTCCTAATATATATATATATTTTAAAAATCCTATTCATTGTTAGTCAGAAGAAAGGCCCTGAGCAGCACCTGTTGAGTTCGCCTGACATCCTAATGAGCCAGCCTCATGATTAGGGACCAACCATATTCACAGTCCATTTTGGTCAATTTCATGGTCATAAGATTTAAAAAATCATTAATTTCATTATTTTAGCTATTTAAATCTGAAATGTCATGGTGCTGTAATTGCGCTGCTGGTGGTGGCAGTTCTGCCTTCAGAGCTGGGCTCCCAGGAAGCAGCTGTTGCTCTCCAGCTTCCCAACTCTGAAGGCAGTGCAGAAGTAAGGGTGGCAGTACTGCAACACCCCTAAAATAACCTTCTGACACACACCCCGGCAACTCACTTTTGGGTCAGACCCTCCAGCTTGAGAAATGCTGGCCTCCTCCTTAAAATCAGTATAGTATAGGGTAAAAGCACACAAAAGACCAGATTTCATGTAAGGAGATCAGATTTCAGTCTGTGACATGTTTTTCATGACCGTGAATTTGGTAGGGCCCTACTCATGATGTGCCACTGTGCCTGAGTAGTGGAGGAAGCCAACAGGACAGTTCATAAATGCAGCAGCAGTATCTAGCTGGCTGCTAAGCACATATGACCACAGATTCTGCCTCCATGTGTTCACCTCTGCAAGCCTGGCTTCCACTCTGCTCCTCCACAGTGCTAGCCAAGACCCTGACCTTCACCCAGCCATGTTCCCAGGCTGTTCCAGAAATCCTGATAATCTGGTTTTCACCCTTTGGCTCTGACATTCAGATTCTGAACACTGAACAATCCTTCTCCAACCACTAGGCCTGACCATATAAGACCCACTGTGACATTATCCAGGATACATAAACAGTGGTGTCTCCTGAATCTTCCAACCTGGGGTGTCTTTTACACTGCTTCACTGTAAGAGCTACCACTCCTGGTCTGCTCACACACAGCTGCCAGTATGTAAATTACTCCCAGTTACACTGCATGAGTGCTATAGCCAGCCACTCATGAATTACACTGCAGAGTAACACCAACAAATTCCCAGTCCCACACTTTACCTCCAGCAGTGTGCATCTTGTGCTGCCCAGCACTCTCCTGGACAATGCAAGCTCATATAAAATCCATCAAAAAGGCTTTGACAAGAACCCTCACCAAAGGCTCTTAAGCAAAGTAAGCAGTCATGGGATAAGAGGGAAGGTTCTTGCATGGACTGGTAACTGGTTAAAGGATAGGAAACAAAGGTTAAATGGTCAGTTTTCAGAAAGAAGATAAGTAAATAGGGTGTTCCCCAAGGTTCTGTACTGAGCCCAGTCCTATTTAACATATTCATAAATGATCTGGAAAAAGGAGTAAACAGGTAGGTGGCAAAATTTGCAGATGATACAAAACTACTCAAGATAGTTAAGTCTCAGGCAGACTGTGAAGAGCTACAAAAGGATCTCTCGAAAACTGGGTGACTGGGCAACAAAATGGCAGATGAAAATCAATGTTGATAAATGCAAAGTAACTCACATTGGAAAACATAATCCCAAGTATACATATAAAATGATGGGGTCTAAACTAGCTGTTACTACTCAAGAAAGAGGTCTTGGAGTCATTGTAGATAGTGAAAACATCCACTCAATGTTCAGTGGCAGTCAAAAAACAAACAAACAGAATGTTGGGAATCATTAAGAAAGGAAAGATAAGAACACAGAAAATATCATATTGCCTCTATATAAATATATGGTACACCCATATCTTGAATGCTGCATGCAAATAATACTCCAGCTCAATAAAAGATATACTGGATTTGGAAAAGGTTCAGAAAAGGGCAAGAGAAATGATTAGGGGTATGGAATGGCTTCAGTATGAGGAGAGATTAATAAGGCTGGGACTTTTCACCTTGGAAAAGAAACGACTAAGGAGGGATATGACAGAGGTCTATAAAATCATGACTGGTGTGGTGAAAGTAAATAAGGAAGTGTTATTCACTCCTTCTCATAATACAAGAGCTAGGGGCCACCAAATGAAATTACTAGGTAGCAGGTTTAAAACAAACAAAAGGAAGTATTTCAACCTGTGGAGCTCCTTGCCAGAAGACATTGTGAAGGCCAAGACTATAACGGGGTTCAAAAAAAGAACTAGATAAATTCATGGAGCATAGGCCAATTATGGCTATTAGCCAGGATGGGCAGTGATGGTATCCCTAGCCTCTGTTTGCCAGAAGCTGGGAATGGTCAGCAAGGGATGGATCACTTGATGATTACCTGTTCTGTTCATTCCCTCTGGGGCACCTGGAATTGGCCACAATTGAAAGACAGGATACGGGACTAGACTGACCTTTGGTCTGACCAAGTATGGCCGTTTTTATGTTCTTATATATGTGATATGCACATGCTTTGTAATCCTCAATTGAGTTTCCCAAACACTTCAACACAAACACACTGGTTTAGATAAAACACTAACAAAAATTATTAACTACAAAAAAATAGATTTTAAGAGATTACAAGTAATGAGGCAGAAGAGTCAGAACTGGTTACAAGGAAATAAAAATAAAACACAACTACCACCTAATTTAACAAGCTGAGTGTATTCAAAGCAAAGTCTCTCTTACCACATGGTCCAACAATCTTAGTGGCTGAACCTCATCTAGAAACTGCCATCCCTGCTAAACCTCTTTTCCTCTTAGATTCCCATGAGATCATACTTGTCAATTCTCTGAATTTATTGAAGACTACTTTCTTATCCTTAGTCAACTGCTCTTGCTCCTTCTTTTCTGCAGAATCATTAACTCTGTGTATTCACAGTCACTTTCACCCATGTTGTCTTCCACCTTCAGAATCACAATCATTTATATTAGTCTTTAAGGTGCCACTGGACTCCTAATAATTTCCTAGTTATTTTTCAGCATCGTTGCTAAAATAGTTGCCCCTCTAGAAAAGTAAAACTCTAAGTGCTAATAAAGAGTTGACAGAGATTTTTTTTTTAATTTTAAGAATAGTCGCTCTCTCCTTGCCTAAAAAGCAGGAAAACAACACAGACTCAGGCAGCCAAAAATGTATCTGTTCACTATTCTTATGCACATTTTTATCTGCTTCTTTTCCCTCTTTACTCATCCCCTTCATCTATCATCATATTACATTGTAATCTACCTAATTCACACTGCAAGTTTCTCAAGGACAGTGTTTGTTTTCTTATATCAGATGGGTAGCCGTGTTAGTCTGGATCTGTAAAAAGCAACAAAGAGTCCTGTGGCACCTTAAAGACTGACAGATGTATTGGAGCATGAGCTTTCGTGGGTGAATACCCACTTCATCAGAATGTTTTCTTATATATCTATGTATAGGTGTGGAAACCTGCAGTGCTCTATAAAAGAATAGTAACAATACTTAATAATATATAAGAGTGGCCCTGAAGCTACTATTATTTTATTATGCCTAAAGTCCCTAATCAGGAATTGGGATCCCATTGTGCTAGGCACTGTACAAACAGAGTATGAGATACTCCCTTACAGTATAAATAGACAAGACGGAATAACAATAATCCACAGCTAATAAACAAGCAAAACATTAAAGGTACAAATGTTGTTCTCGTGTGTTTTTGTTTACTATTTTTCTCAACCCTTCTCATATCCCCAGCACTTCATACAGGTGCCCCAAACAGCCTGCACCACCATTGTTAGCCCAAAGAACTCTTCCCCTTAGAGATAGCTCTCTTCCCCAGACAAAATGAGCAAAGATCAAATGACATTGAGACTGGTTTGTTGGTTTGATAAGTTTGCCATGATGGCCCCCACATCTGGGAATTTGTAAGGTGTGTGCTCTCTCTGCCACCTCCTCCACATGTTCATTAACAACAGCCATGCCAAGTCTCTGCTCCTAGAGGTTACCACATCACCTCTTAGGAAGGTGGGTTGGGCCTCATGCTGTACCTCAAGAGAGCAGTGGGCTGCTCAGTGCTGGGTGCCGGGGGAACCTAGTCTGACTTCTGCTATTGCTACAGCAGTTTCAACAGCAGTCAGACTGTCATTAATTGACCCACAAAACTCAAATTTAATGGGATCAGGATCCAGCCTCTTGTCACTAACAGCTATTTCACACTGGAACATGTTCTCTTTCAAGCATCAATTTGTCTCTGGCATTATCTTAATTTGGATATTGGCTGAGGTGGAATAGGGATTTAAACACCCATCTCCAACCAGGGTGCCCTAACCACTGGACTATGGGATATTCTGATGTAGTTCTGTCTCAGTCTCTCCAGGTAAAACTGTTCCACTGTGTAAAAATAATTAAGTATTCATTAGGCCAAAGTCAGGGTAATATTCTATAGCGCAGTGGCTAGGGCATTCACTTAGTATAGACAAGTTCCTGCTCCAGTGACTATTTAAATATGTAGAGGAACAGCATCAACAGAAGAGAGTGGGTGTGTCATAGAATATCTTATAGACCAGTGATTAGTGCTCTGACCTCAGATGTAGGATATGTGTCTTCAAATCCCTGTGGGGAGATGAGCCTGTAACTCCTACTTCCTGGGTGAGTACTTCTTACAGAGTGACTGGGTCTGCGCGGTGAGCTAGCCTTTAAATAGTTTCATGGGAGTAGCCCCTTTTGTGTGCCCAACCCCAAGCGTACATACTTTTCAGAGGGTGATCCCTGCACCTCTGCACCTCTGAGAGTGTGTCTTCAAGCTCCAGCACCCCTGTTTCTCATCATGATTCTCTCCAGCAAGTCCAAGTCAGAGAGACTTTACCTTCTTAGGGAGTAATGCAACTCAGCAAGTGTCTGAAGAGACACGGGGCAGCCTTTTCACAACAAGGCAGCATTTATTAGTCAAATGGAATACAGCACTGGAGAGTCCTTAGCTCAGCATGGGAAAGCCAAGCTCAGTTACCACCCGTGTTGGTAAAAGCCTTGACCCAAAAAACCCTGATCTCTTTAAGCTCCATCTTGACTCTCATTCTCTCTGTGTCTTTGTCTCTGTGGTCCTGTGTTCTTAGCAGCAATTTTAAAAAACTGTTCACACATTGTGCCTTTGTTTTCCACTGTAGACACACTGTTTTCACAAGTCCAGCCAGTTCTTGTTAATTAGTCTTGTTCAAATCCAGACAGCTTACATATTTATGCCCCCCCCCCAGCCCTTATCTCCCTTGTCACATGTAGGAAACTTTTTCCATCAAATGTGTAATAATGCAAAGTGGATAGGTACACTGAGTCATACATATAGTTCACAAAAATATTACAAAAAAATTCTCAGACATCATATCCCTCTAACCACTGGGTTAAAAGTTATACTGGGTTCACCACAGCCTCCATCTCTGTTGTTCTGTATGGGGTCTGATCTGTTAGGCGCCACAGACTAAAAGTGAGGAGCAATACCTAGTTTGAAGATTGTGCTAGGCCAAGGGGGAGGGATAGCTCAGTGGTTTGAGCATTAGCCTGCTAAACCCAGGGTTGGGAGTTCAATCCTTAAGGGGGCCACTTAGGGATCTGGGGCAAAAATTGGTCCCACTAGTGAAGGCAGGGGGCTGGACTCAATGACCTTTCAAGGTCCCTTCCAGTTCTAGGAGATTGGTATATCTCCAATTATTACCTTAAGCCTCTGGTGCCTAGATGGAGGAGGCTGCAGACATGCTCAGTGACAGATTTTTGGAGGCTTTGTTATGGCAACTTGGCCACCTATAGAGTTAGGTGGAAGCTAAGTGTGCATTTGGTGGATCTAAATTTTGCATTTGGATACTTAAATTTCAGCTATAGACTCAAATCCCTGTGTGAAGCTGGCACTGGCCAATATTGCGTTCAGGTTAGTAAATTGTATAGGTACTGATCCCAGAAAGCACTTAAAATTTAAACATATTTAAACTTTCCTACAGCGAAGCAAATAAGCACTGGCTTAACTTTAAATATATCCTTGTGTGCTTTGTTTAATTTGGAATCACAGAGAATAAAAATATTGTAATGAGTAACCAAAATTCTTTTTTTTTAATGCAAAGAAATCCCAAACACTACAAGACATTGTGGAGCAACCAGCAGACACATCAGCCATCAGTATACTGAAGAATCCTTACACTAAAATAAGTAAGTATCTTGGAATACATCACCATGTAAAATATCACCATGTATTATTGTACATTTGTAACAAACATGCATCAACTCTTAAACTATTTAAAATACATAGTTTCTACATTTGGTAAGGAGGTTGCTGGTTTGTATCAGTTGTGATCAATAGTAATAATAATATGCAGAATTTCTTAATTTCATGATAAATAAATAATGGAGCTTGAAGAAATAATCACTCAGAGTGCAAAATCCAATGGCTCAGCTAGACATCAGTTTAACTATTAGTCATGCAGCCTTTAAGATCTATGTATGTTGTGGTGGTGTAGCTGTGTCAGTCCCATGATATTAGAGAGACAAGGTGAATGAAGCACCTTGAAGAATATTGGACCACATTCTGTTGGTGAGAGAGACAAGCTTTCAAGACTAATGGAGTTCTGGATATTACCTCACCCACCTTGTCTCTCTAATTAAAAGTCTAGTGATTTTTAAATAGTTAGACATGCAATTGTTCACATAAAATAAGCCAACACTTAATTTGCCTATGCAGTTTCCCTACTGCACACTATGAACTGTACAATTTCTAAACATATTTGAGTCTCAGTAATAAAAAGAAGCCTCACAACAATTTTGCAGATACGTGAATATATATATAATACAGCCTTTTTTCCCCCTTGACTTTTAATGTGAGTTATGTAATTCACAGCATGTGCTTTCAAACACATTTAGTTCAGATCAGATGTTTGAATGCTTATTGTGTTTCATAGCATGAAATTTGCCCCCTCCCTCAATGTGGAGGAATATATGCAACAACTTTATACCCCCGGTTATGATTTCCACTACAGGTTTTGGCCAAAGTTTATTAACTACAAACGATAGTTTTAAAGTGTTTATAAGACCCAGCAAACAGATCAAAGCAGATTACCTAGCAAATAAACAAAACACAATCTAAATATAATATACTAAAGAGATTGTATATGAGTAGTAAATTCTCATGCTAACTGTTGTCTTAGGAAGTTTGTAGAGATTCTTGAGGGCAAGCTGCACTTGCCTGCAGCTTAAAACCCCAGGTATTCCTTAAACAGGTTAGAAATCCCTCTAGCCTGGTTCAGCCCATCTTCCCCAGTCCAGTCCTTGTTCCTTAGGTGTTTCCAGCAATTTTCTTGGATATGGAATCAGTGAAGAACTCGGATGATGCCACTCCCCTGCCTTAACTAGCTTTTGCATATGTCAGGAACTGTTTGTCTCCCAGATTGATTCCCACAACTGGTCAGTGGAAAAACAGCTGTCTTTAGCTGATATCTGCCTGGCTGGGGCAAACAACAACAAATAGTGTGCGGCAGGGGGAGAGGATTTCTGGCCTTCTGGGTGACACAGAGCCACAAACAATCTTTAGCCCAGAGCATTCTGGTTGGGGCAGACAGTAAATAACAGCCTATAAGGGATCTCAGGCCCCCTTGGCAGGGCGGAAACATGAGCAGTCTTTAGTCTACAACCACCTGTCTGTGGCAAACAGTAATTAACTCTCCATATGGACCTCAGACCTTTGAGGTGGGGTAGAAAACAAACAGTCTATAGCTCCACAGTGGGTGAAGTCAGTGGCAAGGTGGGAGGATAGGGGAAGCCAGGCGCACTAGGTAATAGCCCAGTGCCTGAAATGTGGCCCATGTGTCTGCCACCGGGTCAGCAGGGATGCTCTGGAAACACTCTGACTCATTTTCTGGCACCAGAACCAGACTAAAGTCTGCTTCTCTTGGGCTATATCCTACCACAGTTTGGGTATAGGGCTCTGTAGTCCAAAGCTCATATGTTCATCCACCTCCTCTGACTGCAAAGCATGGCTCCACTCAAGGGCCAGTCCGGGATCCTGCAAAGATCTTCACTCCTTCTAAGAGACGATTGTTCCTTCTAGTGGTCCAGTCCTAACTGAGCTCCAGAGCTCTTCTTTTATGTTTCCAGATTGGAGGGATGCCACTCCACTTCATATATGGGGCAATTACACTTTGACACTGGATGAGCACTGGGGAAAGAGCCAAGAGAAATAGAGACAATTGTTATAGAACTGATGCAGGGATCAGTGGGTGGCCAAGGTTTGCAGGAGGTCAGACTGGATAAATGCAATGGTTTATGTGTAGCACTTTGAATCTATAATTTTGGTGTTTCCTAATAATTGGAATCCTTTTCTACTCATACAGATCCTAAAGATGGAAAAAGGCAGCTAATACCACGAGAACAGGAAGGGATGTCTGGGAGTCCGGGTAAGTGCTGGGGATCTGGGTGCTTTGTGGCTGATTGAAGGAAGGGGGTGTGGATTCAGATTTTCCCTCTTTGCCAATGGAGAACATTAGGGGGTGTATTTTTTTTCATTTGAATTAATGATTAATTATCCCAGCTCTACAGCCACTGAAATCAGGGGACAAACTCACCTTCATTAGGGGCAGATAAGAGAGTCCCTACACATAGCAGCCATGTACTGCTTTCTTTAATAGTTGCTGCTGCTGCTGCATTGCCTGGGCTACTTCACAATCTGTTCTTCTGTTCTCTGTTTGAGCAGGGCCTCTCTCAGGTCTCCTTAACAGTATCTGTATCCTTAACAGTATCTGCCCCCTTTTGGTCAAGATTCTCTCAACCAGGCCTCTGTGCTTTGGAGAGCGTCACAGACCTGTTCCTGCTTGAACAGGGTTTCTCCCCAATCTCTTTACCTGTGGATTTTCACAGCTTTCTAGTCCTTCTTCATCTTTCTGGTTCCAGCCAGCAACTGACCTGATCATGGCATATAGCACCTTTTAAATGAGCCTGCTGTGCTCTCATTGGCTGCTTCCCTGCCGCCTTTCTAGGCACCTGGAGGACCCAACTTCACTGCTGCTTTCTTAGCCAGGGTGTGGCAGGGCCATGAGGCCTCCAAGGGCCTAGTACACCATGTCACTCCAACCTACTGTGTCTCACAACTTTTTGACCACTTCTGTCTCAAAATACAACAATTTTCAGTCAATAATTCAACATTATTTATGTGTCCACAGTCTGTCTTGCATATCACAGATATGACTAATTTTTAATAAAATAAAATAAAATTAAATATACCATGTTTTCATGTAATGACTAGATTGCACTCATTTAATCTTGATTTTCCTGTTTCGGTTTAGCTTCTGAAACTTTAAATTAATAAAATATATGGGGATAAACTGTTAAACTGTCTCAGTTCTCTGCTGGTTTGCATTCTTCTAATAACTATCAAAATGGATCATCAGAGTCATGTGCTTCCATAATTTCCAGAGCCATTTCTGCATAGAACTGGGGTAGTTTTTACTTACTGTATTTTTCTCACAGTTGTGAAATATGCACTGACCAATCAAAGTCTGGAGAGTGACATGGAATTTCTCACAGACCTGGAAAGTGCTGGGGATTATTCACGAGACGCTGAGAGGAAAGGAATTAACTGGGGTCAGCAGAAGAATGTTGGTACTTAACATGAGTTGGAGAAGCATTGTAGGGTCATGACCCCTACTGTGCCTCCACTGCCCAATGCCAGAGTGTCTCTCCCCACTTTGTGTTTATGGGTCAATGTGATGTGTCTCCTATATTTCTGACATATGACTGCTGGGACTTTTCTACCTGGTTCCAACTAGTCATCTATAGGGAAGCTCCCCTCCAACCTCATGGCAAAGAACTAGAGTAATTTTTTCTCTATATCCCCATAAGGCTGTACTCAGGCATTTCCTTCTGCTCCACTATGGGCCAGCACTTTGGCTTTCTATAATTCTATAAACCTTAGTTCAGGACTGTGCTATCTTTCCCCATTCCCATCATTCAGTACTGAGGTCTTTTTCTTATTTGGTTGTCTATGCTAGTACATTTTTGTCATCCCTACAGATCAATGCTTAGACATTTCCTCATCTGTATAGGGGAGAACAGTGGCATAGCTATTTGTGGGGCTAAGTATAATGGAAGTTCTTTTATTCATGTGAGTTATTGCTGTGTCATTCCCCTGTGCCACCCGGATCAGTGCTGCAGTATTCCCACTATATACACAAAATCAGTGCTGGGATGTCGTGGGAGGAGCAATAGCTCAGTGGTTTGCACATTGGTCTGTTAACCCCAGAGTTGTGAGTTCAATCCTTGAGGGGACAATTTGGGGATTGGTCCTGCTTTGAGCAGGGGGTTGGACTAGATGACCTTTTGAGGTCCCTTCCAACTCTAATAATCTATGATTCTATGTTTCCCATTTTCACATCAGTCAGTTCTTGTGCATTTCTCTAATACATTTGGGTTAGTGCTGGGACTCTTCCCTTGTTAGCATGGACCAGTACAGTACCTGCCCCCCTCCCCACTGACCCATTCACATGTGAGACTACTCATTCTTCTTCCAGTTAACTTGGGACAGTTCTGGGACATCTTCCTGATCTCATGACAGAACCCTAAGTTGTTTCACCACAATCTCATGGCACAGTACTGTGCTGGTGTGACAGTAATGGGATGTACTTTTCTAGCAGGGTAATTTGTGGCACACAAACTGGAGCTAATTGAAGACTTTGTTGTTTTCTTACAGTTAAAACAATAGGAGGTGAGGTCAGAAAATCAAAAGAGAGAACAGAAATGTCTCAGAGCTCCGGTAAGTGTCAGGGAGCCTCCCTCTCTGGAGTTACAGGGCTGGAGGAAAAAAGATGCCATTGGCCATGAGGACATTCAGCAGTGACCTCACAGAATCCCTTCTCATCCCCCACAGAGAAGGTGGGCAAGACAGTGGTGCGAATGTGAGTGGTAGGAATGTGTGTAAAGGCCTACGTCATCCTGTCATCCTCTGAAAACAATAACACCATTTTATAATATTTATTAATGATTCCAAGTCTACTGCCATTAAAATCAGAGGACAAACTCACCTTCGTTAGGGACAGATAAGAGAGTCCCAGTCACACTACTGAGACATATTTCAAATGGCCATGTTTTCCCATGAGCAGAAAATTACCGCTCAAATTCCTATAGTTTGCATGCAGGTGACATATTTTCAAGCACAGCACTATTCTGAACTTTAGCA
This sequence comes from Mauremys reevesii, assembly GCF_016161935.1. Taxonomy (NCBI): domain Eukaryota; kingdom Metazoa; phylum Chordata; order Testudines; family Geoemydidae; genus Mauremys; species Mauremys reevesii. Next base: position 12,183,900 of record NC_052644.1, on the reverse strand, counting down.
TCTTATGACCTGATGCTGAACATACTGAGAAGCTGCTGCTTCCATCGGTTTCAATGGAAAACAGATAAAATAAGCCAGTCTGGAAATCATGCCACTGTTGCTGCAGATTTATTTTCCTTTTTTATGGAAAAAAAATACTAGATGCAGATATGCAGAGAGTTCCAGCCAAAGAAATGATGAAACTTTGGGAAAAAAAGTATCCTGGAACATATTACCTTCTGTTCTATTTCCCATTTCAATTCCTTGTTCATATGGGGGAGAGTGGGACATTTCAACGAACTCATGTGTAATACCACTCTTGTTAGCGTTCTAGTCTCCTATTGGCAGCTCCTGTCCCAGTGTTGAGTTAATATTATTCTTTGTACATTTCTTACAGCTGTAACCTTAAAAAAAATATTCCCAGCATCAGGAGAGAGGAAAAGCCCTGGTAAGTGCCAGCAATCTTCCACCAGGTGTTAGGAGGGAAGGGATATATGGGGGTAGGGATAGGAGAGACTCATTTAAGTTAAGTTGCAAGGGTAGCACTGAGTCCTCCCCATACTTCTTTCCCTGTTGCTCATCACTACAGCATCTCTCCTCTTTTTTATCCCCTAAGTTTCAGCAGCAGCATTTTTCCCACCCCACAGGGCTGAGGTGTGCCTTCTTCTCTCTGTCATGCTGTCTGGAGTGGCTCACAACTATGAGTACCTACTTCAGGGCAGACTGTCAGAAAACAAGACCAGCACCAGAAGCTGGTTATGTATTCTATTAGATTTCACCAAGCCAGTATCAAATGTGAATTCCTAGATCATTATATCAGTCTTACCATGGAGTCCTTGGACTCTCCAGTCTACCTTGTGACCCAGACAAGTTATACTTTGTGATACACTTATAAAATTAGTGGATTATACCAGGTTGGGAGGGGTTGCAGGTGCTTTGGAGGATAGGATGAAGATTCAAAATGATTTGGACAAACTGGAGAAATGGTCTGAGGTAAATAGGATGAAATCCACTTAGGAAGGAAGAATCAGATGCACACATACAGAATGAGAAATGACTGTCTAGGAAGGAGTAATGCAGAAAGGGATCTAGGGATCATAGTGGACCACAAGCTAAATATGAGTCAACAGTGTAACATTGTTGCAAAAAAAGCAAACATCATTCTGGGAAGTATTAGTAGGAGTGTTGAAAGCAAGACCTGTAATATAATTCTTCTGCTCTACTCCATGCTGATTAGGCCTCAACTGGAGTATTGTGTCCCATTCTGGGTTTCACATTTCAGGAAAGATGTGGACAAATTGTAGAAAGTCCAGAGAAGATCAACAAAGATGATTAAAGGTCTAGAAAACATGATGTATGAGGGAAGATTGAAAGGACTGGTTTTGTTTAGTCTGGAAAAGAGAAGACTGAGATGGGACATGATAACAGTATTCAAGTACCTAAAAGGATGTTACAAGGAAGAGGGAGAAAAATTGTTCTCTTTAACCTCTAATGATAGGACAAGAAGCAATTGTCTTAAATTGCAGCAAGGGAGGTTTAAGTTGGACATTAGAAAAAATGTCCTAGCAGTCAGGGTGGTTAAACACTGGAATAAATTGCCTAGGGATGTTATGGAATCTCCATTTTTGGAAATCTTTAAGAGCAAGTTAGACAAACACCTGTCAGGGATGTTATAGATGATGCTGGTCCTGCCATGAGTGCAGGGGACTGGACTTAATGACCTCTAAGTCCCTTCCAGTCCTATGATTCTATGAAAGGTGAGTCCCAGTTTGTAATTTCAAATAGTGGCAGTGTTGTGCTAAACTGCTAGTTTCCCAAAAGTCTTTTTAAAGTTCTCAAATGTTTTCTGAGTATCACATTGCATCTGATACTCTTCTATGTTAGGCTCCAAATAGTCGAGATATGGGATCCTTCCTTGAATTCATACTTATAGCTTCTTCTCTCAGAAAACCATCTGAAAGTGTCACTACTTACATGTGCTTTTCCTTTGATCATGGTGAGTGAGGAATCAAGTGCAGTGCACTAGAGGTAGTGAACAGAGAGATCAAAGTCACACCAATGCCTGAGATCCATTATACAGGGGAAATCTTTAATGAGCCATGCCTAAATGATTCCAGCTGGTGACCCATGACTCTTGCTGCACCGGAAGATACACATACACCAAGCCCCTGGCAATATGATCTGGGGGGTAGTTTACCAACTCCAAATCTGGGAATCAGTTAGACAGTCAACATGTAAACAAAATCTACTATCCAGACTTTTCAGAAAGAGGCTCTGTAGCACCTAACAGCATGAGACACTTCAACTGGTATCCCATCTTTGACTGCTGCAGATCTCCAATGATAGAGGGACAAGTGAAACTGCCCCCTTCCCTCTCCTCAGAGATTACAACTGTGAATGAGGTGGTAAAATACTTTCCATTACCTGCATGTGACAGTCTGAAGTCCCAAAGCATGAGATGTTAAAAAAAGTAAGTTGCTGATTAAAAAAAGAATAGATTGGGCACTTTTGAATAAAGTTTAATCTGGAAATGTGCTCAAATATAGATAGAGGGCAAATGAATCATTCTAAATTTCCTCTGTGAATTCCTTCCTTTTCCAGCCAAAATCATTCTCTCTTCTTGAGTCACTGTTTACAGGATCCAATCGGGCAAATATTCTCACCCACTGAAAAAAAAAACATAGTACTGGGAAATTGATAGAAGTGCGGCACTACTGTCCTCCTTGCACACCCTGCAGGAAATTCACTGACTCTGACCCCATTCATTTGTAGCAGAGGTAGCTGCCTCATTAATAGTGTTCTATTTTTTAATACTAGACTGGAAGATGGAAGAACTTTCCAAAGGTAGAAAGACTCTGAAGGCCGACATCAGGTCCAGTCAGGTAAAAAGAACATCCTTGTTTCATCTGAAGTTAAAAGGAGTCCAAAGCCAGCAACAGGATCCCTTCTCTGGGCTGACTAAACAGATTGAAGTGGTGAGCAGCAGCTTGACTGCCAGAGATGATCAGATTGTCCTAACAACGGGAAGGAATCAGAAAGCTTTAGTCAGCATGGAACTTGCTACCAGAGATAATCCAAAGCAGCTGGAAATCCACCTAGTGGAGAAAATGCCAAGGCCAATGTCCGTCCTGAGAGGCAGCAGCTGGAATGAGAAGCTGGGGCAACTAGAGGCTTTGGGTAAGAGAGGGCACTGAAAATGCCTTTCTGATTTGTTTCTGCATCCCTGATCTCCAGAAAAGCAAGACCACATTGTTAGAGAGCTTGTTTTTTCACTCTCACACTTCCCTGGTCCTTCTCGCATGAACAGAGAGCAACAATACCCGAAGTCCGAAGGTGCTAACAATTCAATGTTTATTGGGGTGAACTTCCAGCAAGCTTAAATCCAAGTCCCTTTTCCTTATTTTCGAATCCCAACTTACTTCCTGTTTGCCCCTAATTTATATAGTAATATTCTTAGCTATACCTTAACCAATCATTCTACTAAAATTTACCTAACCAATCCTAACATATTATAACATGGTTATTTAACCAATTATGTCCCACCACCTTAATTAGTTTGCACCCAGCAAAATTAATTATACAGCAGACAGAAACAATCACAGAACCAGACAGAGACCATGCAAATAAACACACAAAACAATACAGAAGTTAGGATTTCACGACTACATCTATACAGACATAAGGGTTTTACAACTACATCTATACAAACATAAGGGTTCTCCAGCTGTGTCTATTGATAAGTAAGTTCTTACCAGACAAAAAAAATCAAACTAAATTTCCTTCTGCATGTTTTAGGCTCTTCCCTTTCTCTGGAGGTGATAGATCGAATCACCTTCCTAACAGCCCCAGATTGCCTTAGTTCAATATGACTAGTTTGGAATGTGAGGATGTGACCATACATTTCCCAGTTTATGGCTGCTTAGCTGAAGAACCAGGCCTCAGACTGTCACAGTAAGAGAAGGCCATTACACAGACAGACAGTGATTTTTGATTATTTCTTTTATACCTCTATAACTAGTTAAGTGATGAGAATACACCTAAATTCTTAAAGTATAGGCCTTTGCAGACAGGCCTGACTATCTATATCCTAACACACATTATACTAGCAGCAGTAATACAAAGCCTGCAACAAAACCATGAGGGACCACCTTCTTTGGAGGCTTCTTTGGCTCAATTGATAGATCACCTGAACAGGGAGAACAGTGTGGAGTTATGCCATTTCATTGCCTTCTATTTTATATTTTATTTGTGTTTGTTTGTTTTATATCCGAAGGAGTCTTGAAAGTATCAAAGGGCCTTAATTAGAGTCAGGTGTTCACATTACCTTAATGGACTCATCTGACTCTTTGCAGGTTAATTGGAGTCAGGTGTTCTCATTAGTCTGGAGCAGCCGCTGCTCTGGTCAGTCAGGGAACAGAAAACTGCTAATCCAGTGGCCAGTATATCTGCCTTCTACTACTGGCCTGGGTCTATCACACTAGAAAACCAGACTAATGAAATGGTGATATCACAAAATCTAGAGTGAAAATTCTTCAAGTGGGAAGAGAAGAGATGTTCATTCAAATCCTTCTTCATTTTCTGTTGTTTACTTGTCCAAAACTTCAAGGGCAAAATTAATACCACTGTGGAGATGACATTCTTCCTAACAATTCTTCACATCCAACCCTTATGGGAAGGAGAGACACCTAAGAATGCACAGTCTCAGAGATTCCCAAAATCTCCTGCAGTAATTCTACTCCTGACATATATAAATTGGAATCAGTAAGGGAGGTATAAAACTTTGCACAACTTCCTTAGGTATCATAAAGACACTGAGGGCTGGTCTACACTGGGGGCGGGAGTCGATCTAAGGTACACAACTTCAGATACGCTATTCGCTATTTGCGTAGCTGAAGTCGAAGTATCTTAGTTTGACTTACCTGGCTGTCCTGACAGTAGCAAGTTGACCGCCGCGGCTCCCCCGTCGACTCCGCTTACTCCTTCTGCCGAGGAGGTGTACGCGCGTCAATTTGGGGATCAATTTATCGCATCTAGACAAGATGTGATAAATCGATCCCTGATAGATCGATTACTACCCACCGATCCGGCGGACATTGTAGATGTGGCCTGAGAAGAGAACACCTGTTCATATTTGCAGGGTGAAAGGCCAGAAAGAAGAATTTCACAATGAAGCCTGACCTGCTGCATAGCACATCCCATATATTTCACCCAAATGTTGTGACCAATGACTTCAGTTAAACTAAAGTATTTTAGTCTGCAGGATAGTAAATGGCTGTGTGCCAGAGGCAGATAGCAGGAGACACCAAAGGGCCCAAATGCTGTGTGCAGTGGTGGATTACTGCACAGGACCACAGGGCCTATCCCTAGAGGCCTTGGCTAATTTGGGGGCCCCTGAAGGAGTGCCTGCTGCTCCTCCTCTTCCCCCCTGAGGCCCCACTCCCTGGTCAGGCTGGAAGCCAGGCCCTGGTGAGCACATTCCCCATGGCTCCCCTACTCAGAGCTCTCCCGAGCCCCTCTTCCCCCTTCCACATGAAGCTGGCCCCTAGCCCCTCTCCTCCCCCCTTTGTGAAGCTAGTACGAGACATTCCACTGATCCCCCTCTTCCTCTGCAGGGGACTTATCCATGTCCTGCTGCTCTCCCAACCCAAGACCCACTGGTTACCCACCAAGTGCATTTTTGGCAAAACTGACTGTCAGTTGGCTAGAGCAAATGGGACAAATTCCCAGTTTTGCCAAAAAAGTCAGCATGTCTTGTGCAGGTCTTAAAAAGGGTACTGTCCCAATCAAATTGAAAGAGCCACCCAGCGAACCCAAGCAGCTGTGAGGAGCTCTGTGCCCTCCACTTGCCCTGGGTGGGGTAACAGGGTGCATGAGAGAAGCCCCCATCCCATGTCCCTGTCCCCCACAGTGCATGCCACCTAGGGTAGGTGGAGGGTACAGGGTTCCCCAGAGCAGTTCAGGATGGAAGTGGGGTCTTGGGGGGAGCGGGGGAAGGGGAGGACCAGGGGGGCAGGATATCACAGGGAGAAATATTTGTACCCAGTGTCCCCAAAAATCTTAATCTGTCTCTGACTGTGTGCCAGAGGCAGTTAGCAAGAGACATCAAAGGGTCATGAACACCTGAGTCCCATGCTAAAGCAGGGAACAATTGGAAAGGACACACTGACATGATCCCAGCAGGCAAACAAGGCCACATGCTTCAAAGGAACGCAACCTCCTCCCCCTGCCAATAGTGCCTGTCAATATGATCTGGCAGAAGACTGCTTCCTCGCCCTGAATCTGGGAATCAGTTGGAGTCTCAGCATGTAATCAAAACACACCTTCCATATTTTTAAAATACAGCCTCAATAGCACCTCACTACACCAGCCACTCAACCACTAGCCTATCTCTAGCAACATCTTATTTCTGATACTTCAGAGGAATCCAAAACTGTTCCCATCCCTTCCCCCAGTTTACTATGGTGAATCAAGTGAAAAATTCCACTCTGACCCCTGTAGGTGACTGACTGAAGCATTGAAGCACAAAAAGGTTTTGAACTTCGTTGATTAAATAGAGACTAAATTATTTTCTTGGAAACTGAGTTTTGAACAGAGATAGGCTCAAATCCTAACTGACTGCAAATGAATAATTTAAAGTTACTGTGTGAATTCCTTCCTTTGCCAGCCATAATTAATCTCTCTTCTTGACTCACTTGTATCCAAGATCCAATGAGGAGCATGTCTTTTTATCCATTAAAAATATTTTAATACTGGGACATTGGTAGAACTGTGGCATTGCAGTTCTCCTTCCACACACTAGAGAAAATGCATTGATGCCCACCACATCCATTTATAGCAGAGATAGCTGCCTCATGAACAGTATTGTCTTTTCAAATACTAGACCAGACGCTGGAAGAAATTTCCTCATGGAGAGAGACTCTGAAGGCAGATATCAGGCCGAGTCAGCTAGAAGCAATATCCTTATTGGAACAGAAGTTAGAAGGAGCCCAAAGGGAACTCCAAAGGAGTCGAGAGGGGACGTGATCATTCCCCTCTATTTGGCATTGGTGAGGCCTCATCTGGAGTACTGTGTCCAGCTTTGGGCCCCACACTACAAGAAGGATGTGAAAAAACTGGAAAGAGTCCAGCGGAGGGTAACAAAAATGATTAGGGGGCTGGAACACATGACTTATGAGGAAAGGCTGAGGGAACTGGGATTGTTTAGTCTGCAGAAGAGAAGAATGAGGGGGGAATGGATAGCTGCTTTCAACTACCTGAAAGGCGGTTCCAAATAGGATGGATCTAGACTGTTCTCAGTGGTACCAGATGACAGAACAAGGAGTAATAGTCTGAAATTGAAGTGGGGGAGGTTTAGGTTGGCTATTAGGAAAAACTTTTTCACTAGGAGGGCGGTGAAGCACTGGAATGGGTTACCTAGGGAGGTGGTGGAATTTCCTTCATAAGAACATAAGAACGGCCGTACCTGGTCAGACCAAAGGTCCATCTAGCCCAGTATCTGTCTACCAACAGTGGCCAATGCCAGGTGCCCCAGAGGGAGTGAACCCAACAGGCAATGATCAAGTGATCTCTCTCCTGCCATCCATCTCCATCCTCTGACAAACAGAGACTGGGGACACCATTCCTTATCCATCCTGGCTAATAGCCATTTATGGACTTAACCACCATGAATTTATCCAGTTCTCTTTTAAACGCTGTTATAGTCCTAGCCTTCACAACCTCCTCAGGTAAGGAGTTCCACAAGTTGACTGTACGCTGCGTGAAGAAGAACTTCCTTTTATTTGTTTTAAACCTTCCTTAGAGGTTTTTAAGGTTAAGCTTGAGAAAGCCCAGGCTGGGATGATTTAGTTGGGGATTGGCCCTGCTTTGAGCAGGGGATAGGACTAGATGACCTCCTGAGGTCCCTTCCAACCCTGATGTTCTATGATTCAAAGCTAACTAGAGGATCCCCTCTCAGCGCTCGCTAAACAGATTGAAGAGGTCAGCATTAGCTTGACCTCCAAAAACAATGAAGTTGTCCAAGGTATAGGAAGGAATCAGACAGCTTTGGCCAGCATGGGACTTGCTACAAAAGATGATTTACAGCAACTGGAAATCCACCTAGAGAGGAAATTGCCAGGGCTGAAATCTATCGTGGCAGGCAGTAGCTTGGATGAGAAGCTGGGACAACTAGAGACTTTAGGTAAGAGAGGACACTGAAAATGCCTTTCAGATTTGTTTCTGCTTCTGACTGCAGTAATACAGAATTCTGGAACCTAACCGTGAGGGATCATCTTCTTGGGAGGCTTCTTTGGCTCCGTTGATAGATCACTTGAAGGGGGAGAAGGGAGTGGAGCTGTGCCCTTTCCTTGCCTTGTGTTTTATATTTATGTTTCTTTTTTATATCAGAAGGAGGCTTGAAAGGGTCCCTCCACCCTTTGAAGCTGTATGTTTTAAATTCTGATCTGTCTGGATGGAATAATCTCTGGTGACTAGAAAACAAGACTAATGAAATGGTGACATCACAAGAATCTAGGGAGTGAAAATTCTGTTCTAATATTCATATGTTCTGACATCTTGTGGCAAGTAAATTAAGGGACCCTGGTTATTTTTAAAATGTATATTCTTTCTTTTTTACTAACTTTGTGGAGAGAGAGACCCCCTTGGGACTCCTGGGTTCTATCTCAGCTCTGGGAGGGGAGTGAGTTACAGCGGGGGCAGATATCTCTGGGTTATATATAAGAACAGCAGAATGGCCATAGTGGGCAAGACCACTGGTCCATCTAGCCCAGGGGTGGCCAACCTGAACCTGAGAAGGAGCCAGAATTTACCAATGTGCATTGCCAAAGAGCCACAGTAACACATCAGCAGCGCTCTTTCAGCTCCCCCTGTCAGCTCCCCCCTCCCCCAGTGTCTCTCACCCGCCAGCAGCACCACCGATCAGCACCTAACTCTCCATCCCTGCACCTTCCACCTGCCACGATCAGCTGTTTTGTGGTGTGCAGGAGGCTTGGGGGTGGGGGGAGGAGCAGCAAGGGCGCAGCAGACTCAGGGGAAGGGGTGGGGGCATTGGGGGAAGGAGTGGAGTGGGGGCAGAGCCTGGGGTAGAGCCAGGGGTTGAGCAGTGAGCACCCTGTAGCACTTTGGAAAGTTGGTGCCTGTAGCTCCAGCCCCAGTGTTGGTGCCTATGCAAGGAACCACATATTGACCTCTGAAGAGCCACATGTGGGTCCGAAACCAGAGGTTGGCTACCCTGATCTAGCCCATCATCCTGTCTTCCAACTGAGGCCAATACCAGGTGCTTCAGAGGGAATGAACAGAGCAGACTATCTATCATCAAGTGATCCAACCCATCCATCTTTGAAGAGGCCATTTAAGGATCTGGGGGAAAAAAAAATCTGTCAGGGACAGTACTTTGTCCTGCTAGTGAAGGCAGGGACTGGACTTGATGACCTTTCAAGGTCCCTTCCAGTTCTATGAGATAGATATATCTCCATATTAAAAATGCTATCTATCCCTTTCCTAATAATTCCCAATTTTCTGTTAGCTTTTTTGATTGGGCAGATGTTTGCAGAGAACTATCCACAATGACTACAAGATCTCTTTCTTGACAGGTAACAGCTAATTTAGACCCCATCATTTTGTATGAGTATTTAGGATTATATTTTACCATGTGCATTACTTTGAATTTATCAATATTGGATTTAATCTGCCATTTTTTTGGTGAGATTCCTTTGTAACACTTCGTAATCACCTTTAGACTTAACTATCTTGCCACCAATTTACCCTTTTTTCCAGATCATGCATGAATATGTTGAACACTTCTGGTCACAGTACAGACCCCTGGGACCAGAAGTGTTCAGAAATCTGACCATTTATTCCTACACATTTTCCCAATCTTTTCACTGGAGTAACTGAAAATGTTTTCAATGTAATCTAACAATGCTTAATTTAATTTAATGACAAGTCTTTTTTTAAATCTTAAATACTCTGCCTCTGTTTATAAACAAACTGCCAGGCAGAAGCCGGGAGCAGCACAGAAGGGAGCAGCACAGTTTCCGCAGTCAAACTGTGTTCCAACTAGCAGCTCATTCTGGGACCAGGGCATTCACTGTGAGCTGAGATCTAGTAGCAAATTTGGGGTGGGCAGGAGCCGCTACCACCCACTGGAACCCCTACCCCCGTCAATAAAGCCTGCCAATATGATCTGGGGGAAGTTTGTTTCCAGACCCCAAATCTGGAGCCTCAGTATGTAAGCAAAACAAACCTGCCAGGTTTTTAACATATAGCCTCAATAGCATCTCACTGCACTGGCCACTCAACTGCAATTCCTTCCCAAGCAGCATCTTATTTTTGGTGCTTCAGAAGAAGCCAAAACTGTGCCCATCTCTCCCTCTCCAGATTACTACTGTGAATTGGGTAACAAGAAAATATTTCTGGTCCCTGTAGGTGACTGGATAAAGTACTGAAGCATTAGAAGTTCTCAAAAAATAGATTGCAGTTTAAATAGAGACTAGACTGGGTTCTTCTGAACTGAGTTTTATCCTGTCATAAACAGATAGTTAAGGGTTAAGGTCTCTTTTACCTGTAAAGGGTTAACATGCAGTACCTGATGACCACCTGACCAGAGGACCAATCAAGGGACACGATAATTTAAAATCTCTGGGGAGGGAAGCCTTTGTCTGTGTTCCTTGTTGGCTCTGTTCTCTTTTTGGATCTAAGAGAGACCAGTCATGTCTCCAAGTTCTCCTGGAGTAATTTCTACTATTCAATAGTGAGTATTAATTAGAAAGGCGGATTAGTCTTATAATTTGATTTCTACATTTGCAGTTGTGTGTTTACTAAAGGAAATTCTTTATTCCTGTTTGCTGTTACTTTGCTTTCACTGAGAAAGAAAGGGGGAGGGGGGATTCTCTCCAGAGATTGATAAGTTTAGACCCTGTATATTGTTCCAGCTTGGTATAACAGAGACAGTACTTTCTTTTTATTCTTTAATAAATTCTTTTCTATTAAGGACTTGGTTGGTCTTTCCTTGGGTGGATTCTCAGGGAAAGAGGAGGAGGGAGGTATCCCTCTGTAGTTAGATCCCGGTGTCTCTCCTAGGAAAAGGGAGGGGGGAGGAAACAGGGGGGAATGGTTTATTTCTCCTGGGTGTAAGAACTCCATGGATTTGGGGCTCTTGGGATCCCCAAGGATTTTGGGGAAGGACTGTGTCCCAATCCACGTTTCCTGATTGGGTGGTGGCAGCTTTTACTAGATCTAAACTAGGATTTTAGTTTAGAGGGAAACCAAGGCAGGTCCCCACATTGGAACCCAACAGCTCCAAGTGGGGGTGAGACCTATGACATATCCAGAGATTGGCTCATATGCAGATTGATTGCAAATGAATAATGTAAAGTTACTGTGTGAATCCCTTCCTTTGCCAGCCAAAATTGATCTCTCTTTTTGAGTCACTTGTATTCAGGATGCAATGGGGGACAGGTTTTTAACACATAAAAAAATAATACTAGGATATCAGTAGAAGTGCAATGCTGCTGTTCTCCTTCCACATGCTGTAAGAAATACACCAATTCTAACTCCATCCATGTGTTGCAGAGATAGATGCCTCATTAATATTATTGTATTTTTAAATACTAGACCAGAAGATGGAAGAACTTTCCTCATGGAGAGACAACCTCAAGGCAGACATCAAGTCCAGTCAGCAAGAAGTAATGTCCTTATTGGATCAGAAGTTAGAAGGTGTCCAAAGCCAGCTACAGGATCCCCTCCAAGGAATGGGAAGGGAGAAAGCTTTGCCCAGCATGGAGCTTGCAACAAAACATGATCTGCAGGAACTGGAAATCTGCCTGGAGGAGAAATTGTCAGGGTTGATGTCCATCCTGGGAGGCAGAAGCTGGGATGAGAACCTGGGACAACAAGAGACACTGGGTAAGAGAGAGCACAGAAAATGTCTTTTTGACTTGTTTATTATTCCTTGATGCTCAGGAAGCAAAGACAAGACTGTACTAACAACAGTATTGCAAAAGCCTGCAACCGAACCTTGAGGAACCAATTTCTTGGGAGGCGTCTATGTTTCAATTGATAGGTCATTTGAAGGGGGAGAAAGGAGTGGAGCTGTGCCCTTTCCTTGCCTTGTGTTTTATATTTCATTGTTTGTTTCTTCCTGATATCAGAAGGAGTCTTGAAAGGCCCCTCCACCCTTTGTAGCTGTATGTTAGAAATTCTGATCCTGACTCCCTGGAATAATCTCTGGTGACTAGAAAACCAGACTAATGAAATGGTGACATCACAAGAATCTAGGGAGCGAAAATTTTGAAAGCAGAAAGAGAAGCAATGTTCATTCAGGGTGCTTTAAATTCATGGTGTAGTTGTCTTTTTTACTGTCTGTTGTTCACTTGTCCTAAACAATAAGGACAAATGAATACATCTGTGGAGATGATATTCTTGCTAAGTGTTCCTCACACCCAAACACTGTGGGAAGGAGTGAGGCATAAGAATGCACACTCTCAGAAACTCCCTACATCTCCTGCAGTAATTCCAGGAAATACCAGAACTGGGAGTCCTAAGATTCATAAGTTGGAATCAGGCAAGGAGATATACAGCTTCCTGGACTTCCTTAGGCATCATAAAGCAACTGAGAAGAGGGCACCTGTTCATATTTGCAGGGTGCAAGGCCAGAGAGGACCATTGCCCAATCAAGTCTGACCTGCTGCACGCCACAGACCAATGGCCATACATTTCATCCAAATGTCCCTACGTTCTGTCTGATGACTTCAAGTAAACCAAAGCATATTAGAGCTCAGGACAGTAAACTGCTGTGTGCCAGAGGCTGATAACAGGAGACACCAGAGGGCCACCAATGCCTGAGGCCCATGCTAGGCAGAGAATAATTGAATGAGACATGCTGACGTGATCCCAGGAAGCAAGCCAGGCCATATGCTAAAGAGGAAAGTGACTCGCTTGCTCACCTCTTGTGCCAATAGTGCCTGCCAATATGATCTGGGAGAAGAATGCTTCCTGACTCCAAATCTGGGAATCAGTTGGAGCCTCAGCATATAATCAAAACACACCTGCTGGATTTATAAAATATAGCATCAGTAGTCCTCACTGCACTGGCCACTCATCTGCTAGCACATCTCTAGCTGAGAGTTCCTGCGATTGTCTGGTACCAATACATTCCAGCTACTGATGTTGACAAAGATATTTCTAGTTCCCCAAAATCTAAGGGTATCTGCCAGGCCATTTATCTATGCCAAGGGTCACCGGGCTACTACATTTATGCTAATTTGCTTAAGCTAATCTTTTACAGGATATAGGCCTGTAGGTTCTTTGCATTACTGGTTAATATAATAAAAGGTGAAACTTACCCTGTGACTACACCTCTGATTGGCTATGTGCCCCTACTTAACCCCAGGCATTGTCTGAGCAACCACACAAATCTTGGCCTTCTACTATGCCAGATTTAGCCTTGTCTCCTGATCTCTAGTCTGACTCAAGTTGGATTTCAACCCTGATTCCTGCTTCACAATCCTAATTTAATATTGCCCCAGATCTCTGGTCTCCGACTCCAACCTTATTCTGCTCCTAACTCATATTTATGGAACCTGGCCTTGTGATTCCTCTAACTCTGACCTGGCCACTCCCATTCCTGGTGTGTAGACCTCAGCCCAGCTGCAACTGCTAGCAAGACCATCTATGCACCAGGCCCTTACTGTGAGGGGTGGAACTGAGCTTTGTACAGCAAGGAAGACTTGATATAAAAAGTCAAAGACTAGGTTAACTTGAGAGCAGTGAACAGAGACAGTTCACAGGCAAGTCTCAGGGGGAGTTTGGAGATGATGTGTGAGAGGCTTTCCTCCCAGGTGGAATATTGTATGTGATATCAAGATGGCCAACAATGGAATGGCGGTAGTGATCTGCAGTGGATGTGCCCTGCTCTCTTTCCTTCCTGAAGAAGGAAGGTCAGAGGGTGTAGGGAAGCAGTGAGAAAGGCAAAGAGCCGGGTGGAGATGGACCTAGCGAAGGGGATTAAAACCAATAGCAAAAGGTTTTTTAGTCATATAAATAGGAAGAAAACCAAGAAGGAAGAAGTGGGACCGCTTAAAACTTTAAACGGTGTGGAGATTAGGGATAATCTTGGCATGGCACAATATCTAAACGAATATTTTGCCTCGGTCTTTAATGAGGCTAATGAAGGGCTAAGGAATAGTGGTAGAGGGACTGACGGGAATGAAGATATGGGGGTAGACATTACGGTATCTGAGGTAGAAGCCAAACTTGAACAGCTTAATGGAAATAAATCAGGGGGCCCGGATAATCTTCATCCTAGAATATTAAGGGAATTGGCGAGTGAAATTGCAAGCCCGTTAGCGATGATTTTTAATAAATCTCTAAACTCGGGGGTTGTACCATTTGACTGGAGATTAGCTAATATAGTTCCTATATTCAAGAAGGGGAAAAAAGTGACCCGGGTAACTACAGGCCTGTTAGTTTAACATCTGTAGTATGCAAAGTCATGGAAAAAATTTTAAAGGAGAGAGTGGTTACGGACCTTGAGGCCGATGGCAACTGGGACAAATTACAGCATGGTTTTACGAAAGGTAGATCGTGCCAAACCAACCTGATCTCCTTCTTTGAGAAAGTAACAGATTTTTTAGACAAGGGAAATGCGGTGGATCTAATATATCTTGATTTCAGTAAGGCGTTTGATACGGTACCGCATGAGGAATTACTGGTTAAATTGGAGAAGATGGAGATCGAAATGAAAATCCAGAGGTGCATAAGGAGCTGGTTAAAGGGGAGACTGCAGAGGGTCGTATTGAAGGGTGATCTGTTGGGTTGGAGGGGGGTTACCAGTGGAGTTCCTCAAGGTTCGGTTTTGGGTCCAATATTATTTAATCTATTTATCGCTGACCTCGGAACCAAAAGTAGGAGTGGGCTGATAAAGTTTGTGGATGACACCAAGTTGGGAGGTATTGCCAATTCGGAAAAGGATCGGGATATCCTCCAGGGAGATTTGGATGACCTTGTAAACTGGAGTATTAGTAACAGGATGAAAATCAATAATGAGAAGTGTAAGGTTATGCATTTAGGGATGACTAACAAGAATTTTAGTTATAAGCTGGGGACGCACCAGTTGGAAGTAACGGAGGAGGAGAAGGACCTAGGAGTCCTGGTTGATCGTAGGATGACTATGAGTAGGCAATGTGATGTGGCCGTTAAAAAATCTAATGCGGTCTTGGGATGCATTAGGGGAGGTATTTCTAGTAGAGATAAGGAGGTGCTAGTCCCGTTATATAAGGTGTTGGTGAGACCTCATTTGGAGTATTGTGTGCAGTTTTGGTCTCCCATGTTTAAGAAGGATGAATTCAAACTGGAACGGGTACAAAGAAGGGCCACTAGAATGATCCGAGGAATGGAAAGCCTGTCGTATGAAAGGAGGCTTGAAGAGCTCGGTTTGTTTTCCTTAACCAAAAGAAGGATAAGAGGAGATATGATTGCACTCTTTAAATATATCAGAGGGATAAATACCAGGGAAGGAGAGGAATTATTTCAGCTCAGTGCTAATGTGGACACAAGGACAAACGGATATAAATTATCAGTCAGGAAATTTAGGCTTGAAATTAGATGAAGGTTTCTAACCATCAGAGGAGTGCAATTCTGGAACAGCTTACCGAGGGAAACAGTAGGGGCGAAGGACCTCCATGACTTTAAGATTAAGCTGGATAAGTTTATGGAGGGGATGGTATGATAGGATAATGGGTTTAGTCAATAGGTCAATAACGTGCCACACTGGTAATTAGTACAAAGGGTCAATGTTGGGATATTGTTAGCCTTTTCCAGAGGGTCTGGCTGGAGAGTCTTGCCCACATGCTCGGGGTTCAGCTGATCGCCATATTTGGGGTCGGGAAGGAATTTTCCTCCAGGGTAGATTGGCAGTGGCCCTGGAGGTTTTTCGCCTTCCTCCGAAGCATGGGGCATGGGTTGCTTGCTGGTGGATTATCTGCTACTTGAAGTCTTTAAATCATGATTTGGAGCATTCAACAGCAGAGTCAAGGGAGTGAATTAGTTCAGGAGTGGGTGGATCAGCTTATGTGGCCTGCATCTAGCAGGAGGTCAGACTAGATGATCATAATGGTCCCTTCTGATCTTGAATTCTATGATTCTATGATTCTATGAAGGGATTTCATGTGCATGAATTTCAAGTTGGTGGCTGTGCTACAGGGAAAGGTTCTTGTATGAGAAAGGCAAAGTGAGATGCTCCTGAAAATCAGAAAAACTGAGGAGTTTCCAGTCAGCCAGGTTCAGAAAACTTCAGTGCCTGAGGTTTAAGGAAGAATGGAGTTTGATTTTCATATAGGTTGTGCCAAGCTGACATCCACATGTGTTCCATACCCTTGGACTTGCTGGATCTGGACAGGGATCTTTCATAGTAACCATGTTAAGGAGCTGTGGAGACCAATATGGCTGTCCCAGAGGTCATCTTTACTAAATACATCACATCTATAACGTCCCCTATCCACCAAGCCAGTAATTGTGTTCCAGATGTCTGGAAGAAAGCTAATGATATGCCAATTTTTGAAAATGGTAAACAGGATGGTAATGGAGCAACTGATTAATAAAAAAAAAAGAAGTTATGGTATAATTAATTTCAAAGAACATGGGTTCATGGAAAATATCCAGTTTGTTTGAAAGGAGCTATATTTTTGACACGTTTACAAGTTTGGTTGATAAAGTTTATAGTGTTGATGTAATATACTTATACTTCTGTAAGACAGTTAAGTTAGTACCATATGATATTTTGATTAAAAATTAAAATTATATAAAATTGTCATGGCATATATTTAATGGATTAAAACTGGCTCAAGGATAGGTCTCAAAATGTAACTGTCAATAGGGAATCATTATCAAGTGGGTGTATTTCTAGTGGAATCCATCAGGGTTTGGTTTTTGGCCCTATGCTATTTAACATTTTTATCAACGTCCTTGATGAAAACATTTAATCATCACTGATAACATTTTCAGATGACACAAAAATTGAAGCATCCCCAGTCCTTTTCCAGGAGCAGGGATCTGAAAGCAGCAGCCACAAATACGGTCCCTCAGCCTTAGCTATCTGGTTTATGGTACACCTTTCTGTCACTTCTAATTATGTATAAGCCTATACAAAAAAAATGCAGTTGTGCTTCTGAACTTATTGACATAGATTTAAACATTAGGACCAAAATGAATCCTAGCTATATTATTTGCCCATTACTAGATGCAAGGGGAAGAATTGTCAATAATAATGCAGAAGGGCAGATATGTTCAAACAACATTTCTGTTCTGTTTCTGGGAAAAGGCAGGATGTGTTCATGATGAAAGACTTCCCATTCCATTAGTACATCAGGATGATATTCAGCAGCAGATATGGTAGAAAGAGAGAATCTACTGTACAGGCTAACTGGTCAGACTCAGAGCAGCATGCAGAGAGAACACACACACACAGCCAACATCTGGCGATACTCACCAGACCCGTTTCAGTAGCAGAGGCACCCGTCCAAGTTTATTATCAGCAAAGCATGATACTAGTATCCTCCAGACTCTACTGGATTACTAATACATTTAACAATGTAGCAGCTCAGTCAGTGACAGGACTTTCCACTGCCCTGAGGCCAGCCAAAGACAGTCCCTCTGAGACCCCTCTTTATACACCAACAAGTTACCACCCTTTAACTTTCATGTTGGTTTGATCAAAATATTATGCTGCCATGGGACCTTATCTGTAAGAGGGGTCAGTATGTCCTTGTATCATCTTTGGGGAGTGAGTTTACACCATAACCCTATATCGAGGTGTTCTGGTACCACCCTTCTGGAATGTGTTTGAATGAGTGTCCCATGCCTAGTACTTCTCGGCAATGTGTGTGGTTTTGCAATACCAGTCTTGTTCTTGCCAGGTTCTGTAAAGTGCAAGCAGGCACATTTTATAACAGGGACTGGCTTCTGCTCACAGCCTATCTCTTGCTAACTTTGCTTTATATTAGCAAGACTTGATCATTACTTTAGTTCAGACCTCTAATACAAGGCCACATTTCTCAGGCTCTCTGTTTCTACTACAGCAAATACTAAAGTTAGACAAATTCAGGTACTGAAAACCTGCATCCTGTCCATAAAAGTGCTGAGTTATTCTCCTTCCCCCATAAAGGGGAAAATTAACCTCTAACAGACATCTGAAATTAATTGAAAGAAACTCAAGTTCTTATTTTTCTCTTCCTAATTATTAGAAAAGAAGATGGAAGAGCATTTCAAGTTAGAAATCAAAACCAGTCAGAGGGCAATTGAGACATTATTGGATGAAAAATTAGGAAGTGTCCAAACACACCTAGAAACCTGTATACAAAATACCCTTTTAGATCTGGAAAAATATATTTTACAACTAAATATTCAGTTGTCTTCCATTTTTCTGGAAATACAAAAGAAGCACAAAACTTGAGAAAGCATGCTGTTTGCCAACAGAGATGAGCTGCAGCAATGGAGAGATATCCTAGAAAAGAAACTTTTAATGTCATATCCCACTCTGGAAATTAGTCATTTGGAGCAGAAATCAGAACAGCAAGAGAACTCAGGGAAGAGAAGGACAAAAAAATTAAGGAAAAAAAAGTTTTCACCCAAGAATAGCATAAAGGGGACATATCAGGCTGTATTTGCATCAGTCATACAAAAGCCCTCTCTTGTAGCCAGTTTGGACAGATTTTGAAGTATAAAGACAACCTGAATTTCCCTTTCTTGCATTAGGTTGTATCAAGAACATAAGAGTGGCAAAATACACAAACAGAGAAGGACTAAACGTGTTAATATGAACTAATGGTACTAACGCAAATATCCTCCTTCAAGTGGCTCTGCATATTCCCACATGTGGGTACTGTGCTGTCATGTGGTGCTTTATGGTGGAACCTTCTCAATTTTGTGCCTGCTGCAGTGAATTCATGCCTCTCAATACCAGAAGGTCATAGTCTCTTTGGATTCATGGGGTTGATTGGCGCTACCACTTATGTAACCCCCTCTGCTCTTCTGAGAATGCAAACAATGCAGCATTGTATGTTGCCAGTTTACACACCCAATTGAGACAATCTTCATATGTTTATCACCATGCCCCTTGACATTCTGCATTCACTGAAGTGGTGGATGAACAGATTGAATGTTCTGCAAGGTGTACTATTCATTCCCCCTGCTCCATCCGAGACAATTGCATCAGATGCATCCAACACCGGATGGGGAGCCCATTTGTCTTCATTTACAATTCAGGGTCACTGGGTTTTCCAGAAAAAAGGAGCCCCTAGCACAGTTGTTGGAATAAGGAGCCATCTGGCTCTGAGATCATTCCTCCCTCATGTACAAGGGAACATTCTGCAGGTTGTAATGGGCAATATAACCACTACAAATTAGCTGAACGTACGAGGGAAAGCTTACTCGTTCCACTTCTGTGCCAAAGGGGTCAGACTATGGGACTGGTGTATTCTTCATTATATCTATCCGGTTTCCGCCACATAACAAGTACATAATTTGGAATGTGTTGTCTGATTGTCTTCTCCTTCCAGCTCACGTTGTCAAGAGATGTGATGAGCTACTTTTTTCACAAATGAAAAGATACTGCCTTCAATATTATGCTGTTCATAAAAGTGCTGGGTTAATCTCCTTCCCAGCTCAATGAAAAAATTAATTTCTAACACACATCTGTAATTATTTGAAAGAAACTCATATTTTTAATTATTCTCTTCCTTATTATTAGGAAAGAAGATGGAAGAGCAGTTGAAAGCGGATATCAAAAACAGTCTGGGGGTAACTGAGATGCTCTTGGATGAGAAATTGGGAAGTGTCCAAACACACTTAGAAGTCCACCTTCAAAATCCACTCCTGGTTCTGCAAGCACAGATTATACAACTGAGAAATCAGTTGTCCTCCATTGATGAAAAAGTTTCCCAGGAGGGAGAAAAAAAGAAGAAGGAAATCAGTCATTTGGAAAAGAAATTAGAACAGCTAATGAATACAGGTAAGAGAGGACAAATCAGGCTGCACTTGCATCAGTAATATACAAGCCCTCGCTGTCTATGAGAAGAAAACCTTCCTGGAATCTTACTGGATTCAATTTAATTAGGGGAGGATTGAAAAAAAAAAGAAGCTTCTAGCCAGTTTTGACAGTTTTCCAAGTATAAAGACAACCTGAATGTCCCTTCCTCCCTTTGTATATAACTCAGTGGCACAAAAATTGTTAATGCAGAGGTACAGTTACTTAGCTGCATGTCATTCCCTTGCAGAATGCTGATTGTGCAAACCCAAATTTCTTCAAACCAGAAATGCACAACTAAGGTAGCCCATGCAAACTTCTCTCTGTCCTCTTTCAGCAATGACCCAATATGCTCATGCGTTTATCGCTAAGTGTTTGAGAATACACCAGGTTCTGGCATCTCTAGCATCTGATAATGATGACAGTCAGTATAAGTATGTTGAGGTATTTCTGTCCTTTCTGTCCTTTAACAGATTTAAGTGGAATCATGTGGGAATGGGTTGAAAAGAGAGTTGAATTGTTTTCTATTTCAGCAACTGTGAGTGTGGCAGACTAAAGATATGTATGTACGTATGTATAACAGAGCATATTGAGGCATTGCTAAAAGAGATCAGCATTATAGTTGTATGTGAAATTTCAATTGTGCATTTCTGGTTTTCAAAAGTTTGTGTTTTGCTCAACTCAAATGTTATGCAAGGGGACAATATTCCTCCAAGGAATCTTAATTCTGCATTAAAATAATTTTGTGGCGTTCAATCCCACAGTTTCTTGAACCGGAATTGAGATGTTGGTAGGAATTGTGTGTCATTTAGGCAGTTGTACAGACAATGTATACCTATTTCCATACTCAGCCATTTAGTCCCTTCCTTCCCCCAACCACAGAGATGAGGCTCACCAGCCCTGCTTGGGCATACCTCCCCGGCCATGCCTCTAACCTATTCACTCCATCTTCCCATCCCCTCTCCATCCTGGACCACTAGTGTACCAAGCCCTCCTCCTCCCCTCACCACCCTGGAAGCAGGGAACACATTTCCTTGAAGTCCTCGCTCCTTGGTATACAAATGTTGCATGAATGATATTAATGATTCTAGGTTGTCGAATAACAGGCTCAACTGGAATTGTTTCATCAAAGATTATCAATCAGAGATTAGTACAGCACTGTACATAAAACAGAAAAAAGAGATACATCACCACTGTTAATGAAAGGTAAAGAGCTGGCTCTGAGTCTCTCCATCACTTTAACTGGTGGGATGCACACTTTCATGCCACAACTAAGTTCCAAATCTTCTGTCATTATTCAAACAAAGACACCCATCTTTGCCAAGAATATTCTGAAAGAAACATATATTCTGATGTCATTTCACTTAATATAAATACATTCTCAGTTTACTTAATTGATTAATGAAGTCACGATTGTTTACAGTTGAGAGCACCAACAATTTTTCATGATAAAATTGTTCAGTGGATCCTTCTTCCCCCATAAGTCATTCTTCTCTCTTGATTCCACAATAGGAAACATCTGCTATAACAAATATCCTTCATCAATCTCCTAGTTTACATATGCCTATGTAAGCATTATATACATGCATGTTTTAAAGGGGGGGCAGGGGTGTTCCATGAATGTAGGGAGTTCTATAGACTTGGAGGTACCAAGGATCATTAGATATAGCCTAATGCACAGAATTCCTGAATGGGGTTACATACAGACTAAGGACCAGTGTTCTCGGCCTTATAATCCACCATACTCTTTGTTAATATCATAAAGATTCTAAAGAATAGTTAATATATATAAAAGAATTAAATGTAGAGAAAGAGAAGGACTAAAAGGGTTAAAACGTACTAATAGAAACAAATGCAAAAGTTCTCCTTTAAGTTGCTCTGCATATAACCATATGTGGGGCATCTGCTGTCTTGTGGTGCTTTCTGGTAGAACCTTCCCCAAGAGGTGCCTGCTGGAGTGCACGTGCACCCATTCCTACAAGTTGTCTTAGAGTCTCTAACTGGTCGAAGGCCAGGTCTGCCTGCAGAGGAGGATAGAGGAAGAATTGAGAGGCCTGCTTCATCTTGGGTTATGCCAACCAATGCCTTCACCACTTATGATCCTCAATGTCACCTAGTGGAAAGAGTGGAAGCAATTGACTTTTGAAATCCAACCAAAAACATTTTTTTTTATTATTAACTGTCTTCTAGATGGAAGAGTAAATTTTCCTCTGATGCGAACCCAGGGTTTTATAAGTCCTCAGATCCGTCTCCTCTTGATTAGATGGTGCAGACTGTGGTACGATGTACCCTCTTTGAGGAAGATAATGCAGAATTGGCTCCTGCTTTGTAGAAGGGGGATCTGGACAGATATGTTGACTTAGACTTGTCAGCTGATGAACAAGTGGGAGTGGCTTCAACCTTTTTCTCTGCTCATCTCTACTGGCTTCAGATATGTGCTGGATTAATTTCATTCTCAGCAGAAAGAAGATATCTTTGAGGTCTAGTCCCTGAACTCTTCTCTTCTGCAGACTAAATAATCCCATTCCTCTCAGACTCTCCTCATAAGTCATGTGCTCCAACCCCCTAATCATCTTTCATGCCCTCCGCTGGACTCTTTCCAATTTTTCCACATCCTTCTTCTAGTGTGGGGCCTAAATCTGGGTCCTATTCAATGTATTTTCTGACACAGAAAAAAAGATGGGGGGTTTGCATCTGATCTTAGACTTCAGATATGTAGAGAAGTACACCAGAAAATTCTGGTTTCAAAAGTTAACGTTGCCCTCCATATTTTCTTCACACAAAATTATAGATTGGTCACCACTCTCAGCTGAAAAGCTGGGAGTTTTCATACTGCTATCCAGTGCCATGATCAAAAGTACCTAAAGTTCTTGGTGATGAGATGCCATTTCTGATACAAGGTGTTCCTATTTGGGTTGGGAGCAACAGTGAGCTGGGGTTTGTGTGTGCGTGTATTTGTGCCGAGAAAGCAAAGTATTTGCATGCAGCCACTTTCAGCCGCTACAGTTCCCTTGCATCACATCGACGTTGCAATCTCCCCCTTCTCATATCAGAGGCTGCTTTTCAGGGTTACCAAGGCTAATCTCTGCCCAAGTCAGTGGATTCTTTTTATGTGTTTTATACCTGACTCGGTGAAGGGAGAGGCTTTCTCCTGGAAACAGGATTTTAAGTTTAGAAGTTAAGTTTTAAGTTTAGAAGAAGCGATTTCCCAAATTCAAGCCTGTCGATAGCAGAAGGTCCTTGTCTCTTTGGGACTGATGGGGTTGATGGGAGCTATCGCTAATGTAATCACCTCCACTCTTCTGAGAATGCGAACAATGCAGCAGTGTATGTTGCCAGTTTACAAACCCCATAGAGACCGTCTTCTTAGGTTTATAACCATGCCCCAGAACACTGTATTTGTTGAGGTGGTGGAAGAAGAGATTAAATATTCACCGAGGTATGCTGTTCAGTCCCTCTTCTCCATCCGAGACAATAACACCAGATGAATCCAGCTCAGGACAGGAGGTGGTTTCCCAATTCAGGGTCACTGGGTTTTCCAAGAAAAGAGCTCACAGCACAATGCGTTGGAATTTGGAGCCATCTGGCTCTGAGATCATTCCTCCCTCATGTACAAGGGAACGTGTACAAATGGTAATAAGCAACAGAATCGCTACCAATTAGCTGAACCTACGAGGGGAAGCTCATTCGTTCCACTTCTGAGACAAAGGGGTCAAGACTATGGGATTGGTGTCTTTTTCATTACATCTATCTGGTGGGCCATAATGATTTCCCTCCACATAACCAGTAAATAATTGGATTGTATTGCATGATTGTTTTCTCTTTCCAGTTCACATGGGAAGGAGATGCGATGAGCTACATTGTTCACAAATGAAAAGATGCTGCCTTCAAAATAATGCTTTTCATAAAAGCGCTTCCCATCTCAATGGGGAAAAAAATTATCTTTTAAGAAACATCTGTAATTAACTGCAAGAAACTCCTTTTTTTATTATTTTTATTATTATTCTCTTCCTTATTATTAGAAAAGAAAATGGAAGAGCAGTTGAAAGCGGAGATCAAAAACAGTCTGGGGGCAACCGAGATGCTATTGGATGAGAAGTTAGGAAGCGTCCAAACACAGTTAGAAGCCCGGCTACAAAATCCCCTCTCGGGTCTGGAAACACAGATTAAACAGCTGACTAGTCAGTTGTCCTCCACTGATCAAAAAGTTTCCCAGGAAATAGAAAAAAAGCTCCAACCTATACACAGCATGCAGTTTGCCAGCAGAGATGACTTGAAGCAATGGAAAGATCTCCTAGAGCAGAAACTTTCGACTTCACAGCCCACTCGGGAAATGAGTCATTTGGAAGAGAAATTAGAACAGCTAGAGAAATCAGGTAAGAGAAGACAATTTTTAAAATACATACATACATACATACATACATATATTTATAAAAAATATATAGTTTTTTACCCCAGAGTAGCATGGACGGGTCAGATCATGCTGTACTTGCATCAGTCATACACAAGCCCTCTCTGTCGATGAGAAGAACACCTTCCGGGAGTCTTACTGGATCCAATGTAGTTAGGGAACGAATAACAAAAGAGGCTTCTCCAAGAGGTGCCTGCTGGAGCGCACGTGCACCCTCTCCAAACGTCCCCTTAGTGTCTCTAACTGGTCGAAGGCCAGCTCCGCCCGCAGAGGAGGATAGAGGAAGAACCGGGAGACCTGGTTCATCTTGGGTTATGCCAACCAATGCCCTCACCGCTTGTGATCCTGGATGCCACCTAGTGGAAAGAGTGGCAGCCGTTGACTTTTTGGGCCCTACGAGATCCAACCACAACAGTTTTTTGATTATCTGTCTTATAGCTGGAGGGGCTAAGTTTCCTCTGATGTGGATGCAGGGAGTAAGGAGTCCTGAGATGGGTCTCCTCCTGATCCGATGGTGCCGGCTGTGGTACGGGATACCCTCTTTGAGCAAGAGGATGAAGAACCGGCTCCTGCTTTGGAACAGGAGCAACTGGACACAGATGTCAGTCCAGACTTGTCACTCGATGAGCAAGTGGGTGTGGCTTCAGCCTCCTTCTCTTCTGACGATGCATTACAGTTTCATAGAGTCAAAGAATTGTAGACTAGCAGGGTTGGAAGGCACCTCAGGGGGCCATCTAGTCCAACCCCCTGCTCAAAGCAGGACCAATCCCCAACTAAATCATCCCAGCCTGGGCTTTGTCAAGCCTGGCCTTAAAAACCTCTAAGGAAGGAGATTCCACCACCTCCCTAGGCAACCCATTCCAGTGCTTCACCACCCTCCTGTGAACAAGTTTTTCCTAATACCCAACCTAAACCGCCCCCACTTCAACTTGAGACCATTACTCCTTTTTGTGTCATCTGCTACCACTGAGAACAGTCTAGATCCATCCTATTTGGAACCTCCTTTCAGGTAGTTGAAAGCAGCTATACATTCCCCCCTCATTCTTCTCTTCTGCAGACTAAATAATCCCAGTCCCCTCAGACTCTCCTCATAAGTCATGTGCTCCAACCCCCTAATCATCTTTCATGCCCTCCGCTGGACTCTTTCCAATTTTTCCACATCCTTCTTCTAGTGTGGGGCCTAAATCTGGGTCCTATTCAACGTATTTTCTGACACAGAAAAAAAGATGGGGGGTTTGCATCTGATCTTAGACTTCAGATATGTAGAGAAGTACACCAGAAAATTCCGGTTTCAAAAGTTAATGTTGCCCTCCATATTTTCCTCACACAAAATTATAGATTGGTCACCACTCTCAGCTGAAAAGCTGGGAGTTTTCATACTGCTATCCAGTGCCGTCATCAAAAGTACCTGAAATTCTTGGTGATGAGATGCCATTTCTGATACAAGGTGTTCCTATTTGGGTTGGGAGCAACAGTGTGCTGGGCTTTGTGTGTGCGTGTATTTGTGCTGAGAAAGCAAAGTATTTGCATGCAGCCACTTTCAGCCGCTACAGTTCCCTTGCATCACTTCGACGTTGCAATCTCCCCCTTCTCAGATCAGAGGCTGCTTTTCAGGGTTACAAAGTCTAATCTCTGCCCAAGTCAGTGGATTCTTTTTATGTGTTTTATACCTGACTCGGTGAAGGGAGAGGCTTTCTCCTGGAAACAGGATTTTAAGTTTAGAAGAAGCGATTTCCCAAATTCAAGCCTGTCGATAACAGAAGGTCCTTGTCTCTTTGGGACTGATGGGGTTGATGGGAGCTATCGCTAATGTAATCACCTCCACTCTTCTGAGAATGCGAACAATGCAGCAGTGTATGTTGCCAGTTTACAAACCCCATAGAGACCGTCTTCTTAGGTTTATAACCATGCCCCAGAACACTGTATTTGTTGAGGTGGTGGAAGAAGAGATTAAATATTCACCGAGGTATGCTGTTCAGTCCCTCTTCTCCATCCGAGACAATAACACCAGATGAATCCAGCTCAGGACAGGAGGTGGTTTCCCAATTCAGGGTCACTGGGTTTTCCAAGAAAAGAGCTCACAGCACAATGCGTTGGAATTTGGAGCCATCTGGCTCTGAGATCATTCCTCCCTCATGTACAAGGGAACGTGTACAGGTGGTAATAGGCAACAGAATCGCTACCAATTAGCTGAACCTACGAGGGGAAGCTCATTCGTTCCACTTCTGTGACAAAGGGGTCAAGACTATGGGATTGGTGTCTTTTTCATTACATCTATCTGGTGGGCCATAATGATTTCCCCCCACATAACCAGTAAATAATTGGATTGTATTGCATGATTGTTTTCTCTTTCCAGTTCACATGGGAAGGAGATGCGATGAGCTACATCGTTCACAAATGAAAAGATGCTGCCTTCAAAATCATGCTTTTCATAAAAGCGCTTCCCATCTCAATGGGAAAAAAAATTATCTTTTAAGAACCATCTGTAATTAACTGCAAGAAACTCCTTTTTTATTATTTTTATTATTATTCTCTTCCTTATTATTAGAAAAGAAAATGGAAGAGCAGTTGAAAGCGGAGATCAAAAACAGTCTGGGAGCAACCGAGATGCTATTGGATGAGAAATTAGGAAGCGTCCAAACACAGTTAGAAGCCCGGCTACAAAATCCCCTCTCGGGTCTGGAAACACAGATTAAACAGCTGACTAATCAGTTGTCCTCCACTGATCAAAAAGTTTCCCAGGAAATAGAAAAAAAGCTCCAACCTATACACAGCATGCAGTTTGCCAGCAGAGATGACTTGAAGCAATGGAAAGATCTCCTAGAGAAGAAACTTTCGACTTCACAGCCCACTGTGGAAATGAGTTATTTGGAAGAGAAATTAGAACAGCTAGAGAAATCAGGTAAGAGAAGACAATTTTTAAAATACATACGTACATACATACATATATTCATAAAAAATATATAGTTTTTTACCCCAGAGTAGTATGGACGGGTCAGATCAGGCTGTACTTGCATCAGTCATACACAAGCCCTCTCTGTCGATGAGAAGAACACCTTCCGGGAGTCTTACTGGATCCAATGTAGTTAGGGAACGAATAACAAAAGAGGCTTCTCCAGGAGGTGCCTGCTGGAGCGCATGTGCACCCTCTCCAAACATCCCCTTAGTGTCTCTAACTGGTCGAAGGCCAGCTCCGCCCAGAGGAGGATAGAGGAAGAACCGGAGACCTGGTTCATCTTGGGTTATGCCAACCAATGCCCTCACCGCTTGTGATCCTGGATGCCACCTAGTGGAAAGAGTGGCAGCCGTTGACTTTTTGGGCCCTACGAGATCCAACCACAACAGTTTTTTGATTATCCGTCTTATAGCTGGAGGGGCTAAGTTTCCTCTGATGTGGATGCAGGGAGTCAGGAGTCCTGAGATGGGTCTCCTCCTGATCCGATGGTGCCGGCTGTGGTACGGGATACCCTCTTTGAGCAAGAGGATGAAGAACCAGCTCCTGCTTTGGAACAGGAGCAACTGGACACAGATGTCAGTCCAGACTTGTCACTCGATGAGCAAGTGGGTGTGGCTTCAGCCTCCTTCTCTTCTGAGGATGCATTACAGTTTCATAGAGTCAAAGAATTGTAGACTAGCAGGGTTGGAAGGCACCTCAGGGGGCCATCTAGTCCAACCCCCTGCTCAAAGCAGGACCAATCCCCAACTAAATCATCCCAGCCTGGGCTTTGTCAAGCCTGGCCTTAAAAACCTCTAAGGAAGGAGATTCCACCACCTCCCTAGGCAACCCATTCCAGCGCTTCACCACCCTCCTAGTGAACAAGTTTTTCCTAATACCCAACCTAAACCGCCCCCACTTCAACTTGAGACCATTACTCCTTTTTGTGTCATCTGCTACCACTGAGAACAGTCTAGATCCATCCTATTTGGAACCTCCTTTCAGGTAGTTGAAAGCAGCTATCCATTTCCCCCTCATTCTTCAATTCTGCAGACTAAATAATCCCAGTCCCCTCAGACTCTCCTCATAAGTCATGTGCTCCAACCCCCTAATCATCTTTCATGCCCTCCGCTGGACTCTTTCCAATTTTTCCACATCCTTCTTCTAGTGTGGGGCCTAAATCTGGGTGCTATTCAACGTATTTTCTGACACAGAAAAAAAGATGGGGGGGTTGCATCTGATCTTAGACTTCAGATATGTAGAGAAGTACACCAGAAAATTCCGGTTTCAAAAGTTAACATTGCCCTCCATATTTTCCTCACACAAAATTATAGATTGGTCACCACTCTCAGCTGAAAAGCTGGGAGTTTTCATACTGCTATCCAGTGCCGTCATCAAAAGTACCTGAAATTCTTGGTGATGAGATGCCATTTCTGATACAAGGTGTTCCTATTTGGGTTGGGAGCAACAGTGAGCTGGGGTTTGTGTGTGCGTGTATTTGTGCCGAGAAAGCAAAGTATTTGCATGCAGCCACTTTCAGCCGCTACAGTTCCTTGCATCACATCGACATTGCAATCTCCCCTTCTCAGATCAGAGGCTGCTTTTCAGGGTTACAAAGTCTAATCTCTGCCCAAGTCAGTGGATTCTTTTTATGTTTTATACCTGACTCGGTGAAGGAGAGGCTTTCTCCTGGAAACAGGATTTTAAGTTTAGAAGAAGCGATTTCCCAAATTCAAGCCTGTCGATAGCAGAAGGTCCTTGTCTCTTTGGGACTGATGGGGTTGATGGGAGCTATCGCTAATGTAATCCCCTCCATTCTTCTGAGAATGCGAACAATGCAGCAGTGTATGTTGCCAGTTTACAAACCCCATAGAGACCGTCTTCTTAGGTTTATAACCATGCCCCAGAACACTGCATTTGTTGAGGTGGTGGAAGAAGAGATTAAATATTCACCGAGGTATGCTGTTCAGTCCCTCTTCTCCATCCGAGACAATAACACCAGATGAATCCAGCTCAGGACAGGAGGTGGTTTCCCAATTCAGGGTCACTGGGTTTTCCAAGAAAAGAGCTCACAGCACAATGCGTTGGAATTTGGAGCCATCTGGCTCTGAGATCATTCCTCCCTCATGTACAAGGGAACGTGTACAGGTGGTAATAGGCAACAGAATCGCTACCAATTAGCTGAACCTACGAGGGGAAGCTCATTCGTTCCACTTCTGTGACAAAGAGGTCAAGACTATGGGATTGGTGTCTTTTTCATTACATCTATCTGGTGGGCCATAATGATTTCCCCCCACATAACCAGTAAATAATTGGATTGTATTGCATGATTGTTTTCTCTTTCCAGTTCACATAGGAAGGAGATGCGATGAGCTACATCGTTCACAAATGAAAAGATGCTGCCTTCAAAATCATGCTTTTCATAAAAGCGCTTCCCATCTCAATGGGAAAAAAAATTATCTTTTAAGAAACATCTGTAATTAACTGCAAGAAACTCCTTTTTTATTATTTTTATTATTATTCTCTTCCTTATTATTAGAAAAGAAAATGGAAGAGCAGTTGAAAGCGGAGATCAAAAACAGTCTGGGGGCAACCGAGATGCTATTGGATGAGAAGTTAGGAAGCGTCCAAACACAGTTAGAAGCCCGGCTACAAAATCCCCTCTCGGGTCTGGAAACACAGATTAAACAGCTGACTAATCAGTTGTCCTCCACTGATCAAAAAGTTTCCCAGGAAATAGAAAAAAAGCTCCAACCTATACACAGCATGCAGTTTGCCAGCAGAGATGACTTGAAGCAATGGAAAGATCTCCTAGAGAAGAAACTTTCGACTTCACAGCCCACTGTGGAAATGAGTTATTTGGAAGAGAAATTAGAACAGCTAGAGAAATCAGGTAAGAGAAGACAATTTTTAAAATACATACGTACATACATACATATATTCATAAAAAATATATAGTTTTTTACCCCAGAGTAGTATGGACGGGTCAGATCAGGCTGTACTTGCATCAGTCATACACAAGCCCTCTCTGTCGATGAGAAGAACACCTTCCGGGAGTCTTACTGGATCCAATGTAGTTAGGGAACGAATAACAAAAGAGGCTTCTCCAGGAGGTGCCTGCTGGAGCGCATGTGCACCCTCTCCAAACATCCCCTTAGTGTCTCTAACTGGTCGAAGGCCAGCTCCGCCCGCAGAGGAGGATAGAGGAAGAACCGGGAGACCTGGTTCATCTTGGGTTATGCCAACCAATGCCCTCACCGCTTGTGATCCTGGATGCCACCTAGTGGAAAGAGTGGCAGCCGTTGACTTTTTGGGCCCTACGAGATCCAACCACAACAGTTTTTTGATTATCCGTCTTATAGCTGGAGGGGCTAAGTTTCCTCTGATGTGGATGCAGGAGTCAGGAGTCCTGAGATGGGTCTCCTCCTGATCCGATGGTGCCGGCTGTGGTACGGGATACCCTCTTTGAGCAAGAGGATGAAGAACCAGCTCCTGCTTTGGAACAGGAGCAACTGGACACAGATGTCAGTCCAGACTTGTCACTCGATGAGCAAGTGGGTGTGGCTTCAGCCTCCTTCTCTTCTGAGGATGCATTACAGTTTCATAGAGTCAAAGAATTGTAGACTAGCAGGGTTGGAAGGCACCTCAGGGGGCCATCTAGTCCAACCCCCTGCTCAAAGCAGGACCAATCCCCAACTAAATCATCCCAGCCTGGGCTTTGTCAAGCCTGGCCTTAACATCCTCTACGGAAGGAGATTCCACCACCTCCTAGGCAACCCATTCCAGCGCTTCACCACCCTCCTAGTGAACAAGTTTTTCCTAATACCCAACCTAAACCGCCCCACTTCAACTTGAGACCATTACTCCTTTTTGTGTCATCTGCTACCACTGAGAACAGTCTAGATCCATCCTATTTGGAACCTCCTTTCAGGTAGTTGAAAGCAGCTATCCATTTCCCCCTCATTCTTCAATTCTGCAGACTAAATAATCCCAGTCCCCTCAGACTCTCCTCATAAGTCATGTGCTCCAACCCCCTAATCATCTTTCATGCCCTCCGCTGGACTCTTTCCAATTTTTCCACATCCTTCTTCTAGTGTGGGGCCTAAATCTGGGTGCTATTCAACGTATTTTCTGACACAGAAAAAAAGATGGGGGGGTTGCATCTGATCTTAGACTTCAGATATGTAGAGAAGTACACCAGAAAATTCCGGTTTCAAAAGTTAACATTGCCCTCCATATTTTCCTCACACAAAATTATAGATTGGTCACCACTCTCAGCTGAAAAGCTGGGAGTTTTCATACTGCTATCCAGTGCCGTCATCAAAAGTACCTGAAATTCTTGGTGATGAGATGCCATTTCTGATACAAGGTGTTCCTATTTGGGTTGGGAGCAACAGTGAGCTGGGGTTTGTGTGTGCGTGTATTTGTGCCGAGAAAGCAAAGTATTTGCATGCAGCCACTTTCAGCCGCTACAGTTCCCTTGCATCACATCGACATTGCAATCTCCCCCTTCTCAGATCAGAGGCTGCTTTTCAGGGTTACAAAGTCTAATCTCTGCCCAAGTCAGTGGATTCTTTTTATGTGTTTTATACCTGACTCGGTGAAGGGAGAGGCTTTCTCCTGGAAACAGGATTTTAAGTTTAGAAGAAGCGATTTCCCAAATTCAAGCCTGTCGATAGCAGAAGGTCCTTGTCTCTTTGGGACTGATGGGGTTGATGGGAGCTATCGCTAATGTAATCCTCCATTCTTCTGAGAATGCGAACAATGCAGCAGTGTATGTTGCCAGTTTACAAACCCCATAGAGACCGTCTTCTTAGGTTTATAACCATGCCCCAGAACACTGCATTTGTTGAGGTGGTGGAAGAAGAGATTAAATATTCACCGAGGTATGCTGTTCAGTCCCTCTTCTCCATCCGAGACAATAACACCAGATGAATCCAGCTCAGGACAGGAGGTGGTTTCCCAATTCAGGGTCACTGGGTTTTCCAAGAAAAGAGCTCACAGCACAATGCGTTGGAATTTGGAGCCATCTGGCTCTGAGATCATTCCTCCCTCATGTACAAGGGAACGTGTACAGGTGGTAATAGGCAACAGAATCGCTACCAATTAGCTGAACCTACGAGGGGAAGCTCATTCGTTCCACTTCTGTGACAAAGAGGTCAAGACTATGGGATTGGTGTCTTTTTCATTACATCTATCTGGTGGGCCATAATGATTTCCCCCCACATAACCAGTAAATAATTGGATTGGATTGCATGATTGTTTTCTCTTTCCAGTTCACATAGGAAGGAGATGCGATGAGCTACATCGTTCACAAATGAAAAGATGCTGCCTTCAAAATCATGCTTTTCATAAAAGCGCTTCCCATCTCAATGGGAAAAAAATTATCTTTTAAGAAACATCTGTAATTAACTGCAAGAAACTCCTTTTTTATTATTTTTATTATTATTCTCTTCCTTATTATTAGAAAAGAAAATGGAAGAGCAGTTGAAAGCGGAGATCAAAAACAGTCTGGGGGCAACCGAGATGCTATTGGATGAGAAGTTAGGAAGCGTCCAAACACAGTTAGAAGCCCGGCTACAAAATCCCCTCTCGGGTCTGGAAACACAGATTAAACAGCTGACTAATCAGTTGTCCTCCACTGATCAAAAAGTTTCCCAGGAAATAGAAAAAAAGCTCCAACCTATACACAGCATGCAGTTTGCCAGCAGAGATGACTTGAAGCAATGGAAAGATCTCCTAGAGAAGAAACTTTCGACTTCACAGCCCACTCTGGAAATGAGTTATTTGGAAGAGAAATTAGAACAGCTAGAGAAATCAGGTAAGAGAAGACAATTTTTAAAATACATACGTACATACATACATATATTTATAAAAAATATATAGTTTTTTTACCCCAGAGTAGTATGGACGGGTCAGATCAGGCTGTACTTGCATCAGTCATACACAAGCCCTCTCTGTCGATGAGAAGAACACCTTCCGGGAGTCTTACTGGATCCAATGTAGTTAGGGAACGAATAACAAAAGAGGCTTCTCCAGGAGGTGCCTGCTGGAGCGCATGTGCACCCTCTCCAAACATCCCCTTAGTGTCTCTAACTGGTCGAAGGCCAGCTCCGCCCGCAGAGGAGGATAGAGGAAGAACCGGGAGACCTGGTTCATCTTGGGTTATGCCAACCAATGCCCTCACCGCTTGTGATCCTGGATGCCACCTAGTGGAAAGAGTGGCAGCCGTTGACTTTTTGGGCCCTACGAGATCCAACCACAACAGTTTTTTGATTATCCGTCTTATAGCTGGAGGGGCTAAGTTTCCTCTGATGTGGATGCAGGGAGTCAGGAGTCCTGAGATGGGTCTCCTCCTGATCCGATGGTGCCGGCTGTGGTACGGGATCCCTCTTTGAGCAAGAGGATGAAGAACCAGCTCCTGCTTTGGAACAGGAGCAACTGGACACAGATGTCAGTCCAGATTTGTCACTCGATGAGCAAGTGGGTGTGGCTTCAGCCTCCTTCTCTTCTGACGATGCATTACAGTTTCATAGAGTCAAAGAATTGTAGACTAGCAGGGTTGGAAGGCACCTCAGGGGGCCATCTAGTCCAACCCCCTGCTCAAAGCAGGACCAATCCCCAACTAAATCATCCCAGCCTGGGCTTTGTCAAGCCTGGCCTTAAAAACCTCTAAGGAAGGAGATTCCACCACCTCCCTAGGCAACCCATTCCAGTGCTTCACCACCCTCCTGTGAACAAGTTTTTCCTAATACCCAACCTAAACCGCCCCCACTTCAACTTGAGACCATTACTCCTTTTTGTGTCATCTGCTACCACTGAGAACAGTCTAGATCCATCCTATTTGGAACCTCCTTTCAGGTAGTTGAAAGCAGCTATCCATTCCCCCCTCATTCTTCTCTTCTGCAGACTAAATAATCCCAGTCCCCTCAGACTCTCCTCATAAGTCATGTGCTCCAACCCCCTAATCATCTTTCATGCCCTCCGCTGGACTCTTTCCAATTTTTCCACATCCTTCTTCTAGTGTGGGGTCTAAATCTGGGTCCTATTCAACGTATTTTCTGACACAGAAAAAAAGATGGGGGGGTTGCATCTGATCTTAGACTTCAGATATGTAGAGAAGTACACCAGAAAATTCCGGTTTCAAAAGTTAACATTGCCCTCCATATTTTCCTCACACAAAATTATAGATTGGTCACCACTCTCAGCTGAAAAGCTGGGAGTTTTCATACTGCTATCCAGTGCCGTCATCAAAAGTACCTGAAATTCTTGGTGATGAGATGCCATTTCTGATACAAGGTGTTCCTATTTGGGTTGGGAGCAACAGTGAGCTGGGGTTTGTGTGTGCGTGTATTTGTGCCGAGAAAGCAAAGTATTTGCATGCAGCCACTTTCAGCCGCTACAGTTCCCTTGCATCACATCGACATTGCAATCTCCCCCTTCTCAGATCAGAGGCTGCTTTTCAGGGTTACAAAGTCTAATCTCTGCCCAAGTCAGTGGATTCTTTTTATGTGTTTTATACCTGACTCGGTGAAGGGAGAGGCTTTCTCCTGGAAACAGGATTTTAAGTTTAGAAGAAGCGATTTCCCAAATTCAAGCCTGTCGATAGCAGAAGGTCCTTGTCTCTTTGGGACTGATGGGGTTGATGGGAGCTATCGCTAATGTAATCCCCTCCATTCTTCTGAGAATGCGAACAATGCAGCAGTGTATGTTGCCAGTTTACAAACCCCATAGAGACCGTCTTCTTAGGTTTATAACCATGCCCCAGAACACTGCATTTGTTGAGGTGGTGGAAGAAGAGATTAAATATTCACCGAGGTATGCTGTTCAGTCCCTCTTCTCCATCCGAGACAATAACACCAGATGAATCCAGCTCAGGACAGGAGGTGGTTTCCCAATTCAGGGTCACTGGGTTTTCCAAGAAAAGAGCTCACAGCACAATGCGTTGGAATTTGGAGCCATCTGGCTCTGAGATCATTCCTCCCTCATGTACAAGGGAACGTGTACAGGTGGTAATAGGCAACAGAATCGCTACCAATTAGCTGAACCTACGAGGGGAAGCTCATTCGTTCCACTTCTGTGACAAAGAGGTCAAGACTATGGGATTGGTGTCTTTTTCATTACATCTATCTGGTGGGCCATAATGATTTCCCCCCACATAACCAGTAAATAATTGGATTGTATTGCATGATTGTTTTCTCTTTCCAGTTCACATGGGAAGGAGATGCGATGAGCTACATCGTTCACAAATGAAAAGATGCTGCCTTCAAAATCATGCTTTTCATAAAAGCGCTTCCCATCTCAATGGGAAAAAAAATTATCTTTTAAGAAACATCTGTAATTAACTGCAAGAAACTCCTTTTTTATTATTTTTATTATTATTCTCTTCCTTATTATTAGAAAAGAAAATGGAAGAGCAGTTGAAAGCGGAGATCAAAAACAGTCTGGGGGCAACCGAGATGCTATTGGATGAGAAGTTAGGAAGCGTCCAAACACAGTTAGAAGCCCGGCTACAAAATCCCCTCTCGGGTCTGGAAACACAGATTAAACAGCTGACTAATCAGTTGTCCTCCACTGATCAAAAAGTTTCCCAGGAAATAGAAAAAAAGCTCCTACCTATACACAGCATGCAGTTTGCCAGCAGAGATGACTTGAAGCAATGGAAAGATCTCCTAGAGAAGAAACTTTCGACTTCACAGCCCACTCTGGAAATGAGTTATTTGGAAGAGAAATTAGAACAGCTAGAGAAATCAGGTAAGAGAAGACAATTTTAAAATACATACGTACATACATACATATATTTATAAAAAATATATAGTTTTTTTACCCCAGAGTAGTATGGACGGGTCAGATCAGGCTGTACTTGCATCAGTCATACACAAGCCCTCTCTGTCGATGAGAAGAACACCTTCCGGGAGTCTTACTGGATCCAATGTAGTTAGGGAACGAATAACAAAAGAGGCTTCTCCAGGAGGTGCCTGCTGGAGCGCATGTGCACCCTCTCCAAACATCCCCTTAGTGTCTCTAACTGGTCGAAGGCCAGCTCCGCCCGCAGAGGAGGATAGAGGAAGAACCGGGAGACCTGGTTCATCTTGGGTTATGCCAACCAATGCCCTCACCGCTTGTGATCCTGGATGCCACCTAGTGGAAAGAGTGGCAGCCGTTGACTTTTTGGGCCCTACGAGATCCAACCACAACAGTTTTTTGATTATCCGTCTTATAGCTGGAGGGGCTAAGTTTCCTCTGATGTGGATGCAGGAGTCAGGAGTCCTGAGATGGGTCTCCTCCTGATCCGATGGTGCCGGCTGTGGTACGGGATCCCTCTTTGAGCAAGAGGATGAAGAACCAGCTCCTGCTTTGGAACAGGAGCAACTGGACACAGATGTCAGTCCAGATTTGTCACTCGATGAGCAAGTGGGTGTGGCTTCAGCCTCCTTCTCTTCTGACGATGCATTACAGTTTCATAGAGTCAAAGAATTGTAGACTAGCAGGGTTGGAAGGCACCTCAGGGGGCCATCTAGTCCAACCCCCTGCTCAAAGCAGGACCAATCCCCAACTAAATCATCCCAGCCTGGGCTTTGTCAAGCCTGGCCTTAAAAACCTCTAAGGAAGGAGATTCCACCACCTCCCTAGGCAACCCATTCCAGTGCTTCACCACCCTCCTGTGAACAAGTTTTTCCTAATACCCAACCTAAACCGCCCCCACTTCAACTTGAGACCATTACTCCTTTTTGTGTCATCTGCTACCACTGAGAACAGTCTAGATCCATCCTATTTGGAACCTCCTTTCAGGTAGTTGAAAGCAGCTATCCATTCCCCCCTCATTCTTCTCTTCTGCAGACTAAATAATCCCAGTCCCCTCAGACTCTCCTCATTAGTCATGTGCTCCAACCCCCTAATCATCTTTCATGCCCTCCGCTGGACTCTTTCCAATTTTTCCACATCCTTCTTCTAGTGTGGGGTCTAAATCTGGGTCCTATTCAACGTATTTTCTGACACAGGAAAAAAGATGGGGGGTTTGCATCTGATCTTAGACTTCAGATATGTAGAGAAGTACACCAGAAAATTCCGGTTTCAAAAGTTAACGTTGCCCTCCATATATTCCTCACACAAAATTATAGATTGGTCACCACTCTCAGCTGAAAAGCTGGGAGTTTTCATACTGCTATCCAGTGCCGTCATCAAAAGTACCTGAAATTCTTGGTGATGAGATGCCATTTCTGATACAAGGTGTTCCTATTTGGGTTGGGAGCAACAGTGAGCTGGGGTTTGTGTGTGCGTGTATTTGTGCCGAGAACGCAAAGTATTTGCATGCAGCCACTTTCAGCCGCTACAGTTCCCTTGCATCACATCGACATTGCAATCTCCCCCTTCTCAGATCAGAGGCTGCTTTTCAGGGTTACAAAGTCTAATCTCTGCCCAAGTCAGTGGATTCTTTTTATGTGTTTTATACCTGACTCGGTGAAGGGAGAGGCTTTCTCCTGGAAACAGGATTTTAAGTTTAGAAGAAGCGATTTCCCAAATTCAAGCCTGTCGATAGCAGAAGGTCCTTGTCTCTTTGGGACTGATGGGGTTGATGGGAGCTATCGCTAATGTAATCCCCTCCATTCTTCTGAGAATGCGAACAATGCAGCAGTGTATGTTGCCAGTTTACAAACCCCATAGAGACCGTCTTCTTAGGTTTATAACCATGCCCCAGAACACTGCATTTGTTGAGGTGGTGGAAGAAGAGATTAAATATTCACCGAGGTATGCTGTTCAGTCCCTCTTCTCCATCCGAGACAATAACACCAGATGAATCCAGCTCAGGACAGGAGGTGGTTTCCCAATTCAGGGTCACTGGGTTTTCCAAGAAAAGAGCTCACAGCACAATGTGTTGGAATTTGGAGCCATCTGGCTCTGAGATCATTCCTCCCTCATGTACAAGGGAACGTGTACAGATGGTAATAGGCAACAGAATCGCTACCAATTAGCTGAACCTACGAGGGGAAGCTCATTCGTTCCACTTCTGTGACAAAGAGGTCAAGACTATGGGATTGGTGTCTTTTTCATTACATCTATCTGGTGGGCCATAATGATTTCCCCCCACATAACCAGTAAATAATTGGATTGTATTGCATGATTGTTTTCTCTTTCCAGTTCACATGGGAAGGAGATGCGATGAGCTACATCGTTCACAAATGAAAAGATGCTGCCTTCAAAATCATGCTTTTCATAAAAGCGCTTCCCATCTCAATGGGAAAAAAAATTATCTTTTAAGAAACATCTGTAATTAACTGCAAGAAACTCCTTTTTTATTATTTTTATTATTATTCTCTTCCTTATTATTAGAAAAGAAAATGGAAGAGCAGTTGAAAGCGGAGATCAAAAACAGTCTGGGGGCAACCGAGATGCTATTGGATGAGAAGTTAGGAAGCGCCCAAACACAGTTAGAAGCCCGGCTACAAAATCCCCTCTCGGGTCTGGAAACACAGATTAAACAGCTGACTAATCAGCTGTCCTCCACTGATCAAAAAGTTTCCCAGGAAATAGAAAAAAAGCTCCAACCTATACACAGCATGCAGTTTGCCAGCAGAGATGACTTGAAGCAATGGAAAGATCTCCTAGAGAAGAAACTTTCGACTTCACAGCCCACTCTGGAAATGAGTTATTTGGAAGAGAAATTAGAACAGCTAGAGAAATCAGGTAAGAGAAGACAATTTTTAAAATACATACGTACATACATACATATATTTATAAAAAATATATAGTTTTTTACCCCAGAGTAGTATGGACGGGTCAGATCAGGCTGTACTTGCATCAGTCATACACAAGCCCTCTCTGTCGATGAGAAGAACACCTTCCGGGAGTCTTACTGGATCCAATGTAGTTAGGGAACGAATAACAAAAGAGGCTTCTCCAGGAGGTGCCTGCTGGAGCACATGTGCACCCTCTCCAAACATCCCCTTAGTGTCTCTAACTGGTCGAAGGCCAGCTCCGCCCGCAGAGGAGGATAGAGGAAGAACCGGGAGACCTGGTTCATCTTGGGTTATGCCAACCAATGCCCTCACCGCTTGTGATCCTGGATGCCACCTAGTGGAAAGAGTGGCAGCCGTTGACTTTTTGGGCCCTACGAGATCCAACCACAACAGTTTTTTGATTATCCGTCTTATAGCTGGAGGGGCTAAGTTTCCTCTGATGTGGATGCAGGGAGTCAGGAGTCCTGAGATGGGTCTCCTCCTGATCCGATGGTGCCGGCTGTGGTTACGGGATACCCTCTTTGAGCAAGAGGATGAAGAACCAGCTCCTGCTTTGGAACAGGAGCAACTGGACACAGATGTCAGTCCAGACTTGTCACTCGATGAGCAAGTGGGTGTGGCTTCAGCCTCCTTCTCTTCTGAGGATGCATTACAGTTTCATAGAGTCAAAGAATTGTAGACTAGCAGGGTTGGAAGGCACCTCAGGGGGCCATCTAGTCCAACCCCCTGCTCAAAGCAGGACCAATCCCCAACTAAATCATCCCAGCCTGGGCTTTGTCAAGCCTGGCCTTAAAAACCTCTAAGGAAGGAGATTCCACCACCTCCCTAGGCAACCCATTCCAGCGCTTCACCACCCTCCTAGTGAACAAGTTTTTCCTAATACCCAACCTAAACCGCCCCCACTTCAACTTGAGACCATTACTCCTTTTTGTGTCATCTGCTACCACTGAGAACAGTCTAGATCCATCCTATTTGGAACCTCCTTTCAGGTAGTTGAAAGCAGCTATCCATTTCCCCCTCATTCTTCTCTTCTGCAGACTAAATAATCCCAGTCCCCTCAGACTCTCCTCATAAGTCATGTGCTCCAACCCCCTAATCATCTTTCATGCCCTCCGCTGGACTCTTTCCAATTTTTCCACATCCTTCTTCTAGTGTGGGGCCTAAATCTGGGTGCTATTCAACGTATTTTCTGACACAGAAAAAAAGATGGGGGGGTTGCATCTGATCTTAGACTTCAGATATGTAGAGAAGTACACCAGAAAATTCCGGTTTCAAAAGTTAACATTGCCCTCCATATTTTCCTCACACAAAATTATAGATTGGTCACCACTCTCAGCTGAAAAGCTGGGAGTTTTCATACTGCTATCCAGTGCCGTCATCAAAAGTACTTGAAATTCTTGGTGATGAGATGCCATTTCTGATAGAAGGTGTTCCTATTTGGGTTGGGAGCAACAGTGAGCTGGGGTTTGTGTGTGCGTGTATTTGTGCCGAGAAAGCAAAGTATTTGCATGCAGCCACTTTCAGCCGCTACAGTTCCCTTGCATCACATCGACATTGCAATCTCCCCCTTCTCAGATCAGAGGCTGCTTTTCAGGGTTACAAAGTCTAATCTCTGCCCAAGTCAGTGGATTCTTTTTATGTGTTTTATACCTGACTCGGTGAAGGGAGAGGCTTTCTCCTGGAAACAGGATTTTAAGTTTAGAAGAAGCGATTTCCCAAATTCAAGCCTGTCGATAGCAGAAGGTCCTTGTCTCTTTGGGACTGATGGGGTTGATGGGAGCTATCGCTAATGTAATCCCCTCCATTCTTCTGAGAATGCGAACAATGCAGCAGTGTATGTTGCCAGTTTACAAACCCCATAGAGACCGTCTTCTTAGGTTTATAACCATGCCCCAGAACACTGCATTTGTTGAGGTGGTGGAAGAAGAGATTAAATATTCACCGAGGTATGCTGTTCAGTCCCTCTTCTCCATCCGAGACAATAACACCAGATGAATCCAGCTCAGGACAGGAGGTGGTTTCCCAATTCAGGGTCACTGGGTTTTCCAAGAAAAGAGCTCACAGCACAATGCGTTGGAATTTGGAGCCATCTGGCTCTGAGATCATTCCTCCCTCATGTACAAGGGAACATGTACAGGTGGTAATAGGCAACAGAATCGCTACCAATTAGCTGAACCTACGAGGGGAAGCTCATTCGTTCCACTTCTGTGACAAAGAGGTCAAGACTATGGGATTGGTGTCTTTTCATTACATCTATCTGGTGGGCCATAATGATTTCCCCACATAACCAGTAAATAATTGGATTGTATTGCATGATTGTTTTCTCTTTCCAGTTCACATGGGAAGGAGATGCGATGAGCTACATCGTTCACAAATGAAAAGATGCTGCCTTCAAAATCATGCTTTTCATAAAAGCGCTTCCCATGTCAATGGGAAAAAAAATTATCTTTTAAGAAACATCTGTAATTAACTGCAAGAAACTCCTTTTTTATTATTTTTATTATTATTCTCTTCCTTATTATTAGAAAAGAAAATGGAAGAGCAGTTGAAAGCGGAGATCAAAAACAGTCTGGGGCAACCGAGATGCTATTGGATGAGAAGTTAGGAAGCGTCCAAACACAGTTAGAAGCCCGGCTACAAAATCCTCTCGGGTCTGGAAACACAGATTAAACAGCTGACTAATCAGTTGTCCTCCACTGATCAAAAAGTTTCCCAGGAAATAGAAAAAAAGCTCCAACCTATACACAGCATGCAGTTTGCCAGCAGAGATGACTTGAAGCAATGGAAAGATCTCCTAGAGAAGAAACTTTCGACTTCACAGCCCACTCTGGAAATGAGTTATTTGGAAGAGAAATTAGAACAGCTAGAGAAATCAGGTAAGAGAAGACAATTTTTAAAATACATACGTACATACATACATATATTTATAAAAATATATAGTTTTTTTACCCCAGAGTAGTATGGACGGGTCAGATCAGGCTGTACTTGCATCAGTCATACACAAGCCCTCTCTGTCAATGAGAAGAACACCTTCCGGGAGTCTTACTGGATCCAATGTAGTTAGGGAACGAATAACAAAAGAGGCTTCTCCAGGAGGTGCCTGCTGGAGCGCATGTGCACCCTCTCCAAACATCCCCTTAGTGTCTCTAACTGGTCGAAGGCCAGCTCCGCCCGCAGAGGAGGATAGAGGAAGAACCGGAGACCTGGTTCATCTTGGGTTATGCCAACCAATGCCCTCACCGCTTGTGATCCTGGATGCCACCTAGTGGAAAGAGTGGCAGCCGTTGACTTTTTGGGCCCTACGAGATCCAACCACAACAGTTTTTTGATTATCCGTCTTATAGCTGGAGGGGCTAAGTTTCCTCTGATGTGGATGCAGGGAGTCAGGAGTCCTGAGATGGGTCTCCTCCTGATCCGATGGTGCCGGCTGTGGTACGGGATACCCTCTTTGAGCAAGAGGATGAAGAACCAGCTCCTGCTTTGGAACAGGAGCAACTGGACACAGATGTCAGTCCAGACTTGTCACTCGATGAGCAAGTGGGTGTGGCTTCAGCCTCCTTCTCTTCTGAGGATGCATTACAGTTTCATAGAGTCAAAGAATTGTAGACTAGCAGGGTTGGAAGGCACCTCAGGGGGCCATCTAGTCCAACCCCCTGCTCAAAGCAGGACCAATCCCCAACTAAATCATCCCAGCCTGGGCTTTGTCAAGCCTGGCCTTAAAAACCTCTAAGGAAGGAGATTCCACCACCTCCCTAGGCAACCCATTCCAGCGCTTCACCACCCTCCTAGTGAACAAGTTTTTCCTAATACCCAACCTAAACCGCCCCCACTTCAACTTGAGACCATTACTCCTTTTTGTGTCATCTGCTACCACTGAGAACAGTCTAGATCCATCCTATTTGGAACCTCCTTTCAGGTAGTTGAAAGCAGCTATCCATTTCCCCCTCATTCTTCTCTTCTGCAGACTAAATAATCCCAGTCCCCTCAGACTCTCCTCATAAGTCATGTGCTCCAACCCCCTAATCATCTTTCATGCCCTCCGCTGGACTCTTTCCAATTTTTCCACATCCTTCTTCTAGTGTGGGGCCTAAATCTGGGTGCTATTCAACGTATTTTCTGACACAGAAAAAAAGATGGGGGGGTTGCATCTGATCTTAGACTTCAGATATGTAGAGAAGTACACCAGAAAATTCCGGTTTCAAAAGTTAACATTGCCCTCCATATTTTCCTCACACAAAATTATAGATTGGTCACCACTCTCAGCTGAAAAGCTGGGAGTTTTCATACTGCTATCCAGTGCCGTCATCAAAAGTACCTGAAATTCTTGGTGATGAGATGCCATTTCTGATACAAGGTGTTCCTATTTGGGTTGGGAGCAACAGTGAGCTGGGGTTTGTGTGTGCGTGTATTTGTGCCGAGAAAGCAAAGTATTTGCATGCAGCCAGTTTCAGCCGCTACAGTTCCCTTGCATCACTTCGACGTTGCAATCTCCCCCTTCTCAGATCAGAGGCTGCTTTTCAGGGTTACAAAGTCTAATCTCTGCCCAAGTCAGTGGATTCTTTTTATGTGTTTTATACCTGACTCGGTGAAGGGAGAGGCTTTCTCCTGGAAACAGGATTTTAAGTTTAGAAGAAGCGATTTCCCAAGTAACGAGTTTAGATCTGGCCTGACTCACTCTTCCTGATGTATAGAGATGGAAGGGAGATTTATACACCAAGGAGAAAGGTGTTTTGCTGCTGCTTCTTCACTCATTATCAAGCAGTAATGGCTTGTTATCATTTCCGCCTGAGGGAAAAGATTAATGCAGGGGTCGGCAACCTATGGCACACGTACCAAAGACGGCACGCGAGCCAATTTTTAATGGCACACTGGAGCCTGCTGGGACTCTAGCATTCCATTAAAAATCCTGCCCAGCTCGGCCCGCTCTCCTCTGCCTTCTGCTCCCCCCGCAAGGGCAGGGAGCAGAAGCATAGCTGTATACACGAGATGGGCTAATGGCCTCACTCTCCAGGCACGGCAATCCGCGGGGTCCGAGTTCCCGGGCCAGAGCGCCAGGCCGAGCGCAGC
Organism: Mauremys reevesii; assembly: GCF_016161935.1. Taxonomy (NCBI): domain Eukaryota; kingdom Metazoa; phylum Chordata; order Testudines; family Geoemydidae; genus Mauremys; species Mauremys reevesii. Next base: position 12,139,750 of record NC_052644.1, on the reverse strand, counting down.
AAGCTGCTGCCCCCTCCCCCGCCTTCTCCCTTCCCCTGGAGCCCTGCTGCCGTGCGCAGCGCTCTTTGGGCCGTGGCTGTTCTCTCCCGTGGGACAGTGTGTCTGGCTCTGCGTGGAGCCTCAAGCTAAAGGGCCCAGGGCTGGGGGTGTTGGATAAGGGTGGAGGCAGTCAGGGGACAGGGAGCATGGTGGGTTGGATGGGGGTGGGATCCCGGGGTGGGTGGCTAGGGGTGGGAGTCTCTAGAGGGGGCAGACAGGGAGCAGGGGGGGTTGGATGGGGTATGAGAGTCCTGGGGTTTGTGAGGGGGCGGGGGTGGATAGGGGTCAGGTAAGTCAGGGGACCGGGAGCAAGGAGGGTCCTGGGCGGGGGCTATTAGGATGGAGGGTCTCTGGCGTGGGTGGTCAGAGTATAAGGAGCTGGGGGGGTTGTATGAGTTGGGAGTTCTGGAGGTCCTGTCAGGAGGCAGGGGTGTGGAGAGGGGTTGGGGCAGGCAGGGAGTGGGGGAGTTGGATGGGTTGGGAGTTCTGGGGGTCCTGTCAGGGGGCGGGAAGTGGTTGGATGGGGCATGGGAGTCCTGGGTGTCTGTTTGGGGATGGGGGTGTGGATAAGGGTTGGGGCAGTCAGGGGACAGGTAGCTGGTAGGGTCCAGTCCGGGGACAAGGAACAGGGAGGCTTAGATGGGTGTGGGTTCCTGGGGAGCAGGGGTCCCAAGAGAGGGTAGTCAGGGGACAAGGAGCAGCGGGGTTGGGAGTTCTTAGAGGGGCAGTCACCCAGCTCTCTCCCCTGAGCCCTGACCCTGGACTCCCCCCGACACACACACACCACGCCCTCTGCCCTGAGCCCCGCACACCCCCCAGGCTCCTGCCCTGAGCCCTGTACCTCCCTCATACACACCCAGCCCTCTGCTTGACTCCTTCATCCTCCCCCCCAACCTTAGCCCTGACTCTGGCACCCCCACCCATACCTAGCCCCGCCTCTGCCCTGACACCTCCAGCCCCCAGCCCTGACTCCAGCCTGCCCCCAGCCCTCTGGGTCCTGGCTGCCAGCCCCTTGCCAGCCAGGGTCCTGGCCGCAGGCCTCACTCAGCCCGCTGCCGGCCTAGGTGAACAGAACCCCAGACCAGCAACGGGCTGAGCGGGCCGGCAGCAAAAGATCAACATTTTAATTTCATTTCACATGGCAAGGAGATGCGATGAGGTACATCTTTCACAAATAAGAAGATACTGCCTTCAAAATCATGCTGTTCATAAAAGTGCTGGGTTATTCTCCTCATCTTAACAAAAAAAAATTAACCTGTAACAGACATCTGTAATTCATTAAAAAACCCTCTTTTTAAATTATTTTTATTATTATTTAATTATTAGAAAAGAAGATGGAAGAGCAGTTGAAGGTGGAGATCAAAAACAGTCTGAGGGAAACTGTGATGCTATTGGATGAGAAGTTAGGAAGTGTCCAAACACACTTAGAAGCCCAGCTGCAAAATCCCCTCTCGGGTCTGGAAACACAGATTAAACAGCTGACTAATCAGTTGTCCTCCACTGATCAAAAATTTTCCCAGGAAATAGAAAAAAAGCTCCAAACTATACACAGCATGCAACTTGCCAGCATAGATGAGTTGAAGCAATGGAAAGGTCTCCTAGAGAAGAAACTTTCGACTTCACAGCCCACTCTGGAAATCAGTCATTTGGAGAAGAATTTAGAACAGCTAGAGAAATCACGTAAGAGAAGACAACTTTTATATATGTTTGTGTATGTATTTTAAAATTGTATATACTTTACTCTAGGGTAGCATAGAGGGGATAGATCTGGCTGTACCTGCATCAGTCATACCCAAGCCCTCTCTTTGGATGAGAAGAACACCTTCCAGGACTCTCACTGGATTCAGTTTAATTGGCGGGGGGAATAACAAAAAAATTATTTTTGCCAGTTTTCACAGTTTTTGAAGTATAAGAAGAACCTGAATGTCTCTTCCTTCCTTTGTGTATTACTCAATAGCACAAAAAACTATGTTAATGCAGTGTTTCGATTGCATACTCTGGCATAATGTCATTCTCTGGCATAATGTTGAATTGAGCAAAATTCAAACTTCTCTAAACCAGAAGTGCACAACTAAGGTAGTCCATGCAAACTTCCCTCTGTCCTCTTTCAGCAATGACCCAATATGCCTATGTATTTATGACTAAGTATATGCGAATACGTCAGGATCTGGTGTCTCCTGCATCTTATAGTGTTGAGAAGCAGTATAAGTATGTTGAAGTATTCATAGAATCATAGGACTGGAAGGGACCATCTAGTCCAGTTTTCCCGCACTCATGGCAGGACCAAGCACCATCTAGACCATCCCTGACAGGCGTTTATCTAACCTGCCCTTTAAGATATCCTGTGATGGAGATTCCACAATCTCCCTAGGAAATGTATTCTAGTATTTAACTACCCTGACTGTTAGGAAGTTTTTCCTTGTCCAACCTAAACCTCCCTTGCTGCAATTTAAGGCCATTGCTTCTTGTCCTATCATCAGAGGTTAAGGAGAATAATTTTTCTCCTTCCTTCTTGTAACAACCTTTCACGTACTTGAAGACTGTTATCATGTCCCCTCTTAGTCTTCTCTTCTCCACACTAAACAAACCCAGTTCTTTCAATCTTTCTTCATAGCTCATTTTTTCTAGACCTTTAATCTTTTTTTGTTGCTCTTCGCTGGACTTTCTCCAATTTGTCCACATCCTTCCTGAAATGTGGTGCCCAGAACTTATTTGAAGATGGTAGAAGGCAGGTGGCATGGGAAACCTTCACCCCAGCCCTTTCTGTCCTTTAACAGATTTAGGTGGAATCATACGGGTAAGAGGGGGTGAGTTGTAAAAAGAGGTGTGTGAGTTGGCAGGCTAAAGGTATGTATGTATGTATGTATTGGGACATTGCTGAAAGAGATCAGCATCATAGTTGTATATTTGATTTCAATTGTGCATTTCTGGTTTTCAGAAGTTTGAGTTTTATTCAACTCAAATGTTCTGCAAGAGGACAACATAACACCAAGCAACTTTATTTCTGACACAGTTTTGTCCTATTCAATCACCTCGGGTTTTGGACCAGGATAGCGATGGTGGTCGGAATTGTTAGTCATTTAGGCAGTTGTACATACAATATACAGATATTTGCAGACTCAGCCAATCAGTCCCTTTCCCCCCACACCCACCCACGGAGGTGAGGTCCACCAACTCTGCTTGAGCATGCCTCTATGACCATGCCCCTAACGTATTCCCCAATAGTGTACCAAGCCCTCCTTCTCCCGTCCCCACCCCGCAAGCAGGGAACACATTTCCCTGAAGTCCTCACTTCTTGGTATTGTAGCAGAGCACTGACTCACCGGCTGCCACCTCCTGCTGGTTGCCTTGGGAATTAGCTTGTCCAGCTCTCAGAGCGCCCTCTGCTGGCTGAAGTCCCACCTGCCACAGGCTCCCCTGTCCCTCTCAGACCCTGGTGCCTTTTACCTTGAGGTTCTGCCCCAGAAGGTACTCCCACACTCTGGGTCTCCCCTCCCAGGGGAACCCCCAAGCCTCTATCCCCACCTTGCCTCAGTGGCTACTGCCAGTCATCATCTAGCCCCCTTTCACAAGGGGAGACTGCAGTCCATAATGGTCCATAATGGCCATTGGCAAGGGGGTTGTACCAGCTGCCTCTGCTTACCTCTGGGCTGCACCTCCCAGCCCCAGTACCTGCATAGGCCTTTATCAAGGCTTCAGCCTGGGGTGTTACCAGGCTGGAGCTCCCCAGCTCCTCTTGCCCTTCCCAGCACTGCTCTGCTTCAGGTACCCTATTCCCGGGCAGCTAGGTCCTTCTCCCTCCAAAACTGGAGAGAGACTGCTCTAGCTCTGCCTCAGCCTGCACTTCTCTCAGACCAGCTCTGCCCTGATTGAGCTAGTCACACCTGTGGCCAGCTACCCAGCCAGCCTCTCAATGTTTTAGCTCAGGAACAGGGTAACTACAAATATTGCCTGACTGAAGTTAATGATGATTCTAGATTGTTGAATAAAAATGCTCAACTATAATTGCTTAATCAAACATTATCAATCAGAGATTAGTAGAGTATTATACAGAAAGCTACATTATCACTTTTGATGTAAAGTAAAGTGCTGGCTTTGTGTCTCTTCTTCACTGTAACGGGTGGGATGCACACTTTCAGGCCATAACTAAGTTCCAGATCTTCTGTCCTTATATAGACAAATGTACTCATCTTTGCCAAGAATATTATCTGAGAAGGATATGTTCTGATGCCATTTCTTTTAATATGCATACATTCCAAGTTTACCTGATTGATCAACAAAGGCATAATTATTTACAGCTGAGAGCACCAACAATTTTTCTAGATAATATCGTTCAGTGGGTCCGTCTTCCACCCATAATCATTCTTCCCTGTTGATTCCCCAATAGGAAATATCTGCCATAACAAACACCCTCTATCAATCTCCCAGTGTTATATAGTCCTATGTAAGCATTATATATATATGCGTGTGTGTGTGTGTGTTTGTTAAGGGGATAGTTTTCATGAATATTTGGAGTTCTATAGATGTGGAGTGCCAACGATTAGTAAATTCAGCCTAATGCAGAGAATTCCTGAATTGGGATACTTATAGGGTAGGGACCAGTGTTCTGGGCCTTAGAATCCTTTAAATGATCAAAACACTATATTCAACCATAATATGATGATGTTCTCAGAAGGGCTGGTTCATAGAGGCTGGTTCATCCTCCAAAGAAGATGGAGCTAGGCTGTTCTCAGTGGTGGCAGATGACAGAACAAGAAGCAATGGTCTCCAGTTGCAGTGTGGGAGGTCTAGGTTTGATATTAAGAAACACTATTTCACTAGGAGGGTGGTAAAGCACTGGAATGGGTTACCTAGGGAGGTGGTGGAATCTCCATCGGTAGAGGTTTTTAAGGCCTGGCTTGACAATGGCTGGGATGATTTAGTTGGTGTTGGTCCTGCTTTCAGCAGGGGATTGGACTAGATGATCTCCTGAGGTCTCTTCCAACCCAAATATTCTATGATTCTATATGTATCCTCCAGTTAGGAGCCATTAATCTGATTCACACAAAACATATGCTACAAGAGCTAATATATGCTAATATGTCAAAATTTAAAATTTTCATTTTCAACTAAACTTTTGTTGGGAAAGTTTCTTAAGGCTAGGATGGAACTGCTATTCAAAACCAGAGGGAGAAAGAGAAAGAATGCTAGCTTTCCAACTCCAGAATAGCCAATAACTGGGTGGTTATAGCACTCACTGGGAATGTGGGAAATCCACATTCAGGTCCCTACTCAAAATGAGGTGGAACTGGGACTCAAATGTGGGTCTCCCACATAAAAGACGAATATTATAACTATAGGGCTATTGGCTATTCTGGAGTGGGCTTGTTAGATGTGAAAAAAATTGAAAGGTCTCACTTCCCATCAGAATGAAAGCAAAGGTGAAAACCTCATTTTTTTTCACCAAATTCTTCATTTCCAGCCAACCTTATGTGCAACTCCCTTTCAAATTTATGGAAGAATTTTTCCCTGTTTCATCTGTAACTCAAGACAGCCTTCGTCATAGCCGCTATATCATCTGGGGGAGTATGTGAACTACAGGCTCTTCTGGCTGACATCTCAAGTATGATTTTCACAAGGATGAAGTGGTTCTTCATCTTCACACTAATTTCCTTCTCATTTTGTTAAAAAAAATTCATCTCAATCAGCCTCTGAACTTGCCAGTATTCTTCTTTAGACCTCACTCCCACCTAAGAGATGTTGAACTACACACCGTAAATGCAAACTAGGACTTTAGCTTTTAGCCTAAAGAGATCTAAGAAATACAGAGTAACCTAGACTGTTTTTTGTCTTATCTTCATTAATTTAATTGTAAAATACAAATGTATCTGAATGTCTATCTAAATGAATTAGGGTTTTTATTCAGAAGTATTACAAAAAGACCTCATTCCCTCTCCCAGAGGGACTTTGAGCACACTCAGCTAGGACTAAAGTCACTTCCATGGCCTGCTTTAGAGAGAATTACAATCTGCAGAGTTGCCATGTGAAGTTCAATTCATATATAATAAAACATCCCTTCTTACACCTGGCATCTAAAATGGATGACAAATTTGGATAAGCAGTACTACAGTTGCTGTTGAACTAGTCCGCCTCATCTCACCATCCTGCTTCCTAAACTCCTATGAGAGGGAATGTGAAGAGACCACTGGAACAAGGAAAGAAATTTACTAACCTATAGCTGGAGTTCTTCAGGATGGTCTCTGCATGTTCACACTCCCCTCCCACCCTTCCTCAAAATCCTGTTAACAGCTGAAGAGCATTCAAAGCTATCAGCGCAGAGGACACAAAAGCATTCAAATGGACACTGCTTCTGGAAATTTTCACCAGTCCAGACTGCATCACTTGGGCATTGCATAAGTGTGAACGTTCAGAGGACATTCTAAAGTCTCTAGTTACAGCTGAGTAACCTTCATTTCCAATATGCTTCAAGATATTTTAACACTTTGATAAAATATCACATACACAGCTTGTAAAACAAAATGATTTGGCACACAAAAGAATCAGTTGAGTGAAATGCTGGTTATGTGAAAAGATTGGTCTCAAAAGGAGGAATTGGAATGTATTTAAGGCAAGCCAAGAGGAGAGCATTACAGAGAGCCAATGTCAGCTATTAGAGGAAATTACTGATATAAGCTGAATAGGAAAGATTGGCGGTAAGGGAGAAGCCCTTATAATACATCAGAGATTACAAATTAGTTGTGCAATAGAGTTATGAACCAATGGCTTCAAGGTCCAACCAGCAAAGTTTTCTCCAAGTCATTGTGGAGAACAATTCAGTTCCTCTCCATCAGAAGCCAGCTAAGCTCAAAACTTCACACCTACTTCCGAACAAGCACCATCTAAAAAACCTTCCAAGTGCTGGGTAAAGATAAGTTTTCTTCCCTTCTCCCAGTGAGATATTTCATCCCATCAAAATCTTCCACAACACGAAGAGCTCCAAACACTTTCTAAACAGGTAATAAATGAAGTTTCCTAATGTCCCTGGGAGACAGACTATTATTTTTTTTTCATTTTAGAGATAGGAAAATTGATATTCAGACACTGGCCTAGGGTGACACAAGGACCTGTGACAGAGGTGAGAATAGAACCCATAACTCCTGGTCCTATGCAGTAGATACAGCAGTTGCACTCACTGTGTTTCTTCCTTTTGGAAAGAAAATGTTGGTTTGAGATTCCCACTTTCTGCCATGGGGAATACTGTTAGGAACCAGGAGTATTGCTCAAAATGGTGCTAAATTTCACTTTAAGGTCTGTACCTAGACTGTGTAAACAATCTCACTAACTCCATTCCTCAGGGATCACATTTCTAATCTGCCTGTTAGGGCATGTCTATCACAGGTTATGTTTTAATATGTATTAGCTGGCTGTGGCCAATGCTAACACATCTTTAAAGGTGTTTAAGTCCTGTCTATACTAGGTGCAAACGCATGCTTTAAAACCTGTTAACTGAAAGGTGTGAGCTAACTTTTTGAAAACATCACATATTTTCCTAATCTAAACATGGTCTTACTGAGTCATTGCACACTCAGTACTCCCAATGACATGATTACAGGACTGTGCCTAGTGAGTATCTGCTACTGTTAAAAAGGTGCTAAAAAGTATGTCTACTCTAGCTTCCTTAGGCATTTCTATTGGGCTTTCAAGCATGTTTCCATTTCTAAATCACCATAATATAGTGGTGCCAGAAGGTCTGGAAAAGTGTGAGCAACCAAACATTTGTGTGTGGGGGAGGGGTGCCAGGGGAGGCTCCTCCTCCATGCTCTGCTGTCCAACCCTGGCTTCGGCATCCCAGCTGAGCCACAACCAAGCACCGATGTTCTCATAAGGGGGGATGGGCATGGCTGCCCTGCTTAAAAAAGGGAGGAGGGGCAATTATCTCTTGTCTCCAGCAACTATGCCACAATAACATATACCCTTCCCCAAGGAAACTGTTGATATTTGTGTGTTTATATTTTGTTAGATTTATTTTCAAGATTCTTACTGCAACAAGATAACATCAGAGAAGCGGGGTGTATACTGTGTGATGAAGACTAATATTCCTGTGGTTATTTGAATCCACAGACAGACCCAACCCTGCTGCCATTGAAGTCGACAGGAGTTTATCAACTTCCATGGGAGCATGATTGGGCTGAATGCATATATGCATGTGTTTCTGTGAGGATGTAGTACAGAAAAAGGAAGAAACATGCATTGAATCACTGAGAAATGTTTTTTCTGTTTTCTTCCCTACATTTAGACACTGAAAAGTGTTTTAAAGCAGGTAAGATTTCCTATATCTCTACCAAAGTATCAATCAAGGTCAAGTCTCATTTTGCCAAATGGACAGAAAACAGATGAGACATCACATGAATATTTTATGCCCCAAATGCAGAGAGCTGCCACTGTAGGGGAAGAAGAAACTTTAAATGTGCATTATTGTATGGTGGTGGTGTTTTTATACAATGTCAATCCTAAGAGACAGAAAGGTTGTCTGTGTTGCCAGTTTTCAAATGTGAGTATACTGCTTTAGTAGTAATTGTTGAAAAAGTGATCAGTGTATGCATGTGCGTGCACACACACACACAGAAACACACTTGTATTAGTTTGGTAGCTTTGTTGGAATTACTAATCATGTTGCTCACATGGTGTGCTAAAGAACAACATCCAACTTGTTTTTGCATCCGACGAAGTGGGTATTCACCCACGAAAGCTCATGCTGCAAAACGTCTGTTAGTCTATAAGGTGCCACAGGATTATTTGCTGCTTATCCAACTTGTAGTATCATTAAAGCCTCTGGGGAAAATTCAATTTTTGTTGGGAGTCTCCAGTGTGGAAGAAGGTTCTCTTTTTGGTCTAAGAACCTACAGTTTCTTTGGCCTCAATGCCTTGTTCCATTTACAAGAGATAAGATAATGGCTCTGAGGGCTTTTCTACTATCATAAACATACAGTTAAGGGTTAATTCCTCTTTTCCCTGTAAAGGGTTAAGAAGCTCACATAACCTAGCTGACAGCTGACCAAAAGGACCAATAAGGGGACAAGATACTTTCAAATCTGGGAGGGAGGAAAGTCTTTGTGTGTTGGGGTGTGTGTTTTGCGGGACACAGATCAAGGGAGCAAGCAATCCAGCTCCTATAGAGTTTGTGAGTATTTAGCAAGGAAATGCGTTAATTTACTTTTAGTTTGGCTTGTGTTTTCCCTTGCGTGAGAGGGAGAGTATCCCTGGTTTTCTTTTTGTAACTTTAAAGTTTTGCCCAGAGGGAACCCTTCTGTGTTTGGATTCTGATTGCCTGTGAGATTATCTTCCATTCTAATCTTTCAGAGGTACTCCTTTCACCTTTTTTCTTTAATTAAAATTCTTCTTTTAAGAACCTGATTGATTTTTCATTGTTTTAAGATCCAAGGGTTTGGGTCTGTGTTCACCTGTGCCAATTGCTGATGATATTATTCTCAAGCCTCCCCAGGAAAGGGGGTGTAGGGGCTTGGGGAGATACTTGGGGAAGGCAGAGCTCCAAGTGGCCCTCCCTAAATGTTTGTCTAAATCACTTGGTGGTGGCAGTGATTACCTAATCCAAGACATAAGAGAGAAATTGTGCCTTGGGGAGTAAAAACAAGCTTAGGGGGTCTTTCATGCTGGTCCCTATGTCTGTACCCTAAAGTTCAGAGTGGGGAGGGAACCATAACATCTATGTTGGGTATTGACCTACCCGGCTATAGCAGAATAACTATTCAACTATAGCTATTCCACAATAACTCCCTCTGTGGACATTATTCTGAAACAAAAGTGAACTTTATAGCAGAATAATTACTCTACTATGGAAGTGTAGTAATTATTCTAGAATTAAATCACTTTTATTTTGGAATAGAGTGGCCACATGTGGGAGTTATTCTGGAATACCTACGTACTACTGGAATAGCTATGGTAGGATTGTTATTTCAGTATAGCTATGTTGGGAACTTTCCCCTGTGTAAACAAGGCCTTACTGGAACCAGAAAGCTCATGTATAATTTTTTTTGATCTTTTTACTGTCTTTTTTTCAGAACTGGAAAAACTAAGAACTGAAATAGGTAAGAAAAATGCATTTGCAGTTAATGAAAGAAACCATTCTCTAGTAATCATGTACTAGATCATAGTCAGTATAGCAGTGTCCAGTACAGGGAAGGATGGAAAATGTATCTTTCTTTGAAGCAGCTGGCACTAACCACTATTGGGGATAGGATAGTAGACTAGATGGACCCCAGTTCTGATCCAGTCTGGCAATTCCTGTGCTCATAAAGTACATGTATATCGGTTATGTCATGTGTGTGTGAACATTCAAGTGCCATTTTTGTGCATTTTAATTTCTGCAATTTGCATGTTGTCCCATGCATTCTCTGACATCTTAATTTACCCTCAGACTGAAAGAGTCCTTCAGTCAGAAGAAGAAAAATCAGCAGTAGGTGCATCATCTCGATCAATGTTTGTTTCTTATTTTGATTTCAGATTGGAGAAGGGCTCGCAACAATGCAGGTAAAAGAATATACAAAGTGGTACCCAGTTACTGCACTGACGAGTGCAATGTGAGATCCTGAACAAAATAAGGAATGAAGTTATTAATACAGTAAATACACTACAAAAGTGGGTCCATATCCTCTAGGACAATCAGGCTTCTTTGAATTGCGTCAAAGGCTCAAAGCAACCCCAAAGCCAGCTTAGTCCCTGCAAGATCCTCTGGTACATGGTAATCCACACCAATTCTTTGCCACCTTCCTCCTGGTTTCAGGTACAGCCTGTGGCTGGTACAGTTGAAAAAATTGGATATGGGTCCCTCCTATGTCCTAGTTATTCCCATCTGTAGGGCAGCCACTTGGATCCTGGACAGCTGTTGTAGTTTAGACTAGCCTAGAGACTGTTCTAACAATAACACGTATCCCAAGGATTGGGGGTGGTCAGACACACAGGTGGAGCCTCACCTGCATCTCAGCATCTGGGTCACAAACTGTTGTCATCTTAGAGCCAAATCCTGAAGCCACCACTTGATTTGTCCCTCACTTCAGAAAATCTCCCATTTATTTTAGGGCCTGATTCTGATCTCTCAGCAGCTTCACACTGGTGTAATTCCAGTGAATTCTGTGGAGTTACTCTAGAGTCAGGTCTTCCGTAATTTTTGACTGAGGAAAGACCTCAGGGTTTGGGCAACAATGAAGGTACAGAAGATGTGGTGGCAGGAATGGTGTTTGCAATAATACTGGTGATTTGCTGGTGGCGATGGTGGAATGGATAATGGTGGGGATGTTGTCAGTGGGAGTTGAACAGAAGGTGACAGCAGTGGTAAGATGCTACTATGGTGATGATGGTGATTGATGCTCACAATTCTGATGGTGCCAATAGTGGTGATAGTGGCTCTGATTAAACTCATGATAGAGGTGATGGTGACTGTGGACATGATCAGGGACACAGCGGTATTAACAGAGATTTGAAAGCAGTAAATTGGAGCAGCATCAGGTCAAGGGTAACAGGCTGCCCAGACCGGCTGAGCCCCCTTCCATTCTAAACATTCAGTCTGAGGCATTCTGAGATCTCCATGCTCCTTAAGTACACGTAAGCGCAGCCCTCCAGCCTCCTTCGCTGGGGAGGACCCATCCAGTCCCCACTCTCCTGAGAGAGGCAGCCACACCTGGAACAGCACTGGGATGGGGACTGGGGTCAGGGCTTGAGAGGCTCAGGATGATTTAGAACCAGGCAACATCAGCAGAAGTGCAAACTGAAATGACTAGTGAAAGTGTGACGGGCAGTGGGATTGGGACTGGAAGCTGTTTAGGATTAAAATGACCTTGGGCATGAAATGCAGGGGACAGTGAGGATAACCAGCTATAATGGGAAGAGTTAAACAATTAAAATACTGTTGGGTTATTGGAGCAGGAAACAGTCACAGTTGGTCAGTAAGGATGTGATCCTTTAAAGGGTGAAGACTTTAACTGATGAGGGGAGGACTATGTGCCACAAGAACTGAAGGTCTCACCCTTTCCTTAAAGTTATCTGTCCATTTCATTTCATGACTTCCTTGTCTGCTCAGCTTGTAAGCTCTCTAATCAAGGACGGTGTCCACCTCTTCTTCTGCAGCACTCAGCACAATGTTTTCAGGCCTCTAGGCACTAGTAACACAGGGATCATGATAGTTGTACAAAAGTAACAATACTACATTTTTAGAGTGTTTTCAACAACTTATCCATTGAGTTCATTTGAATAATCAGTGCCTGTGTTTTTAAATGAACTTTTCATCCTAGTTCTGAGCAATGAACTAAATACTGAGCCAAATACTCTACATAAACTTCAAACACATTTCTGAAATGTTTCACCTCTACAGTCAATGATGAAAGGGCTAAATCATGCAAGACTAATTTAGGGAAAACTGCTATTGAAACTGCAGAATTAGGCCCAATGCTTCCTCTTCTCCCAGCTCAAGCTGTCATTACACCAGTGGTTCTCAGAATTAAAAATCTCTCTTTGCAGATGACATCATTCTTGATGCAGACACGGCCCACCCCAACCTCTCCATTTCTGGGGATAAGAAGGTTTTGAAACATGAAGCCCAACCTCAGAAAGTTCGAGAAAAGCCAGAGAGGTTTGATTCGACTGTCTGTGTGTTGGGCTCTGAAGGATTCTCCTCTGGAAAGCACTACTGGGAGGTGGATGTTGGGAGCAGCACTGACTGGGACCTGGGAGTGGCCAGAAAATCCATAAAGAGAAAAGGAAAACTTTCCCTGTCTGCTAAAGAGGGATTCTGGGCTCTGGGTGTGAGTGGGAAAGATTATTGGGCAAAAACAGACCCATGGACCCGGGTCCTGGTGCAGAAAAAGCTCAAGAAAATTGGAGTTTACCTTAATTACCAAGATGGGCAGGTGACTTTTTTCAATGTAACTGACATGTCTGTGTTGTTCACATTTAATGATTGTTCATTCTCAGGTGCTGTTTATCCATTCTTTAAAAATTCCCACAAAGAAACAATAATGAGAATTTGTTCTATAAAAGAAGACTGATCATTTTAAAATGTTGTGAGAACTACGGAGTAAGTCCATGAACCAGTAGGTAACCACCACTAGGAAATCTCATTGATAACTTTATTCTTTGTCCCCCAGGACCTTGATGTCTGGGAAGGAAATATTTGAACCACTCCATTTTCCAGTTGTACATAATCTATTATCAAAACTAAGTAATGGAGAAAAGGGAAGACAAAATAATAATAAAAAATATAAATCAAACAAAACAAGTAAATGTAAATATAAAATTGTCATATCAATTCAATTATCAGCGTAACTAAATAAAAACAATATCAAGTAACTCCTCTATATACTCTAACAAGCTGAGATGATGGCAGCCCATTTACCTATCAGCCAAAGCTACTTGAACTTTGTCTCAGTTAAGTCTAATCTTGTACTCCAGGCTGGTACAAAGGGGAGAAAAACAAACCAAAAGCTAAAGCTGATGTATGAGACACTGTTTAAATGCCAACAATGAGCTGCCTCCAAGATTTCAGTGGTTACATTATAGTAATCCTTATATGGTCACGTGGAATCTTCCTAATAATTCAGGATAAGGGAACTTTTTATATTTAACAAGGCCACAATTATAACTAATGACAATTTCTTAGATTTTAAATTAATTTCCAGCTTGAAAACAATCACTCAGAATGATTTAGCCAGACACCGAAATGAAAATTCCTCAATATTTTTTTTTAAGTTTCTATATTTTGCAAGAAGATGTTTCACTTTATTGATTGGTGATGTAACAGATTAAATTTGAACAGGTGCTTTAACATCAAAATCTGAGTGAAAGCTTAGACTTTAACCCTAAAAGGTCATTTACCTTAAAAATCATAATTTTAGGTTCACATTTCAGGGTATCACTAGTCATGTTATCGTGATGTATCTTTGAAATCCTCTCAACAATAAAAAATAACGTAAAGAGAGAAATATACCGTTTTTATTTATTTATTTATTTTACTGTGTTTCGATTGCAGTCATATCTTAATTATACTTAAAGTTATTTTAAGGAGAGTGGACTAAAGCCTATTTGCATCCTTTTATGGAACAAAGGGCTGTAGGCGTTGGTGAAATCTCTGTGTGGTGAAGACAGGACCGGCTCTAGCACCAGCAAACCAAGCATGTGCTTGGGAAGACACAATTCCAGGGGCAGCACACTTGTGCTCTCGGAGGTGGGTTTTTGGGGTTTGTTTGGTTTTGGGGGGGGGTTTGCTTGGGATTCGTTGGTTTTTTTTGTTTGTTTGGGGTTTTTTTGCTTGGGGTGGCAAAAAATCTAGAGCCAGCCCTGATGAAGTGGGTTCCAGCCCACATAAGCTTATGCCCAAATAAATTGGTTAGTCTTTATGGTCCTACAGGACTACTTATTGTTTTTTATTGAAAAAGACTATCGTGGCTACCCCTCTGAAACTTATTTCTGTTCCCATTTTCATATTGTAATGTCATAGGTATCCAAAGGAATTAGGTGAGCCCACATTATATAAAAATCCAACCACATTTAATAAAATGGAATAATATAAACATATGGATGGCAGGGTTGAAAACTGTTGTCAGAATGACTCCTCAGTCTTTTCTTGACTAAACATGTCCAATTGTTTTAAGCTGTTCTCAAAGGTCAGATTGTCTAAACCTCTTATAATATTTGTGTTGTGTTCTACTGGACTCTTTCTAATTTCTCCATTCTTTCCTGAAGTGTGGCATGCACAACTGTACACAGTACCCAATCTGAGAACTCATCAGTGCTGAATATAGCAGGACAATTACCTTTCATGTCTTACATACGACACTCCTGTTTTTACATACCAGCATGTTTCACGACAGCATCACACAGTTGATTCTCATTCAATGTGATCCACTATAACCTTTGATGCAGTACAACTGCTTAGCCAATTATTTCCCCATTTTGTAGTTGTGCATTTTATTTTTTCCTTCCTGATATCTCCTTTAGGCATCACTGAGATTCACAAAACCCCCACTCAGCTGCCCCCTTTCCATGCAGGTGCCTGAAATATATAGACATGTAATTTTTGCTGTAAATTACCTCTAGGTGCTTAAGTTTCTGCCAGTGAACATGCACGCTGCACCTCAGGTAGTCTTCTGGACTTGTATGCCCCAGCAAGATCCTCAAAACAGCTTGTCACCATGCCTCACTGGGTCACAGCTGCGAATGCCAAATTCAGGACAAACTGCTGAGAAATAGGGCAGACTCACTCAAAATGGGGGTTATTCTATCATTAGATTATACCAAGCCAATAACAAAAGAGACCTTCTGTCTCACCACCCTGGTTAACAAGAAATCAAAAATGGAGTCACCTTTGGCATCCGAACTGTTGGCTCACTGCTGTGAGGGAAAATATGGTGGGCTTACAACTTTGACCAGGCTTTTAGGCCTAAACTTTGGATAAGCTTGTTTCTAGGCTGTGTTGAACTTTGGTTCAGCTTGTCTCTGTGTATAAGGGGAAGAAAGGAGGGGGACAAAGTGATGAAAGAGTGATGGAAAGTTGCTTCTGTGTGTCAAGAGGTAAAAGGAGTCACAGTGGAAAGTTCCCAAAATGGAACAATGGCTTTTCTGTACAAAGGGAATGCGGGGGCAGAAAGATGTGGTCAGGGCCCCAAAAAGAGGAACTGGAATTGGATAAAGGAGAACCAGGAGATCTGTTAAGTTACAACAGCTGAGCTTGCTTTTGGGACTACAGAAAAGGTGTTAGAACAGTCAAACCACAAACTTGGCTAGGAATGAAAATAACAGGAAAAACCATAAATGGAAAGGTAATTGGTCAGCTTGCTTGTGATTAACCTTGTATCCCAAATAAGGCAATTAAAATATGTAACAAGCATGTTATGTTTTGCGGTTTTAACCTTTATAAGCTTGGTAAAATTTGTAAAGAGCAGAGCAGTTTGCCTCTTGCGTGGGGCCATGCTGACTCTCCCTGCATATATGCTTGTATAAAATAAAGGAGCCTCAGGCTGTCTGATCTAAACTCAACCGTGTGGTCCATTTTCCACAACACTGCCCAGGCACTGGACTATAAAAGGAGTGGTTACTGAAAACCAATTTAATCAAATTTAGGGTTCTTCTAATCCCAAGATATCAGACACTTATCCAGCTCAATTTATAACTCACATCATACCCAGTAATCATGCTGATGCCAAACCTTTAGTAAATAAGAACTAAAGGTTTAGTAATAAAAGAAAAGAAGAGAGTTATTAATGGTTAATAGATCATATATATATTAGGCTGGTTATTCAGTTCACAGATCAAAACTTTTCACAGAAGCTTCAGTTAAAAAAAGAATTAACCCTACACAAAGCTATTCAAATGCAAAAGCAGGCTGAGCAGGTGAGACAAAAAACCCAAGACTAACTAAACAAACCTGAAAAAGAAGAAACTAGCTTAGAAGCTGTTAACAGATGTAATCCAAACTCTACTAATTGAAAGAATCCTCACAAATCTCATTCATCAGCTGAAAATACAAACCTGTTTCAAAGCAAATCTGACTTACAGAAAGAAGGTTCTAACTTTGGGGTTGGAGGAAAGAAAGCAAAAAAGAGACTTTATTGTGTTGAATTTTAGAAACAGTAAGGTACCTAGAACCCCTGTGGTGAGCACTGATTAAATGTCGAGAGGGAGAGAGGGACTAGATTAAAAAAATAAAGAAATCAGCTTCTCATTAATAGTGAAGGTTCACAAGTATAACTTCCTGCTTGATTTATAATGTATGAACTTTCAACAATCACAAAGGCTTTACTGGGAGTTCTGAGCATGCAGTGATTCCAGAATCTGAGACATAAACTGCTCACTAACATCTTGCTTAGATGAGGGAAATAGGTGAGCTGAAATCCTGGTTTCAGTGAAATCAATGGTAACACAAGAGGACTAGAATTTCATGTACAGTGGTTTAAAACATATTAATTAAACTGGGTTAGCTAACATGTTATAAACACAGCTGCGTATCTAGAATAGACAGGATTTAACACCTTTGAAAATGCATTCACATTGACCACATCCAGCTACTAAAATCTATCTCTCAATTTGTTTTCTGTCTATACGTGAAAATTAGAAATGTGACTCTTGAGAGATATAGGAAAGGAAAGTTCATACACAGGCCAGTATCAACCTTAACATGACAATTAGTAGCCTATACCCAAAAAGCAGGATTTTCTAAAACACACGCCTGAGAAGCACACACTTTCAAGGGGACTCGTGCTCCTAAGTCACTCAGAGTGTCTCAAAATCCCAGCTTTATTGAATAAGAAAGTTGAGGGCAAATCATCCTGTTCTCTCTCCTCATTATCACTCCCAAGAATTTAATGACAATTTATGCACAAATGTCTGAAACAGAAGCACCAGCATTTTATATTTCAAAGTTATTTTCTCATCGAAGCAGCAATGGCTTGTTTGTTTTGCTCCATGCTTATTTTCCCAATCAGGATGAACATAATAGCCAGAAGCAAAGTCTCCAAGCTTTCTGGTATGCAGCTTTTAAAGCTAAAATTAATCAGGCAATTGATCTTATAGTATTCTTAGGATAAACTATGAGGAGTCCTTGTGGCACCTTAGAGACTAACAAATTTATTTGGGCATAAGCTTTTGTGGGCTAGAACTCACTTCATCAGATGCATGGAATGGAAAATACAGTAGCAGGTATAAATACACAGCACATGAAAATATGGGAGTTGCCTTACCAAGTGGGAGGTCAGTCTAATGAGACAATTCAATTAACAGTAGGATACCAAGGGAGGAAAAATCATTTTGTAGTGGGAATGAAAGTGGCCTGTTTCATAAAATATCAGGGTTGGAAAAGACCTGAGGAGGTCATCTAGTCCAACCCCCTGCTTAAAGCAGGACCAATCCCCAAACAGATTTTTGCCCCAGCTGGCCTCCTTAAGGATCAAACTTATAATACTAGGTTTAGCGGGCCAATGCTCAAACTACTGAGCTATCCCCACCCCCCATTTCAAGTATTTGATAAGAAGGTGTGAGTAATGGCAGCGGGAAATTAGGTTTCCACTCCCTTTATTCAGGTCTAATTTGATGGTGTCCAGTTTGCAAATTAATTCCAGTTCTGCAGTTTCATGTTGGAGTCTGTTTTTGAAGTTATTTTGTTGAAGAATTGCCACTTTGAGGTCTGTTATTGAGTGACCAGGGAGATTGACGTGTTCTACTGGTTTTTGAATGTTATAATTCCTGATGTCAGATTTGTGTCAATTTTGTGTGTGTGTGTGTGTGTAGAGACTCTCTGGTTTGGCCAGTGTACATGGCAGCGGGGCATTGCTGGCACATGATGGCATATATCACATTGGTAGATGTGCAGGTTAGGATAAACTGATACTGTCCTGATTTTCTCTACGTGAGGAAGTAATTGAACATAATCTTCATGGCCACTGGTGTATTTAGGAAGGAGATATAGTAAGGTGAGTTGGAGAGCCAACTATTCATTTCATTTTCAGAGGCCTGGGCTACACTAGCGGAGGGGTTCAAACTA
Organism: Mauremys reevesii; assembly: GCF_016161935.1. NCBI lineage: Eukaryota > Metazoa > Chordata > Testudines > Geoemydidae > Mauremys > Mauremys reevesii. The sequence goes on along the minus strand of NC_052644.1, from coordinate 12,121,188 downwards.
AGCTATGCAACTTCAGCTATGCTATTCGCGTAGCTGAAGTCGAAGTATCTTAGTTCGACTTACCTGGCCATCCTCATGGCGGCGAGTTGACTGCCACGGCTCCTCCGTCGACTCCGCTTACTCCTCCTGCCAGAGGAGACGAGACTCCTCCTCTAGACAAGATGCGATAAATCAATCCCTGATACAGCAAACACTACCTGCTGATCCAGTGGGTAGTATAGACATACCCAGAGACTCGTTCTGGTAAAGAATAAAATTCAGGTGAAAACATAACTGCACATACCAATTTCTTTCCAGAGTTGCTCTTGAAGAGAAGAGCAAAATTTTCAGTTAATACCACTGTTAACATTGTGAAAAATATGGGTAATTTTCTCCCGTCTCTTAGGAGATCTGAAAGTACTCTGTTTATGAATCCTGACACACCAGGGTTTTTAATGTAATTCCATAAGGGAGGGTAACCACAGTTCTGCAGGGACTAAGAATAGTGTGGGGGTCATTAGACAAATTCACAATCCGAAGAGGCCCCACCACCCTGACAGGATCCCATATCCTAATTTGAACTGCATTCTCCAGAGGCCAACAGACAAAGAAAGGACTTCTGGATTCTAGCCTGAGTTAAAACTGACTTAGGGCTTTCTCTTTGAACCAGCAAATGGAGAGAAAGGTCCCAGTCCTTAGGGAATGGTTGGAAGCATTGATACCAACCAGAGCCAATCTTGGAATTATAGTTTTTTTTAAAAAAAACATGTTAATTAAAGTGGGTTAGCAACACAGCTTTGTATCTAGCATAGACTGGATTTTACACATTGAAAAATCAATTAACATTGACCAGGACAAGCTACTAAATTTTATCACTCAGCCAATGTGCTGAGTTTAAATATGCAGATTAGAAATCTGATTTCTGAGAGATGGAGGAAAGGAAAATTCATACACAGCCCAGTATCTACATTAATATTATCATTTCCACTGGCTTGAGAGACACCCCTGGTTCTATCTGTATTCCCTCTTGTACATAAAGGGGATTTCAAAAAAATGGAATCTTTCCAAACCGAAGAAGCAATGTTCGAGTGACTGCTGTAGCTAATGGGCAGCACAATGATTCAGGACATCTGGCTGCCCACCTCTGTCAAAAATTCTCATATCACTTTGGGACAGCGACCAAAGCACCCTGTACCTCACTTTCCCCATATGTACATGGGAGACAATAATACTCAGGGCCTCACAATTTGGTAGGAGGGTCCATTCACTAATGTTCAGATAGTGCTGTGAGCTCCTCCGGTGGTGGCTGCTTGTGATAGGAGGAAATCCCTCGTTGGGAACAGGAAAGAGAATTGGTCCCTACACAGAGAAAATTTTAGAGCCGAAAGGGAGGGGTGCCTTGATGGAGCTTCTTAGGAAGCAGAGACAGATTTCTGAAGGCAATGTTTTCAGGCTGTGCCGAGTCCCTCATGTCCTCTTTCTTCTGCAAGTCCGCCTATATCTGGTGTTGGTTGGCTCCCTTGCTAAGAGCAGTACCCCTTCTAATGTACATTTGCTGTGTCCTTTAGCCATGTGATTGGCTGGAAGGCTCCAATCTCCTCCCTGAGTCAGACTTCTCCCATGCAGAAACATTGTGTAGAAGAAACATTGTCCCATGGAGCTGGGCCAGCAGTTGAGAGATATCAAAGTTAATAGGCCTAGATACTTATCCTTTGGCTCTCAATGACAGTCCTTCAGTGAGGTATCAGTTGTGTGTTCTAGAAAGGCACTCTCTATAATGCAATATATTAAGTTGCCTGATCTTTAGATTTATGTATTAATTATATTAATTACTTAAGATTCCCCAGTTATCAATTTGAGGGCTGACAAGTTCTTGTCCCAAGATTAGGCCCAGTATTATTTAAATTATTATTTAGTTGGGAACCCCGATGTGCACAGTTGCAACACTTACATGATACGAATGCTTTTATATTTGCAACTATCATTTATTAATACATTTAACCCAGTTACAAACACCCCAACTCAGTAAGGTAGATAGAGATACTACAGAATGTACATCTGCACATCCATATACTGACACCATCTCCTTTAGAACAACCTGAAATGCTAGCCATCATCTTCCTATCACCATTACTTTCCCTATCATCACCAGCAGCCATCCTTCTGCCACCTGCCAACGACACGCCGCTATCTTCATGCATATTCAGTAGGGGACTTTCCCCCTTTTCCTTATTTGTATTTTCTCACCTTACTAATGTTGGAGTGTCTTTTTCCTATAGATTAGTATATCAATGATTTCAACTTATTATCATATATGTCAATTTGTTACCATGGCCTGTTGTGAAAATTGACACTGTGTAATGAACATCATGTTTTTGTAGCTTTCTTAACCACTGATCCAATAATGGAATAAATTTAGTCTGTACCACTTCAAAACTCTCAGAAGTCTATTATTTTGTCATTGCTAAAGCTCAGCAGGAATTGGTTTTCCTATTCCATGAAAATATTTGAGAGTTCAAAAAGTCCAGAATCAGGCCAAAAAGTCAAAATCTCTGAAATATTTGTGAACCAAAAATGACACACACACCCCCAATAATTTGGTTTGGGACAATAAAAAGGTTTCATTTGTATAATTCACAACTGTTTTACTTTGATTTTGACCATTTTATTGTATTTTATTTTATTATAATTAGATTCCGTTTTGAAATGAAAAGTCATTTTGCAGTGGAAAAATAAAATTTTTAAATTAAAAAAGTCAAAACAAAAATTTTTCACAATAGGAAAAGTTTAAAAAAAATCATGTAGACAAATTTATCAAAACTGAACATTTCCCATTAAAAGTTTTGGTTACAACAAATTAGCATTTTCTGATGAAAAGACATTTGGTTGAAAACTTCCTGACAGGCTGTAATTCTGATATTCCCATCTGGAGACCCCAGTGGAGATTAGGGTGCCATTGTGCGGTGATCTGTGCACCCGCATTATAAGGGAAACGCTCACCCCAATGAGCTCACATTCTTAGATGCTTGTTTCTTGATGACTGATTGTAGTAACTGTCATTGGCTGAGGACAATGCACACACCTGAGGCTCCCTATATCTCTCTACAAATTCCCTGGGTACTACCCTCCCATCACCTCTATTTCAGGGACTGCCTGCAATCATCCAGCCATGCAAGGGGCTTCTCCTCAGCTTTCAAGCATACATTGCCCTGCCTTGCCCAGGTTTACTGTCCAAACAAAAGCAAAACAAACACAAAAAGCTCTTCATCTCACGCAGTTCTTATTCAACCACCACTCCAACAGCTCTGTTACTCTTCTGGAACAGCAGAACCAGGGCAACATTACTGGGCAGTGGGCACCTGGCACCTTGGTCCACGGCCCCACCACAGGAGTTAACTCCACTCATCTATGGGTTAACTTCCTGGCACAATCTATCCCAATTACTCCCTTCTTCCTGCCCTCTGACATGCCTTTTTAGCTGCAGGTGTAGCCTTGCCCCATTTAATTAATTCACTTGGCCCACCTGCTCTGACACAGGGGTGCTGGGCTGGTCTACTCATAGGGAACAGTGATTCTGTGGCACACCTCCCCCCTTTTCAGAACAAAATCTTATTTTTTGTTCTTTTGACTTGTAAGATGCTTCACATTCCACACAGCCATTTCACAAAACATTCCTAATAATTCTCCAGGTTCCCCCTCAAAGTAAACCCCCACATCCCCCCCCCAAATATTCCCTGCCCTCATTTAACATAATAAACACTTCAAAGTCCAGGCTGCATGCGCTTTTACACAAATAGACATATGCAAATTATTCCCCCCCTTGCTAGCTAGCCTAACCAACATTATAATAACAATAATAGACATTTGGGTTGACCCAAGATGAAAAACTGGGCAAAATGTAGGTACCTAACTGGGAGCTGAGTTCTTTGAAAATCTGGCTCTAGTGAGGGGCATGAGATCTTCTGAAAATTCTGGCTGGTGATGTCTGGAACCTCTAAGAACCATCTCAACTTTTAGCCTTGGAAAGGACCTGATGAAAAAGTCTTCCTTCTGTTCAGCTCGATAGCGATTTTGTCCTTGATTTAAACCTAAACCTTGATCCCAGGTTTAGGTTTAAAACACAATTTATTTTATTTTTATATGCAATGCAAAACAAATTCTCTTCTGTAGGCATTTGAACAGAGGGCTATATGTAGATCTGCCACTAAGCCACATTGCCTTTCACCTTGAGCAAGGCAGCAATCAGTGGCATACAGGTGGAAGGCTATGAAATCTGGTTCGCTTCAGAACCCTTCAGCAGCTAAACTTCAGGAATGGAAGAGGCTACTGATCCTTCTCTCCAGATGGTTAATTCTGAAGACTAGTCCATAGAGCTGAGTGAATGTTTTTTTGGATGAATATTTTATTTACTGAAATAATTTGGTGGCCCAAAAATGACTTTTTTTTTCAGTTTTGTTTCAAAAAGAAAACTGAAAAAATTCATCCTGGGGCAATCTGAACTATTATTATTATTATGTAGGTTAGGCTAGCTATCAAGCAAGGCAATAAATGATTTGCCCAGCTCTGCTTGTATGAAAGGTCCACAATGGGAACATACCTATGCTCTGTTCTGAGGCCGTTTGATTTTCACCTGGTCTCCAAAACGCATCTGAGCATGATGAAGTATCAACTGATGAGACAACAAGTGAAGATATGTGTTGAAAAGCTTCTTTCCTGACTGGAAATCAAATCTGGCTCACGATGGTGAAAGCACTAAAACCTAACGAATAGACTAGACCACCAGAGAGGTAACAGTGGGTATTTGTAACCACCTGTACTAGGCTTTCTCCGGCTCCTCTCTCTAATTTTAGAATCTGGTCCATTCTCCATTGCCCTGAGGGGACAAGAACGGAGGGTGAAGGATCCCCTGTGCTCAGGGTCACAAACTGAGCCCAACCTAAGGCTTTGACACAAACTCAAATGACACCTTAGCTTTCTCCACAAGGATCACAAGAGTAACAAACAAACCCCAAGAAGAACAATCCTTCTCTGCTTTCATTTAGGCCTATTGCAACCCTCTCCACTTCTTCTTCCTCCTACTAGAGGCTCTTCCAGGAAAGCACCTGGAGCCAATACTAACTCTTTCCTAGAATCCAGGGAGGGGTTTTGATACCACCTCATATGAGCTGACAGGAGTTAGATTCTGTGTAACAGGGCCCTTAACTTTACCTGCTCCCCAGCCTTGCTCTCTTGGGGCTCTTAGGCAGGAAATGTCTCTTCCTGTCTCTGAGCTTTAGTAGAACAGGAAGAGAGGTCAAATTGACCTTTCCATCATCCTCTGAGAGTGAGAGAGAATTTTCTCCTCCTCTATTCTAGTCTAGCTAAGAGAGGGGAAAATAACCCTTCAGGAGCTGACGGTCCCCCTTCAGCCATCTTTAGCTTCTCTACTTCTTCCTACATTGGCTCCAGCTCTGCATTGGGCATATAAGTACTTCCGTGTCATATACGTCCCAGCTCTCTTTATTGTCATGGAGATTGTTTCAGGCTGCAGACAGAGTCAGCTCTCTGCCTATCGACTGGATCACACAGTCTTCATTTCTTGTATATTTCTCTAACTCCTCGTTACTGCATTTGTGATGATTTATAAAAACCAGCCTGAGAGTAAAACAAGATGGCAATAAAAATCAATATACTGTGCTAAAAATACCAATGGAACAGTAAGGAAATTTGTAGCTCAGAGCTTGTGTTAGCATCGTTTGAAGACAAGCAAGATGATGAGAGTTCAAAAATATTAAGGGAAAAATGTTATTTTAAAAGGGGAATGTGATGTTCTATGTTAAAAGGAGGGTTTAGAGAGTTCCAGTTATTATGTTCTGATTCCTCACACCCCAACCCTGCCTAGCCAGGAAAGGAGGGGAAATGTGCCCATCAGTCAATAGATTTCTCTGACATGAAAAGGATACACGAGGCTGTTTGTAGTTAGCTCAACATAAATAAAAGTGAGGGGAAAACTGCTGGCTGGGAGCTAAATATGCAGGCCAAAGGGTTGGGATTCTTCTGTGCTCAGATTTGTTATGTAGCTGGCAGTCTCCCAAATGATGGTCTGTTCCTTCCCTCAAAATGCCGGCTAAGCCTCTTCTTTTGAAATTAAAGCTCCATGAAAGGAAAAAAATCACGAGGAAGAAAGCATAGAAGCTATGGATATAGTTGAGAAAGGACTTGGAGTGATGAAAGACCAAAAGTAGTAATGTTTCTGCCTGGTTTTGAACCAGGAACCTTTTATGTATTAGGCAAATGTGATAACTACTACACTACAGAAACCAGCTACTGTCACGTCTGGGGCCCTTTTCTAAGGCTTTCTCAGTAGCTGCTAAACCAGCTGATTTCCCTTTAAAGAACAGGGAAACAAAGGGCATCAAGAACTTATGTTTTTTGGATGAGTCAAGAAAAGGGAGTAGCGCTGTCCCTCTCAAGTAGCCCCTGTTCAATTCCAGGTCAGAAAGCAAAACTCTTCTGCAAGAATATCCAAAAAAATATTTTGATTCACTTTATTTCATAAGTACAGTTGTGTGGCAATTCAATGATGACCCTAAAGTTTCATAAAAGTTTGGGAAATACGGATTTGAGAAAATGGCTTGGAATGAAGGAAGACAAAAATTGATCGGTCGAGAGAAAAGGCACTGTTTCTCCCTGGTTTGGAACTTTTCTCACAACTATTGTAATAGAAATGCTAAGCAAATGGGGTTCTATTGTTCCAAAGGAGATTGAAGCGAGGCCATTTTCTCCAGATAGAAGAAAATGGTCATGTCAGGAGTGGGATTTGAAACCATGTCTCTATGCAGAGACCAAAACACCCAAGAGATAGGAAAAAGGAGTCATAAAACTAGCACGTTAGACCAGTCCACCATCCTGCTGCTACAAAGAATGTGACTTATTAACCCTTGTTTTCATTAATATTTGATGAACTCTTTAGCGCGGTCAAGATGGCACATCTCTGTCAACTCCTAGAGACCTTCTACAGCACAGCTGATTTTTAGACACACTCACCTGCACCTAAAGTTACACATTTCCTGGAGCTCCATGAGTTCTGAGGTGTTGGAATCTCCCTGCTCACGTTTTAAGTGAACAAAAGATGGTTGCTGGCATTCTGAGACAGTAATGATGACCCTCAAAATCCTGTCTTGTGGGCCAGACAGTTGGGCAACCAGCACCCACAACCTCTACCATGATAGCATCCTGTCTAGCAACAACTCACTTATCAATAGCTGGCGTGTGAAATCCTCATTTCTTTGTTGTTCTATCACTGTAGTCCCCACTTCCCTATTGCTTGTCTGTATAATCTCTGTCTGGTTCTGGGATTGTTTCATTCTGCTGGATAATTAATTTGTTGGGTGTAAACCAATTAAGGTGGTGGGATATGATTGGTTAGATAATCATGTTACAATATATTAGGATTGGTTAGTTCAACTTCAGTAAAATGATTGGTTACGGTATAGCTAAGTGGAACTCAAGTTTTACTATATAGTCTGCAGTCAATCAGAAGCAAGGAGGGGAATGGGAATGGGAATTGGAATTATGTTTTACTAAGGGGGGAACAGGAACAGGGACACAGGCAAGCCTCTGTGGTGTCAGAGCTGGGAAGGGAGATACTGAGGAAGGAAATTGGAATCATTGCTTGCTGGAAGTTTACCTGAATAAACATTGAATTGTTTGCACCTTTGAACTTCGTGTATTGCTGCTCTCTGGTCATGCAAGAAGGACCAGGGAATGAGAGGGTGATGGGATCAACCCTCTAACAAGTATATCTTTCAGGGTGTGAAAAACCCCGGAACAAGTCATAGAATCATAGAATCTCAGGGTTGGAAGGGACCTCAGGAGGTCATCTAGTCCAACCCCCTGCTCAAACCAGGACCAAGCCCAACTAAATCATCCCAGCCAGGGCTTTGTCAAGCCTGACCTTAAAAACCTCTAAGGAAGGAGATTCCACCACCTCCCTAGGTAACCCATTCCAGTTCTTCACCACCCTACTAGTGAAAAAGTTTTTCCTAATGTCCAACCTAAACCTCCCCCTCTGCAACTTGAGACCATTACTCCTTGTTCTGTCATCTTCTACCACTGAGAACAGTCTAGATCCATCCTCTTTGGAACCCCCTTTCAGGTAGTTGAAAGCAGCTATCAAATCCCCCCTCATTCTTCTCTTCTGCAGACTAAACAATCCCAGTTCCCTCAGCCTCTCCTCAGAAGTCATGTGCTCCAGCCCCCTAATCATTTTTGTTGCCCTCCGCTGGACTCTCTCCAATTTATCCACATCCTCCTTGTAGTGTGGGGCCCAAAACTGGACACAGTACTCCAAATGAGGCCTCACCAGTGCTGAGTAGAGGGGAATGATCACATCCCTTGATCTGCTGGAAATGCCCCTAATTATACAACCCAAAATGCCATTAGCTTTCTTGGCAACAAGGGCACACTGTTGACTCATATTCAGCTTTTCGTCCACCGTAATCCCTAGGTCCTTTTCTGCAGAACTGCTGCCCAGCCATTCGGTCCCTAGTCTGTAGCAGTGCATGGGATTCTTCCGTCCTAAGTGCAGGACTCTGCACTTGTCCTTGTTGAACCTCATCATATTTCTTTTGCCCCAATCCTCTAATTTGTCTAGGTCCCTCTGTATCCTATCCCTACCCTCCAGCGTATCAACCACTCCTCCCAGTTTAGTGTCATCTGCAAACTTGCTAAGGGTGCAGTCCACACCATCCTCCAGATCGTTAATGAAGATATTGAATAAAACCGGCCCCAGCACCAACCCTTGGGGCACTCCACTTGATACCGGCTGCCAACTAGACATGGAACCATTGATCACTACCCGTTGAGCCCGACCGTCTAGCCAGTTTTCTATCCACCTTACCGTACATTCATCCAGCCCATACTTCTTTAACTTGCTGGCAAGAATACTGTGGGAGACTGTATCAAAAGCTTTGCTAAAGTCCAGAAATAGTACATCCACTGCTTTCCCCTCATCCACAGAGCCGGTTATCTCGTCATAGAAGGCAATTAGGTTAGTCGGGCATGACTTGCCCTTGGTGAATCCATGCTGACTGTTCCTGATCACTTTCCCCTCCTTTAAGTGGTTCAGGATTGATTCCTTGAGGACCTGTTACATGATTTTTCCAGGGACTGAGGTGAGACTGACTGGCCTGTAGTTCCCTGGATCTTCCTTCTTCCCTTTTTTAAAGATGGGCACTACATTAGCTTTTTTCCAGTCATCTGGGACCTCCCCCGATCGCCATGATCGCCATCAGTAGCGTAGCTAGCAGGGTTCAGGGGAAGCAGCCACTTCCCCTCAGCATGTTTTCAAAAAGCAACGCCTGCCAGGCTGGCACTGGCAGCAGCACAGCCAGAGGAGCCATGGGTGGGGGGCGGCAGGCGCAGAAGCGGCGCCTGCCGGGCAGCACGGCCGAGCCATGGGGGGGCGGCAGGTGCAGAAGTGGCGCCTGCCGGGCAGCACGGCTGGAGGAGCCATGGGGGGGCGGCAGGCACGGCTGGAGGAGCGAGGGGACCGGCTCCTTGGCCATCATGCCCCATGCTCAGTGCGGCCCCAACATCACCGCAGCCACGTTCTTTGGCGGTAGCTCAGGGCTCAGCAGCCAATCGCTCCCCGGCCCCCACTCCTTGCTAATGCAGCGGGCAGGGGCAGGCGAAAGGGCCCTTGTGTCTTTAAGGCCGCCTGGCTGGCGAGCCCCACATGGAGCACACCGAGCACCGGCAGCAGGCTGGGGACAGGCGGTGGCGCAGGACAGAAAGTAAGCAGGCAGGGGATCCGGTGCCTTGCACTGGGGGGTCCGGGTGATGGGCTCCCCGGTGCTGGGCCTGCAGGGCCGGGGCGCAGGCCGTGCTGTCTAGACATGGAGGGGCCCTGGCATGGCGCAGGAGCCTGGGGCAGGGGGGACGGGACCCCATGGGTGGGGCCGGGTGGCATACCTGGCGGGGGATACCTGCAGACCGTGCTGGGCAGGAGAGACTCTCCCAGGATTGTGGGGAGATGGGGGGTATCTGCACCCCCAGGAAGCCTGCAGGAGTCCTGAGCCAGCCCTGGGATTAATCTGGGGGGAAACGGGAGTAGTCGGAGGGTGTGGCCAGAGGAGGAGCCAAAGGAGGGTGCCTTTTTTATGTTTGCTCCCCCTACATTTAAAACCTGGCTACGCCACTGGAACCAGTATAATTAAGCTGACCTAAGCCATGGTTAGATAATGTTAAGTGAAAGGAAAGATTGTTCTGTCGATGTAGCTATTACAGGGATGGAAAGGCTCTCCAGTCACTGTAGCAACAGTCTATTCCACAGTGCTTTAAGTGTAGACAGCCTCAAAGTGAGACCAGATGTGGCTTTGTGGATGCTCAGATAACAGCAATGCTTCCATAGTTAGCAGGATTTAAACCTGCATGGGGAAACCCCAATGAATTGCTAGTCCATTGCTTTAACCACTCAGCCACAACTACTAGATGTACAGCTGCTTCACTACACACTGATTCTGTTCTCAATGAATTGTCACTTCAAATTGCTCAGACCAGCTTCTCCAGCACACTCACGGCTATGCATTAGTGTAAGTGTGTCCATGGCTGAACAGCAAGAGTTCCTGCCCATTTCCCTTCCAGCTGGAGCATGATTAGAGTGTGTTTGTGGTTAACAACATTGCTATAGATTGTTGTTCATTCCCCACACTGACAATTCAGACAGTCCGGTTCCTATTTGAATCTCCACCATATCATTTCAATAGCCAGGGTCAGGATTTCTCCGGGGCACTGAAATTTTTCAGGGGCTTGGTGCATGAACTCAGCCTTGCATTCCATCCCTGATGTTTCATGGACTAATAACAGCAGTGTAAAGAAAGAGCTGAGCCAATATCTCACTGTCAGAGGTGAAGGTGGCCACATCCCCTCTGTCTGACCATTGCCATTGCAGGAGAGAAGGTTTCAATGGAATTGAATGCCCTGGCTCAGACAAGAGACACAGGGAGGTTTTGCTGTTCATGGATCTGTGCAAAGGAAATTGTGTCTCTGTGGATATGGCTACACTGCCCACAGGATCGGCGGGTAGTGATTGATCTATTGGGGATCAATTTATTGTATCTAGTGTAGACTCGATAAAATTGATTCCCAATAGCTTTGCCATTGACTCCGGAACTCCACCGTGCAGAAGAGATTGAAGCGGAGTCGAAGGGGGAGTGGCAGCAGTCGACTCACCGCCGTCCTCACAGCCAGGTAAATCGACGTGAGATACCCTAGCTTCAGCTACGGTATTCACGTAGCTGAAGTTGCGTATCTTAGGTCGACATCCCACTCCCCCAATGTAGATCTAGCCTATGTGAAATTGAGGAGGGAAATGAAACATCCACATGGTGGCCCAATGCCCTAAGGAATGTGGGTGAAGGACTCAGGCTGAGAAATTTTTTAACAGGAATTTGTATCAATGTATTGACCTGATTAAAAGATATGGCTAAAAGGCAGCCACTGTTGTTAGTACTTGTGTTTGTGTTAATTCCTGCTAGCTACACAGGGGTTTGATGTAGCTGCTTTCAATCCTTCGGCTCTGCCAGGATAAGTAGCATTTCAGGCTGTCACTGAACTGAAGGGAGATCATATTTTGACAGGTTACGTCTCCTCTTAAAGGTGTTTGTCTGTCTGGCAGCCCTGGTTCCCAGGTCTCTCCTGAGGGAAGAAAGTTTCTGTGCAAAATACCAAAACTTTTAACAGAGAGGAGAGAAAGGCAATGGCCACATGATGGGACCAGTGTGTACCACAACATGGTTCTTTTATGTGGGATGACTCTGAACATTGACTGATCTCCACTCCCTTGGATTTAAAGAGATGTTTAGTTTTGCGCTTGGGAACCTATAAAGCTGAAGCAATTTTATGGATCGTGACACTACAATTGAAGGGTTATTTAAAGTTGTAAAAATTGTTAAAAACACTTAGCTTAAGTTGGAACTGCCTGTTATTAAAGGCTTGTTTCCCCACATCAGTTCCATAAGCTCTGCTAGAAACACCGTGGGTTCTCTCATGACTCGGTGGGAGCTAGAGGGAATCGTCCCCTGCTGCCCTTGGCTCCAGGCTGATTTTTCTTGGGAGGGGACATGGAATTGATTTGTTTGCTGTTGAGGAGGGAGTCAGGCCTGTTCTCAGGGAACGAGAACTCCCAGCATCTTCCCAGCCCAACCCAGGCTGCTGCCCTGTCCCAGCCTCTGTTCCCCTGGGGGACCTGCATGTTTGACTCTAGAGCAGGCTGGAAGCAGCAGCTGAGGCAGAGGACAGCCTGAGCTGGGCAGATGCTAGGAGCAGAGCACCAGAGGCCTCTACTGGCTCCCTCCTCAGCAGCAAACAATCAGTCCCCACCCACACCCCGGGACAGCAGCCTGGAGCCAAGGGCAGTACCCAGTGGGGGTTTCTCTTTTTCCTCTTCCTGGGGTGAGCAGGGATCTGGGGGTGTTTCTAGCAGAGCAGTTGGAACTGAATTGGGGAACCAGCTTTTAACAACAGGCAGCTCAAGTTCAGACAGGAATTGGAGTCAGATTCATTCACTGTTCAGAATCAATGTTCACAGAAGCCTGTTGTGTTTCATTTCTTATGTTCTGCTGCCATCGTGTGGCCATTTCCTTCCCCTCCTTTCTGTCCAAAGCACAGAGCCCGGTTTTTCTTCTTTCTTCTTTCCTTCCTCAACAGCCCCCTTCCTTGGAGAGCCCTTTGCTGAGATCTGGGTGGGGAACAGCCGTTTCTGAGGATTAATTTCACATCATATTTGTTGCTGATATATAGATTTTACAGCCAGACTAGATCACTAGGTACCTCTGCTCTGACCTGATTCAGAACAGAATCCAGAGAATTTTACCCAGTGACTCCTACATCCACCCCAAGATCTTCTGGCTGAACAAGGAGGGTTCATTCAGAAAGTGATCATGTTTGGATGTAAAGGTGTGAAATGATGGGGAAATTGGCCCCTCTTTCAAGTTTTAATTTTGTAACTTCTACATCTAGACCAGGGTGGCCAATCTGAGCCTGAGAAGGAGCCAAAATTTCCCAATGTAACTGCCAAACATGCACCTTTGTATGCAACCACCGAGGCAATGGTGACCCTTCCTACCATTATCATTATCCCTTTGAAATAATGATAACGATGGACACTTGGCTTTTTATCCCAGTGTGCCCTGGACTTCTACAGGCTGCATTAGCCAATCCATCCATTCAGCACTTGCAGATGGGCACATCTCTATTATGCCTGAATCTTGTAGAGCTATGAAAGGCTGCTAGATACCACGCCAGGCCAGGGCTGGGAAGAGAGAGACAGCATCCGGTTTCCTCTATTGTGTCCATCTCGCTTTTTCTTGACTAGTTTCTCCTCTGCACCAATTTGCATTCTTTCTTTTTGAGCCTGGCTAGCTCAGGTGGTAGTGCATCAAACTCTTGATCTGAGGATCCAGCATTCAAGTCCCTGGTCAGGTGATAAACTACTAATTGAGATCTTAAAAATCTGTCTTTCTGGAGTCCTTGTTGGTGTTACTTTTTGTCTTCAGGATTTTGCCTTTCCTAAGTAGGGCCTTTGTGTGGGGGGGATTGAAGGGGCAATTTCCTGACATCCCCTCTGTCCTTGCAACCTGGAGGAATAAAGGCATATAGCTTGTTCCTCCCCTGCACACAAACACACAAAATATCTTTAGGGAATAAGAATCACCTGCTGCCTTCCCCTGTCCTGCTGGATCCCCAAATGAGGATGCTCTTCAGCCTGAACCCATGTCCCCTTTATTCCCAGTGCCCCTTAGTCCTGTTGTGGAAAAATTGACCACACCGTTGATTTTGGGTCAGACACACTGAAGCACCTTTATTGGGGTACACAATACAATTATGCATAAAGGGAAGGTCGGCGTATCCCCAAGCAAGGGGAACAGCCGCCTTGCATAAATCACACAGCTTCAAGCTTATAAAGGTAAAAACCGCAACGCGTAATTATGCATTACAAATCTTATCAGCCTTATTTGGTATATTTATCAGCAAGCCAATCAGAGCCCCTCTGGGGCCGTGACTCGGACCCCCTACCATCTAGGGGTTTTCCTGTTTTTGTCTCTAGAGGCCCCTGTTTTTCGCCACGTCCCCCCCTTCTTGCAATACCTTCTCTTGCGTTATCTTGAGCACTAAATTACCTAATGCAATTATTTTCCAATAGAGTTGTACAATAAACATTTCCCTAACTGTATGCCCACCTATCTGCGGTTTCCATTGTACAAGACTCTTCTGCAATTATTAATTTTTCATAGCTAACAAGCTGTTATTTTAGGTCAGGTTACCCAATTACCAGTAGGCGTGGGTTCTCCTTTTTCTCCTGTTGACCTTTTGATTATGCCATGCAGGCTTCCAATTGTGTCACACAAGCTCTTACAAATCTTTCTTATGCCTTAAGGTCAAATTGGCCTGCAGTGGCCTTCTGTTATTTATGCTTAGCTAACTTAGCTTGGGGCAGACAAGACACAGTTTCAGGGTAAACGCAATCTGGGGTACGGGGGGGGGTCCCTGAAAATCCCCATCAGTCCCAACCCACAACCCCTCCTATGCACACTGCTCCTCACTCCCAACCAGAGCCTACTCCTCTTCACCCTTCTCCTCTGTCCCAATCCACAACCCTCTCCTATTCCCAGTGCCCCTCAATCCCAACCCACAGGCCCCTCTTTTTTACAGTGCTCCTCAGTCCCAACCCAGGGCTCCCTCCTTCCCTCCAGCAGCAAGTGCTCAGACCCCCTCAGGAAGATTTTCTTGCAAGGTTTCGTGTATGAGTCTTCAAGTGGATTTTACAATATGTTGGAAATGTCTATATTAAATATGTAAGGAGGGTTTGAATGAGCTCTCCCCTGACATCTAGTGATGAGCTGTGGAAGAGCACTTCTTGAGCTGATGTCGTTTGCATGGGCACAGCCACCGTGTCCAAGGGTATGTCTACACTTACTGCACGGGTCGACGCGGTGAGTTCACCTTCTCGGAGTTCGAACTATCGCGTCTAGACGCGATAGTTCGAACTCCCCGCGCGCTCCGGTCGACTCCGGAACTCCACCACTGCAAACGGCGGTGGCAGAGTCGACCTTGGAGCCGCGGACTTCGATCCCGCGGCGTCTGGACGGGTAAGTAGTTCGAACTAGGGTACTTTGAATTCAGCTACGCTATTCACGTAGCTGAATTTGCGTACCCTAGTTCGACCCCCCTTCTTAGTGTAGACCAGGCCTAAGAGCTCAGCATGATGGGATTGCTTGCCAAAATGATCACTTTTGGCTGGTGTTGGATTCCCCATCTCCTCTTTATTGGGGAAGGAGAAATAAAGGGTTGTTATCCTTGTTGTGTGACTTAAGGGCAGTAGAACTGTGCTTGGCAGACCCCGATTGAAGGACTCACCCTCACTTCAATCGCACTTGCTAAGCAGGGGACATGGGTTCCAAAGCCAAGTGGGCTGGAGTCCCAATACTATAATTTAGGAGATCAACTTTAGGATAGGGTGGTTGTGGAGGAATGAGTGAGTCCCTGGATAACATAGTGAGTATAGTGCCTTCTTGTTTTCTCCCTTTTCCATCCAGGATGGCAGGTGAACTCTACAGAGGCACTTCTGGGCTTGCACTGACTCAGGACAACAACTGTGAGTGGGGTGCAGAGAGGGAATGGTTTATGTTAAAGGACTTTTGCTTGCTAGATTTATGAACTTGAGGGAAAAGGACACTGCCCAGCTTATTTGGGAGTGGATCTTTTCCTTGTGGTTTATGTGTTGGGGCTGCTGACATGACTTCTACTAACCCTGGGCTTACATTGCAATGTAGACATACCCTGAGAGGGCATCTGTACTGTGATAAAATCCCTGTGGCCCGGCTGGCCTGGATGATCTGATTTGAGCTCCTGGGGCTCAGGTTGTGAGGCTAAAAACTGCAGCGTAGACATTTGGGCTCAGACTGGAGCCCAGGCTCAGAGACCCTCACTCCTCGTGGGGGTCTCGGAGGCGGGGCTCAAGCCCAAGTGTCTACACTGTAATTTTATAACCCTGCAGCACAAGCCCCACAAGCCTGAATCAGCTGACCCAGGGTTTGAGAATAGTGACTTGGGTGTGTTAATGGCAGTGTAGACATAATGCTAGGCTATGCCCACACTGCAATGAAACACCCAGGGCTGCCCCATGCCAGCTCAGGCTCCTGGCGGTTGGGCCGTGGGGTGGTAAATTTGCAGCGTAGACATCTCGGCTCAGGCTCAATACTGGGCTCTGGATCTCACAAAATTGGGAGGGAGTTTAGCAAGCGAAAAAGGTAGAACAGCAGTGGAGTATTACCCTGGACTCATGGCATTTCTCCATGGGTCTCTCTACTTTGGGGCAGGGACAATAACACGTCCTGCTGCATTTGTTATTTCAAAGGGTGGTTTAGGATTTTCATCCTCACACACTGTGCACAAAGCAGGACTCAACCCTCAGTGCAAACTAAATGAGATGCCCACAGATTCTGGCAGTCACAAAGAGCATTTGGTGCAGGAGCTCTGACCTGCTCATGTCCCAGAGGGAGGGAGTCATCTGTGAGGGGACTGGACCACTGACCTATCAGCTCTTAACTCCCAAACTTTCAGTAACTCTGTTATCAGTGCCAGTGAGTGTAATTTAAACCATAAGAAAAGCCACACTGGGTTAGACCCAAGGTCCAGCTAGCTCTGAATCTTGTCTGTTGACAGTAGCCAATGCCAGGGGCCCCCAAAAACCAATCAACCAGGCACTCCTGAGAGTTGAACCCAGGATCACCTGTTTATAAGGCAGGTGCTTTAGCCAGCTAAGCCATGTCTGCCCATACCTGACTCCCTGACAAGCTTTGTTTGTGTTTGGATTCGGCAAAGCAGAGGAGCAGGTAACATTTTCCTTGCAAGTTTGTGTGTGTGTGTGTGTGAGAGAGAGAGAGAGAGAGAGAGAGAGAGAGAGTGTCTTTGGCCAGGTCTGCACTACAAAGTTGTTTCAGCAGAATTATATTGCTCAGGTGTGTGAAAAACACACTACACTCCCTCGGTCGGCAGCTTGTGGCTGGTGTACACACTGCAATGCCATGCCTGGTGACAAAACTGCCCTGTTTTGGTGACAAAAATAAAACCACCTCAACGAGAGGCCTAGAGCTTTTTGCAGCAAACTTAAAGTGACAGAGTAGACACTGCTGTTCATTATATCACCATAACTGGCCTCCACCAGTATCCCACAATGCGCTCTGTGAACTCGCCTGCCCTGCATTCCTGCTACAGAGCCATGGGCCCCTCCCCTTTCATAGCTCTGGGAAGTTCTGACAGCTGAGCCTGCTGCTCTGCTCCGGCAGCCAGGAGCAAATCACTGCCGTGGAATGCTGCTCTCTCTTGCACTGTGAACACAGAGCAGGGCACTGGTGTCCGAACTGTGACGCCCCCATGACACCCCTTCCCTCGAGGAGGCTCTTACCTTCTAAACAGGGACGGCTGTTTTCTAGTAAAATCACGAAAAGGGAAGGAGAAAACTCAAAAGAGGTTCCTCCTGGCGCTCACGTACGTGAACCCCAATACTCTCTCAGTCCTCAAAGAGAGACCTCGAGATAGAGACTTGCTGAAGCAAAGCCACAGGGATCTCTGAGGTTTCCCTGGCCCCTCGCCCCTGTCCTGCCTGGCTGATGTCAGCATCTCTCTGTGAGGTCACCACCACCCCACCACTTTTGACCAATAGTCTGAGGTCCTGCAAAATGCCATTGTGATGTCACTGCCACACCCCTCCCTTGCTGGGCTAATGTCCTGCCGCTGGCCAGGTACTTTGGAGGTTTGAGCTACTCCCTGTGGATCACTCCACTCAGGGAGCGTTCGTTCTAGGGAGCAAGCCGGGTAGACAGTAAAACATCAGACGCTGCTCCCAATGCTACACTCAGTTTTTCAGTAATTAGTCAGCTTTATAGACAGAAGAGACCATTAGAGCATCGAATCTGACCCCCTGCATATCACAGGCCTCCTGTATGACACAAGAGCTACTTTTGGAGCAAACACATTCCAGAAAGGCATCTAGTCTTCATTAAATGACATCAAGAGATGGAGAATCCACCACTTTCTTTGGTAGCTTGTTCCTGTGGTGAAACATCCTCGCTGTTGAATGTTTGTGCCTTATTTGTAATATGAATTTGGCTCTTTTCACCTTCCAGCCATTGGGTCTTGTTATCAGGGCCGGCTCTACAGTTTCGCCGCCCCAAGCAGTGCGCCGTGCCCCGCGGGTGGGGTGTGGCAGTCCCTGTGCCCTTAGGGCAGCAGGCGCTTGTCCGCGGAGGTGGCAATTCAGCGGCAGCTTCTATGTTTAGCTGAAGCCGCCCCGGACAGCTAAACATAGAAGCTGCGGCCAAATTGCCCTCACTGCGGAAACGCGCCTGCCGCCCTAAGGGCACACGGACTGCCCACCCCCCGCCCGCGGCGGCAATTCGGCGCGCTGCTTGGGGCAAAACAAGGGGACTGCCGCCCTTGCAGAATGCGCCCCAAGCACCAGCTTGGAATGCTGGTGCCTGGAGCCGGCCCTGCTTGTTATGCCTTTCTCTGCTCGATTAAAGAGCCCTTTAATACCCATTTTTTTCTCTCCATTAAGGCACTTCAACACTTCAATGAAGTCACCTGTCAATCTTCTTTTGATAAGCTAAACAGGTTGAGCTCTTTCAATAGCTCACTACAAGGCATTTTTCTCCAGCCCTTTGCTGCCCGAGCTCCACTTTCACAACATCTTTTTCAAATGAGGACACCAAAACTGTAGGCAGTATTCCAATATCAGTCTCACTGATGCCGTGTCACCTCCTGTGACGTTATTGACCACTGTTCTATATTTGCAGCCAATATTGTAGAAAGGTTGTCGTGTAAGAGGTCTATGGAGAGGTTCTGATTGGCTGATTATAATTATGCTATCTCTAGATGTGTATCATTTTTGCAGTTGACGTTATGAATATTGGCTCTATGCTGTCCCTAATTCAAACTTGTGCTATGGTTCCGGGGAAGACCCCAGCCAGACAAGTTGGTGTCAGTTCTGCCCTAGCCTGCTTGATGGCCCATTAAGGACCATCAGTTATACAATCGACCCATTGAGAGAAGACAGATACGCCTTGTGACTCAGCAAGGTATGCAGGGACCTGCCTATGGACAGAACTCTAAGGTTTTTCTATGCCACGTGCTGGATAGAGTGTCCTTGGGACAAAGAAAGCAAAGCAAAGCAAAGACCACATGGCAAGAGACTATAAAAGGCTGATGCCTTTCCTCCATCTTGTCTTCAATCCTGCTTCATACCTCTGCTACAAACTGAAGCTCTGTACAAAGGACTGAATGACTCATCCCAGCTGTGGATGGACTCCAGAAACATGATTTCAACCTGCAGTTTATTCCATCACTGCTACAAGCCTGAACCAAGAACTTTGTCATTACTGTATGTGACGGGTTAAAATCCATGATCATTTTATATAACAACCTGGTCTATGGATCATGCCAGCTCTTTTCCAGACCCAAAGTCCAGAATATGGTCAAGGGACCAGAGGCCTAGCAAACAGTGACCAGCTAAGAGAAAGCTGGGGTAAACAGAAAGCCTTGCTTGCTAAGATAGGCCTGGTCAGCAAATTGCCAGGTGTTTTGTGTTTCACTCTTTATATTTGGCACCACCATCTTTCCCTTTAGTCTTGTAGTTTACCAAGGGTAAAACTAAACATCTCTTCAGATACAAGGGAGTGTTTGTGTTCATTCCTGTTAGCTACACAGGGGTTTGATGTAGCTGCTGGGAGATTACACGACCTGGTATGCCTAGCCGGTTTGCTGTTAATGCTCCTGGAATAACACTCGGCATTTGGATGGGGTTTGGAAGTCAATGGACATTTTGGCTGTTAGAACCCCCTCCCCAAGCTTCAGTGTATACATAAACTGAAGCCAGGGGAAGTTGTCACTGTTCATGATAATGTTTGCTTGGAGGGTAGGGGACAAGGAACTACCCTGACAGGACACCTACTTTTTCAAGCTAATGATAGCTGTGTGTATGTTAAAACCACCATGTTGCAAAATATACATTTTAATCTCACTACTGCTGCAGGCAATCATATTATTTACTGGCCTGCAGATAGAATTTTACAAGTAGCCTTTAGGTTCCATATACCCTTTAATTGGATTAGTTTAGTACCTGATCGGTTTCAAGATTTGCTTTCATTGTTACCAGACGTTCAAACAATCTCTGAAGTACAAGGGTAAATTCACATGCTTCAAAATATATATCAAGCTGAAAAGAATGCCTTTCATACAGCATATAGAGTGTCTACTTTATGTACTAAGTATGATGTATTGTGCTTTGTGACTAAAACTGTACAACCCCATCGTATTACTGTGAGAATGTTACTGCTTGTATTGTTATTTAGTTTAGGATTATGTTGTTGTTGTTGTAAAGGATAATAGTAATACCTTTCATGTCCAGGATAATCATGCATTGTCATTACATCCAGTTAAAACCCCTAAGGTTGAAACATCTGATGCAGAATCTGAAATCCACGGCTTAATGCAAATAGAGGTTTGAGAATGTTTGTTGTACTAGAAGTCCAAAAGGGGGCAGATGTGGAAGTAGAGCAAGAACTGACAGGGATTTGAAGGGGATTTCAATGCATGACAGTCTCTGTTAGCAAGAGTCAGGCTAGCTGTAACCCTAATAACGTGAGATTTGTAGAAGTGAGGATCGTGTAAGGCGAATGGGAAAGAACTGTGTGAAGTTATTTGCGATCATGTGTTAGATATGGAATGTAGACTATAGTCTAAATAGAAGTGAGAAAAATAAGATATCAAGATGACCTATGTATAAACAAAATGCAGCTGTTGCTTAATATTGTATGTAACAAAAGGTATAAATGCTGCTGTAATTGTTTTACACCTATAGAGAGACCTGCCTAGTAGGGGGAAACCCTGTGTCCTAGCGCACTCTCTCCTCTCCCTCTATGCAATTGCTTGAGAAATAAAGTATCTGACTTTGCTGCACCCAACCGGAGAGTGAGAACTACGTTTTTCTCCGACTACACTAAAATGACAATGGTTGGAACTCTCCATTTCTCTCAGTCTTTGGATTGATGGGCACTAAGAGCTGTAGCTACAGTTGAGGAACCAGGCGATCGGAGTAGCTGCTCAGCCCTCCATACTAGCAGCTTTCTCGCATACAGGGAGATGGGTCAAAATTGGAATTGATGTCATGACTTGATTCCCATAGGGGATCAATCTGTCTAAGGCTACATCTACACTTCAAACACTGGAAATATTCTTCTGACAACCTAACACTGTCTACACTGAGACTCAGGTCACATTAATTACTTCTCTCAGTGGCGTGGATTTTTCACACCCCTGAGAGATGTGGCTATGTCAACGTAGCTTTTCAGTGTAGACCAGCCTCTAGGTGGCTTTTTGACATGAAAGGAAACAGAGTAATCAGCCTTTTCCTTGATACTGATGGTTGACAATTGCAACTTTCCTACCTGCTGGACACATCCTATGACAGATGTCAGGCCTTTCCTTTGCAAATTAAAGTGGGGAAGTCAGTGAGACTTACGGTCTAAGTGGGTAAAAAGTTATACAACTTGTCTCCTTGAGTAGTTTTCCCTTTAATAGAAATTGACTTTAAAGCTAAGCAAAATAAGTTTTATTTGAAATATAAAAAATTAAAGTCGATACTGGGCCAATATTCTCTTATACACTCATTCTCACACACATTCTACCACCCCAACCTTTGGAGGGAGGTTTTTTACCAGAACGCCTTACACCACAGGGAATGGATTAAATCAAATTAACTTTTCAAGATTTGTCATCGTTTCCTGAATTATTTCCAAAATAATTCAGATCATCACTCTAGTCTCTTGCTCTAAACCAACAACTTCACCTATAAATTCATGTTCATTGGTACCAATAACATATTCAAAGAACAAAAATTCTTGTCATATATGTTGGTTTTCTTTTAATCTCCACTGCCAACAACTGAACCTTGGCTCAAGGTGCGGTTTGTCCCAACGTAGGTCCCAACCACTTCTGTGAGTTCATACATCTCAGGATCTTCTGCCATGTGTGTTGGTAGAAGGGGTCTCCTATGTCAGAATGTTTGCAGCATGAGGAAAAAATACCTGTCTTGTCACACTTTTTAATCTTTCAAAGTAGGAGTAGAAGAGAAGTGATTTAAATGCACAACACACAAGAGAAAACTAAGGTCTAGCCTATAGCAGGGGGAGGGATAGCTCAGTGGTTTGAGCATTGGCCTGCTAAACCCAGGGTTGTGAGTTCAATCCTTGAGGGGGCCATTTAGGGAACTGGGGTAAAAATCTATCTGGGGATTGGTCCCCCTTTGAGCAGGAGATTGGACTAGATGACCTTCTGAGGTCCCTTCCAACCCTAATCTTTTATGATACACTAAAGACATTGATCAGTATAACTATATTGCTCAGAGGTGTTAAAAATCCACACAGCTGAGCAAGGTAGTTACACAGCCCTAACCCCCTGTGTAGATAGTGCTACATCAGCAGGAATGTTTCTCCTGCCAACAGAGCCACTGCTGCTTGCAGGGGCTGGAATAATAAAGTCTGATGGGAGAGATCTCTCCCATTGGGTGAGAGCATCTGTAGCAGCACATCAAAGGATGAAATGACATTTTCCCGACCCCTGCTCCTCTTCATTTAAATACAATTTGAACAGTTCCCAATATAACTGTGCTTCAGCACAACCCAGAGCAACATGAGAACAACTGACAATGATACAGTCTGTATCACTGGTGACTCTCTGTAACGATGCTGCCTTTGGCAGGACACAACTGAGAGTATCAATTTAGGACAAATTTCTTAGAGCAGGGCAGTTACAGCCCAATTATTATGGCACCAAACCAGCCAAACAGAGACGACTTTGGTCTCAACCCACTGGCTAACCATAAGTTATACAAGTAATTTCCTTAGACACTCCAGTTTCCCAGTATCATCACCAGTGCCACTTGTTATGGGGATGAATGGTTATGAAAACCAGCACCCCAGTAAAAGAAAAAAAGGTTCTCCCGATTCAAAAGGACCAAGCCCCAAACCCAACTCAATATACAAATCAGATACTATGCCCAAATCCTGCTGTTGCCAATCCTTTAGACTCTAAAATCTAAAGGTTTATTCATAAAAAGAAAATAGATAGATCGATATAGCTCTCTGTGGGTCAGTTGTATAGTTGATGGTCCTTAATGGGCCATCAAGGAGGCAAGGCAGTGCTGCTGACAAATTGTCTGGGGTGTCACCCAGAAGCATAGCACAAGCTTGAAATACAGATAGTATAGAGCAAATACTTATAACTGTAAATACAGAAATGACACAGGCATAGAGATAGCATAAACATAACCAGCAAATCATAACCTTGTCTTAGACACCTTATTCAACCCACTTTATACAAGATTTGGTTCCACTACAGGACCTTAGTTGCAACAATGACCTATACCAGTGGTGTCCAATATGTTTGCCACTAGCTACATGTGGCTAATAGGCTACTGAATTGTGGCCAATGCATATGGCTTTTTTATAATATGGCTAATAAGAAAAATTCAAAACCACGAGTGTGGTTAGCATTGAATTTCTATTGGACACCACTTGTCTCTACGGTCCCAGTTCATATTAATAACATCACATTCTAACAATAACTTTGAAAGAGGAGGAAAGTGGGGAGGGATAGCTCAGTGGTTTGAGCATTGGCCTGCTAAACCCAGGGTTGTGAATTCAATCCTTGAGGGGGCCACTTAGGGATCTGGGGCAAAAACTGGTCCTGCTAGTGAAGGCAGGGGGCTGGACTCAATGACCTTTCAAGGTCCCTTCCAGTTCTAGGAGATGGGTATATCTCCAATTATTACCTTTTTATTACCTAATGTGATGCTCCCTGGTTCCCAATAGGAAGGGCACACTCAAATGAGAGACCTATTTGTCCACCTCAAAACAGGGAGAACTGCAAAAGGCAAAAATGGGCCAATCAACTAGACAAACTGGGATAACAGTGCTGCAAACAGTCAAACAGCTTTAAAAGTTGCTATGTGGGAATCAGGAAAAGTATTAAAGAAAAAAAAATAATGGTAACTCTAGACGTTTTTATCATGTTGAGCCCCCTTGCAGATTCTCTGATGCCTAACATGGTCTGAGTGCAAAGAGAAGGCAGTCCCACATGTAGTGCAGTGTTAGGGTCTCTCCCTTGTGTGGATTCTCTGATGCTGAAACAGACCTGATCTTTGAGTGAAGCTTTTTCCACACTCACTGCATTCAAAGGGCCTCTCCCCTTTGTGGATTCTCCGATGCCTAATAATGGATGATCTGTGAGTGAAGTTTTTCCCACACACACTGCATTCATAGGGTCTCACACCGGTGTGGATATTCTGATGTTCAGAAAGGGCTGCTTTATGAGTGAAGTTTTTCCTACACACACTGCATTCAAAGGGCCGCTCCCCTGTGTGGATTATCTGATGCCTAATAAGGTGTGAGCTGTGATTGAAGTTTTTCCCACATTCACGGCATTCATAGAGCCGCTCCCCTGTGTGGATTCTCTGATGTTCAGAAAGCACTGATCTGTGAGTGAAGCTTTTCCCACACTCACTGCATTCATAGGGCCTCTCCCCTGTGTGGATTCTTTGATGTTGAAAAAGACCTGATCTTTGAGTGAAGCTTTTCCCACACTCATTGCATTCAAAGATCCGCTCTCCTGTGTGGATTCTCTGATGTTCAGAAAGGCCTGATCTGTGAGTGAAGCTTTTCCCACACTCACTGCATTTATAGGGCCTCTCCCCTCTGTGGATTATCTGATGCCTAGTAAGGTGTGATCTCTGAGTGAAGCTTTTCCCACACTCACTGCATTCATAGGGCCGCTCCCCTCTGTGGATTCTCTGATGCCTAATAAGCTGTGATCTAGGAGTGAAGATTTTCCCACACTCACTGCATTCATACAGCCGCTTCCCTGTGTGGATTCTCTGATGACTAATAAGGGCTGAATAGTCACGGAAGTTTTTCCCACACTCAGTGCATGTATTTTTTCTCTTTCCCCTGAGGATTTCCTGTTGTGTTGTGGTTTCCTTAAGGTCTTTCTGAGTTCCTGGACAGGAGATACATTTACCCACTTTCTCCCCTGGCTGGCTTCCCTGTTCTCTTTCTGGTCCGTGCTGAATCTCACAGGATTTTCCGAGCTCATAACTCCTGGACACATTCCTTTTCGATCTTTGCGATAATTCTCTGTGTTTATTCACTTGCTCAACATTTTCCTGCTGAGAATTCTGCTCCTCTTTCTCACAATCCATTGCATCACCTGCTGTGATACAGACAGAAACCTCAAACAGGGATGGAAACGGGAAGAGCAAAATAAAACAGTGCTGGAGAGGTGTCAAGTAAAGATCAGAAACTGAACTCCCCCAAACTTTCCCCCAAATAGGAGAGAGGAGGGGATCAATTCGGCCTTCACATCCCATCTAAATTCACAGAGGGAAGGGAGGAAACTATTTCCTGGTGTCTGCTAGGATCTACAGGAACCCATGAGCTACATTTACCTGGAGGATCTGACCCCTGCTAGGGACAATAATGAACTGAGAGACCTCCCAAGGGCTTTGTAGGGCATCCCAGATGTTTCCTTCAGGCACTTATAGATTCTGAGTTGGTTTAATGTTTCCTCACCTGTGCAGGGAGCTCTCAGGATCTCTCTTTCCTCAGAACCCTGCAGGTCTGGGACCCATGGCTCTTCCCCTTGTTCCAGCTGGGAGATCACATTAGGTTTGGAAACTGGAAACCCTGCTCAGATGAAAGAAAACAAAGGAGTTCAGTTGATTTCATAAGACTTTGTCAAAAAAATTCTATTAATTTAACTTCAGTGCTTAGTGTGACCTGGCGTGCCTGGGGCAGTCCTCACTGAAAATGCCAAGGGCAGGTCAGGCTGAAAAAGGGAGGGCAGATGCTCTCAAAACTGGTGGTTAACAATGAAGTTAAACTCACCGACCAGTCACAAATTGTGCTTCTGATCCCCCACACTGGTTATCGAGAAGCTGAAAAAAGAAATCACACTGCCCCCTTTATTGCATCCCAGTTCTGACTCCCAATCAGCACCTCGGTACAATACAGTGAGGGGTTATTTAAAAACTCTGCTCACACACTAAGTGTTCTTCTGACCCCAAAGGGTCAGCCACATTACTGGGTCATTCTAGGTTTGGACCTTACCCAAAATACATTGCTGCCAGCCAATCCTTTTGTTGACAGAACCTGTAACCGTTAAGTCACTGTTGCAACCACTGTTACATATTTGCAGCAAGAATTGTACAAAGACTGGCATTTGAGGTGTCTAGGACAAGGTTCTGGTTTGCTGGTTATGATTATGCTATCTGTATGTGTGTATCGTTTTTGTAGTTGAAGTTACGAATATTATCATAGAATCTCAGGGTTGGAAGGGACCTCAGGAGGTCATCTATTGTCTCTATACTGTCTGTACTGCAAACTTATGCTATGCTTCTGGGTGACATCCCACACAAGTTGGTATCAGCTCTGCCTAGCCTGCTTGATGAACCAAGAACTTTGCCATTACTGTATGGAATTTATTCAATTTAAACAATTCTAGCTCTTTTTCCTTTTATGAATAAACCTTCAGGTTTCAAATTCTAAAGGATCAGCAACAGCACGATTTGTGGGTAAGATCTGATTTGTATATTGACCTTTGTCTGGGGCTTGGTCCTTTGAGATTGGGAGAACCTTTTTCTTTTACTGGGGTATTGGTTTTCATAACCATTTGTCCCCATAGCAAGTGGCACTGGTGGTGATACTGGAGCGTCTAAGGGAATTGCTTGTGTGACCTGTGGCTTGCCAGTGTGGTAAAACCAAAGTCCTCTCTGGCTGGCTGGTTTGGTTTGCCTTAGAGGTGGAAAAACCCCAGCCTTCGGCTGTAATCACCCCGCTTGAAGCAATTTGTCGTGAATTGGCACTCTCAGTTGGGTCCCACCAGAACCAGCATCGTTACACCTTTAGCATCAAAACTAAAGGTTTATTATAAAAGAAAGATAGAAAGAAAAAGGGAGTTGTTAAATGGTAAAGCAGTCATATACATTCCAAAATCTATAGATTGGGTTCTTAGCAGTATTGGTGAGTTGCTGGCTTGAAAGTCCATCTGGAAGCCATCCACAGTTTGGATGGGTCATTCAGTTGTTTGTTCAAGGCTTCAGTTTGTAGAGAAGTTGCTCCAGCAGTAGGAAGAAGGATTGAAGACAAAATGGAGATGATGCAGCTGCCCTTTATGTTCCTTTTGCCATGTGGCTTGTACTTCTTGTGTCCCAAACACAAGCTTTGTAGCACAGGGCATGGAAAAGCCTTGGAATTCTCAGTACACAGGCATACCCCTGCATGTCTTGCTGACTCAATACATGTATCTTGATCACGAGAGGGCAAACTATGGCCCGGGGGCCACATCCACCCACAGGACGGTCCTGCCCAGCCCCTGAGCTCCTGGCCAGGGAGGCTAGTTCCCCCTCTTCTGCAGCCATGCCACTGTGCAGGTAGTGCTCTGGGGGGAACGCTGCGCTTTCCTGAAGGGCAGCATGTCTAGCTCCATCCGGGCCACATGGCTGCCAGATATGCTGCTCTGAGCAGCATGGTAAGAGGGCCAGGGGTTTGGATAAGGGCCAGGGAGTCACAGGGGCAGTCAGGGGACAGGGGGCAGTTGGGTGGGGCTGAGGTTCGGGGGGGAGGGAATCAGGGGACAGGGAACAGGGGGGATGGATAGGCATGGGAGTCCCAGGGGTCTGTCAGGGGCTGGGTGGGTGGATAGGGGTCAGGGCATTCAGGGGACAGGGAGTGTCATAAACAGACAGTTAAGGGTTAAGGTCTCTTTTACCTGTAAAGGGTTAACAAGCTCAGTAAACCTGACGGACACCTGACCAGAGGACCAATCAAGGGACAAGATAATTTCAAATCTCTGTGGAGGGAAGTCTTTGTTTGTGTTCTTTGTTTTGGGGGCTGTTCTCTTTTTGGATCTAAGAGGGGCCAGACGTATATCCAGGCTCTCCAAGCTTCCTGAAATATTCTCTTCATGCAGTATAGTAAGTATTAGAAAGGCAAATTAGTCTTTTGATTAATTTCTGTATTTGCAAATGTGTGTTTGCTGGAACCATATTTTATTTTTTTGGTTTGCTGTAACTTGTACTTAAGCTATGGGGCGAGGGAGTCCCTTTTGTTTTTATAAGCTGTACCCTGTAAACTTCCATCCTAATTTTACACAGATAGTTTTTTACTTTTTCTTTCTTTAATTTCAGGGGATTAGTTTGACTCATCAGGGACAGGTGGGGGAATGGTTTAGTTCCCTTTGTGTTAAGATCCAAGGAGTTTGGATCTGTGTTCCCCAGGGAAAGGTTTGGGGGGACAGGGAGTGTGCCAAAACACTATAATATTTGGCTGGTGGCAGCAAGTACCAGATCTAAGCTAGGATTTAAGCTTAGAAGGATCCATGCAGGTCCCCATCTTTTGGACGCTAAAGTTCAAAGTGGGGAATAAACCTATGACAGGGAGCATAGGGGTTGGGTAGGGGGTGGGGTCCTGGGAGGGCAGTTAGGGTGAGTGGTCTCAGAAGGTGGAGGTCAGGGGACAAGGAGCAGCGGGGGGGTTGGATGAGTCGGAGATTCTGAGGCGGGCAGTCAAGGGGCAGGAATTCAGAGGAGGCGGGGCCAAGCTGTTTTGGGACCCTTCCTTACCTGGCCCTCCATACAGTTTTGCAACCCCGATGTGGCCTTTGGGCCAAAAGGTTTGCCGACCCCTGCCCTTGATCCTTTCCATGGGCTCATTGTACAGCTGAGGACCCTGAATGGGCCATTAAACAGCATAGGCAGAGCTGACGCCAATATCATACAATCTCAGGGTTGGAAGGGACCTCAGGAGGTCATCTAGTTCAACCCCCTGCTCAGAGCAGGACCAAGCCCAACTAAATCATCCCAGCCAGGGCTTTGTCAAGCCTGACCTTAAAAACCTCTAAGGAAGGAGATTCCACCACCTCCCTACGTAACCCATTCCAGTTCTTCACCACCCTACTAGTGAAAAAGTTTTTCCTAATGTCCAACCTAAACTTCCCCCTCTGCAACTTGAGACCATTACTCCTTTTTGTCTCATCTGCTACCACTGAGAACAGTCTAGATCCATCCTCTTTGGAACCCCCTTTCAGGTAGTTGAAAGCAGCTATCAAATCCCCCCTCATTCTTCTCTTCTGCAGACTAAACAATCCCAGTTCCCTCAGCCTCTCCTCATAAGTCATGTGCTCCAGCCCCCTAATCATTTTTGTTGCCCTCCGCTGGACTCTCTCCAATTTATCCACATCCTTCTTGTAGTGTGGGGCCCAAAACTGGACACAGTACTCCAAATGAGGCCTCACCAGTGCTGAGTAGAGGGGAATGATCACATCCCTCGATCTGCTGGAAATGCCCCTACTTATACAACCCAAAATGCCATTAGCCTTCTTGGCAACAAGGGCACACTGTTGACTCATATTCAGCTTTTCGTCCACCGTAACCCCTAGGTCCTTTTCTGCAGAAGCTGCCCAGCCATTCGGTTCCTAGTCTGTAGCAGTTTCTGGGATTCTTCCATCCTAAGTGCAGGACTCTGCACTTGTCCTTGTTGAACCTCATCATATTTCTTTTGGCCCAATCCTCTAATTTGTCTAGGTCCCTCTGTATCCTATCCCTACCCTCCAGCATATCAACCACTCCTCCCAGTTTAGTGTCATCTGCAAACTTGCTAAGGGTGCAGTCCACACCATCCTCCAGATCGTTAATGAAGATATTGAATAAAACCGGCCCCAGCACCGACCCTTGGGGCACTCCACTTGATACCAGCTGCCAACTAGACATGGTACCATTGATCACTACCTGTTGAGCCCGACCGTCTAGCCAGTTTTCTATCCACCTTACCGTCCATTCATCCAGCCCATACTTCTTTAACTTGCTGGCAAGAATACTGTGGGAAACTGTATCAAAAGCTTTGCTAAAGTCCAGAAATAGCACATTCACTGCTTTCCCCTCATCCACAGAGCCGGTTATCTCATCATAGAAGGCAATTAGATTAGTCAGGCATGACTTGCCCTTGGTGAATCCATGCTGACTGTTCCTGATCACTTTCCCCTCCTTTAAGTGGTTCAGAATTGCTTTCTTGAGGACCTGTTCCATGATTTTTCCAGGGACTGAGGTGAGACTGACTGGCCTGTAGTTCCCTGGATCTTCCTTCTTCCCTTTTTTAAAGAGGGGCACTACATTAGCTTTTTTCCAGTCATCCGGGACCTCCCCCGATCGCCATGATTTTTCAAAGATAATGGCCAATGGCTCTGCAATCTCATCGGCCAACTCCTTTATCACCCTCGGATGCAGTGCATCCAGCCCCATGGACTTGTGCTCGTCCAGCTTTTCTAAATAGTCCCGAACTACTTCTTTCTCCACAGAGAGCTGGTCACCTGCTCCCCATACCGTGCTGCAGAGTGCAGCTGTCTGGGAGCTGACCTTGTCTGTGAAGACAGAGGCAAAAAAAGCATTGAGTACACTAGCTTTCTCCACATCCTCTGTCACTAGGTTCCCTCCCTCATTCAGCAAGGGGCCCACACTTTCCTTGACTTTCTTCTTGTTGCTAACATACCTGAAGAAACCCTTCTTGTTACTCCTAACATCTCCGGCTAGCTGCAACTCCAAGTGTGATTTGGCCTTCCTAATTTCACTCCTGCATGCCTGAGCAATACTTTTATACTCCTCCCTGGTTATTTGTCCAATCTTCCACTTCTTGTATGTCTGGGGGTGTCACCTAGAAACACTGCACAAGTCTGGAAATACAGATATACTCTAAATATCTATAACTCACAATAGAAAGGTGATACAAACATAGAAACAAAATTATCATACTTGGAAAATCATAACATTTTACATGGTATATCTAGCACGATTCACTGCTATTTTATCACATTGGTATTAATAATAGAATAATAATATAAAGTGCCTCAATTCCATAGTGTCACACTTCGTAAACCAGTGAATTCCCAGGACCAGCTCCCCAGGGCCTTGAAGATGCCAAACACTCTGCTTATGAGGGACTGAAATACCCACATATCTGCTGGGAACACACACAGACAGTGTGTCAGTTTGCACCCCTATGTTGACTCTTCAAGAAAATTATGACGAATTTTGTACATAGTATAGTTGGGAGGTATCATTTTAAAACACAATCTACTGAATATTATCCTCCTGTTAAAACGTGTAGCAACACTGTATGTAAAGTTATGAGATTTTACTGTATTATATTACTGAAAAAGTTACAGTTCTGGGGAACACTCACAGACCAGTTCCTCAGAGACTGCAAGGCAAACAGCTGGTCAAATAGCCATTCTCTGGAGGGGGAAGGTGTGAAGACCACATTTACATTCCTTCACTGGAAGCTCATATCTACAACAGACAGCCTGTCACCATGACTCAGCTGAGAACTGAAGTTGTTTCTAGTACACAGGACTGAGCTATAAAAAGAGGTGAGGAAAATGCTTGACACTCTCTCTCCCTCCCTTTCCCTCTGCTCATGAAAACTCATGAAGAACTGAACGTGGGTGGCAGGGGCAGGTTAGAGGGAGTCTTGGCTGAAAGGAAGCCAAGGAAGCCACCCTGTTTCAGCATATGATGAGAGAAACATTTGCTTTGAATCTGTTTTAGCTTCTCAAGTTAAACATTAGTTTGTGTTTTATTTGGATTTCTTTTGTAAACAATTCTGACTTAAGTGCCTATGGGTAATGAGGCATTAAACTATAAAAAAAAAAAGATTTTAACAATCTTGCTTAATCCAAACATGCTGGTTAGATAGAACAATAAAAGTGTGTTGGAAACTCCCTTTGGAATAACAAGGCTGGTGCATGTCATTTTCCACTGATGAAACGACAGACTTCAT
Source organism: Mauremys reevesii (assembly GCF_016161935.1). Lineage (NCBI taxonomy): Eukaryota > Metazoa > Chordata > Testudines > Geoemydidae > Mauremys > Mauremys reevesii. Next base: position 12,089,284 of record NC_052644.1, on the reverse strand, counting down.
ATGAGCTTGCGTTGTTCAGTAGTGCACATTCCTGGGGAAAGTCTGGGACCAGAGAATTTTCCAGGGTTCTCCGGTGGTGTACTGCAATTCGTGAGTCACTGACTAGCAGCACTCAATACTGTGAAGCTGGGAGCGAGTTACATGCTGGAGACTGTGTGTTAACTGCCCGGGAGTGGCTGCTCTCACAGTAAAGCAGTGTAAAAGGCACCCCAGCTTGCGGAACTGAGGGGAAACAGCTGTTCAACACTCCAGATTGCACCATGGTTAATGTCACAGACACTCAGTTTCAAAGTGGTTCCTAAAACACCAAGAAACTAAATCCATGTCCCAGAAATTGAAGTCTCCAGAGAGAGGGCAAGTCTCCCTGGCACTGCTTCTTGTTGACGGACAGGTCCAGAGACAGTGAGAGTTCTGGGGAAGCTGGGAACAGGAAGCATGGACTGGTGGGGTTCAGGGGAGAAAGGGAACAGGAAGGGCAGGGATATTACTGAATGCAGGATCTCAACAGTTCTAGATGTCAGGATAACACATAGTGCAGCCCACTGGAAAACATAATCCCAACTATACATACAAAATGATGGGGTCTTAATTAGCTGGTCCCACCCAAGGGAGGGATCTTGGACTCACTGTGGATAGTTCTCAGAAAACATCCACTCAATGTGCAGCGGCAGTCAAAAATCAAACAGAATGTTGGGAATCATTAGGAAAGGGATAGATGAGAGAAAATATCAAATTGCCTCTATATAAATCCATGGTATGCCCACACCTCAAATACTGCCTGCAGATGTGGTCACCCCATCTCAAAGAAGATATAATGGAATTGAAAAAGGTTTAGAAAAGGGCAAAAAATGAGTAGGGGTATTGAAGAGCTTCTGTATGAGGAGAGATTAAGAAGACTGGGACTTTCCAGCTGGGAAAAGAGATGAAGGGGGGAAAGGAGAGAGGTTTATATAATCATGACTGGCATGGAGAAAGTAAATAAGGAAGTGTTATTTATTCCTTCTCATAACACAAGGACTAGGAATCACCAAATATATATATATAGGTAACAGGCATAAAAACAAACAAAAGGAAGTGTTTCTTCACATGATGCAGTCAACCTGTGGAACTCTTTGCCAGAGGAGGTTGTGAAGGCCAAGACTATAACAAGGTACAAACAAAGAACATGATAAATTCATGGAGGATAGGTTCATCAATGGCTGTTAGCCAGTGAAGATATCTGTAGCCTCTGTTTGCTAGAAGCTGGCAAAGCATGTCAGGTATAATTGGAGATATACCTATCTCCTAGAGCTGGAAGGGACCTTGTCCAGACTCTTGCCTTCACTAGCAGGACTAAGTACTGAGTTTTGCCCCAGATTCCTAAGTGGCCCCCCTCAAGGATTGAACTAACAACCCTGGGTTTAGCAGGCCAATGCTCAAACCACTGAGCTATCCCTCCCCCCTGGTGATGGAGCATTTGATGATTACCTGTTGTGTCCATTCCCTCTGGAGCACCTGGCACTGGCAGTATACAGGGCAGTGTGGATCGCTGGACAGACCCAGTATGGCTGTTTTTTATGTACTAGGGAATTGAGTGAGTCCAGTGTAATGGGAGGGAGCAGGAAACTCCCTGGGTGTGAAGAACACTGGGAAATTAGAAGCTATAATTCAGGAGCAACAGACTCTAATTAGTCTGGAAAAGCAGAATGTGAAAAAGAACAATCGGGGTCTTGTGAGTTCAGGAACAAGGGACTCAAAAATCAAAGGAGCCTGCAGAGAAGAGAGATTATGGCTATTTCACATGGTGATGGGGGAGCAAAACTCTCCATGTCAAGAAGTTTCATTACCAACCTAAGCCATTTTCACATGCTGATGAGAAATCCAGATCAGTGAGGAGTTGTGTTGTCTGTACAGGTAAGTCTTATCATATGCGGGGGTTCCGTTCTGCGGTTATCGCGTAAAGCGAAAACCGCATATACTGAAAATTATATCCCAGAGCCCTTTAAATCCCACCTGCAGCTCCCGTGGCAGGGCCGGAGCAGCATTTAAAGGGCTCCTCCGGGCTCCTGCCACCACAGGGACCTCAGAGGAGCACTCTAAATGCTGTCCCACAGCTTTGGCAGCCAGAGCTGCGGGCGGGATTTAAAGGGCTCCACCAGGCTTCCCACGGCAGCGGGGAGCACAGAGGAACCCCTTAAATGCTGCCCCGGCCCAGCCGCCGGAGCTGCGGGCAGGATTTAAAGGGCTCTGCCAGCCTTCCCGCCACGGCGGGGAGTCCAGTGGAGCCCTTTAAATGCCACCCCGGCTCCGCCGCCGGAGCTGCTCCCGGCGGAGCCCTTTAAATGCCGCCCCGGACCTGCTGCCGGAGCTGTGGGCGGGATTTAAAGGGCTCCGCTGGGCTTCCCGTTGCGCTGGGGAGCCCGGTGGAGCCCTTTAAATCCCACCCGCCGCTTCGGCAGCTGGGCTGGGGCTGGCATTTAAAGGGCCCGGAGCGCCACGGTGGCTGGAGCCTCGGGCCCTTTAGTTCGCTCCAGGGGCTACCAGCCACCTCTGCAGCTGGGAGCCCCTTGGGTGATTTAAAGGCCCTGGGACTCCCAGCAACATCTGGTGCCCCAGGACCTTTAAATCTTGAGGCCACGCCTCTTCCACTTGAGGCCACGCCCCCGGACTCCAGCCCTTCAGCATAAAGCTGAAATCACGCATGTTAAATTCGCATAAATTGCGACAGACCTGTAATCTTGGGTGAGATTCAGTGTTCTGCTGCTGGAGCTCCCTTGTCTGGATACTCCCTGCCAGCATTCAAGAATACACTGAGTGTCTGTGAGATAACTAACACTGGATCAGCAGCTCTGACTCCAGCAACCTATTTGCGACACCCCAAGCACATTCTGGTCTGGGTGCAGTAGGCTCAGGGTTTGAGTGAAGGTCAGGGGTAGGAAGCTTCTGTTTGTTATGCTGGACCAAACCCCCCATTTTACTTGAGCAAACAGGAGCTATCTGACACTGTGTGATACTGCTCCTGTGCTCTGATCCCAAAGTTTTCTGCAGCAGGGGAGGGTCTCTGGTAGTGTGTGTGTCACTAGCATATTGGGGTGATGCTGAAAGAGGACAGAGTAGAGGTGGTATTGTGGAGGTGGCATGAACCTTAACTCTTCATTTCCCCTTCCAAGAACAGAAGGGACAGGAATCCTTACCCAGCGAGGTCACATGCTCATAGTTCTCCTGCATGACAGCTCTGTAGAGGGCTCTCTGAGTGGGGTCCAGCAGAGCCCCCTCTTCCCTGGTGAAATACACAGCCACCTCCTCGAAGGTCACTGGCCTCTGAAATAGCAAGCGTCCAACACTCAGTACCTGCTGCCCAACTCTCACTCCCAATCAAATGGAAGCTGTGGGTGGACCACAGTCAACAGAGTCCCACCCCCAGCAGCTCAGAGCATCCTGGAAACACCAGGGTGAGGGGATGAAGAGAGAGCCCCTTCTCTCTCCCACCAGATCCATCACACACCTACTAGCCACAGACTGATACAGGAGATGGAGCCCTAGCAGGGTCCAGGGAGAGTTCTGTGGAAGGAAGCCCAATACCCTCCTCATTGTGAGAAGCTGCATTTTTTCAGCCCCATAAAGGTGGGTTGTTTTCTGTTTAACAAATTAGAGCATTTCCACCTGCTAACCTCATGGGTCTGTTCCTAGAATCCAGGCCACTTATTAAACAACTCCCAGCAGGTTTGCCACAACCTATCCTCCTCCCTTTCCCACCCTGTGAATTTCCTGCTCTGCTCCAACCTCCAAACCAGACTGTGCAAATCTTCCCATCTCTAGTGTATTTGGTGTCCCTTTCCCTCCTGCTGGAGCCCACCAGCAACCCCCCAATAATCCCTACCTGAACTTGCTCCACTGCAGCCATTTTTCTCCCCTGTCCCATGGGAGGATGGGATGTGCTGAAGTGAAACATGGACGTCATTCTGCAGCTTGGGAGGGTGAGAAAGGTAATTGTGGGGGTTTCAGAACAGGCTTTAGTTCATTTCACATCATGATCCTCCCAGGCCCTTTCCCTGCAGACGGACATCCTAGAGTCTGTCATGCTGGGAAAATGCTTGATCTCCTTATTACAGTATAGACCTGGACCCTCCTGCCAGGCTAACCCCACAGAGATTTTTAACCTCCCTTCTCCCTCCCCCAATCCCGTAACAAAGACTGAACACAAGGCTAGAAAAGGAGCAGAACCAAAGGAGTCACTGTGGGGGATTCTCTTGGACACTGAGCCCACAGCAGCAGGAATATGGAGTGAGGAACTGGCTTTTCCTCTGTCTGATCCTTTTCTTGTTCACTGGAATGTGATTCTGCCCAGGGATCATAGACCTATAGACTATCAGGGTTAGAAGGGATCTCAGGAGGTTACCTAGTCCAACCCCCTGCTCAAAACAGGGCCAATCCCCATTTTTGGGGCCCAGGTTCCCTAAATGGCCCCCCTCGAGAATTGAACCCCCCCACCCCCCATCCTGCAATACGTGTGTCTGGGTGGATTGGAGAGCTGGAAATCTCTCTCCACTCATTTCCATCACTGCCCCTTTCAGTCTCTCTTTTCCTTGTCCTCTCTCCCTGTCCCTCTGGCTGGGAAAGTCCCATTCCTTGGTGCTTTGCTCTCCCATGGCTGGATTTTCTCCTGGCAATTGCTAATGGGAGGAGAAATGAGGGGAGGGGGGCTGTTTGTGCAGAGTCACTTTTATGCCAGTCCCCAGTACTTTCCCTGATAACAGGGAATTTTATATTGCTAGTTGGAAAAGGGGGACTGTTTGACTGGATTTTATGCCACTGTCCAATACATAAACAGAAAGTGATAGTCCGCCTCCCCCCCCGCCCCCATGCACATGGGCAGCAGGGAGCCCCTTGAGGAGCTGCTTTAAGAGGGCAAGGGAGGGGGAGCTGGAAGGCTCCCTGGGTGAGGGAAGGGGGCAGCAGTGGGGGATGCGCAGGTAACTGGAAACTGGTGACTGATGGCAACTGTGTTGGTAATTAGGGGGCAACAAGGGGGATTAGGAACCCAGGGTCTGGGAAGTCCCCATGGGGGACATGTGCCTCTCCCTTCCCTGCCCTGGCAGAGAACAGGCATCTCCTCCCATCCCCACTCCAGGGCAGCCATGTTCTGGGGAATGACCCAGGGCAACAATTTCCCACCTAAATAAGGTCAAATCGCTGCAGATAAAACGGGTGGGAAAATGCCCCACACCGGAGAGGTTTTAAACTGACATTTGAGACTCATGGCGAGACCAGGGGGAAATCGGGGGAGCCGAGAGAGCTGATCACTTGAGGGGGGCGGGGCGAATCTCCCCGGATTTCATAGCCCCGTGTGAGATGCTGAGCGAGAAAAGCGGCAGAACTAGAGAGAATTTGTATCGGGGGCGAGAGGCAAGTGGCACAAACAGGGACAGGACCCAGTGCTCCCGGGAATTTCCTGGCTGCCCACAGACAGTTCAAACCCCACTCCGGCTTCTCCTCCCTGCCCGACACCCCCTCCCCACAGGGACCCCCGCCGGGCCCCGGGCTCTGCCCCATCCCAACGGGGCCGGGGCGGATCCTGCTGCAGCTCCAGTGGGGCCGAGGCAGCTCCGAGGCTTCTCCCAGGTTCCCCGGGGCAGAGTCACTTCCCCGCCCGGCCCCAGCGCCCGCCCGCCCGCCCCCGGGGTCTCTCACTCACCGGGGGCTCCGGGCCGGGTCTGGCAGAGCCCGGGGCTGCCCAGGGGGCGGGGCCCAGCTGGAGAAAATCCCACCCCGGCCGGGCACGGAGGGGTTAATGCCGCCCCCCGGGACAGACCCGGGGAGCAGCTGCTCAGCCCGGGCCCGCCTCCCACAGAAGCGGCAGTAGCATCCCGGTTCTCCCACCCCCGCCGGAGCTCGTATGGAGCATGCGTAATTTCAACTGCTGAAACCCTCCCTTCTCTGGGCAGGAGAGGGCGGAAGCGCCCCCGGGGCAGGCTGGGAAATGTAGTTCCTGACTCTCCGAGTTGCGTTTCCCGTCTCTGGGCATGCGCACATCGGGGACTGGGGCGGAGTGCGATGAGCTGCTGGGTGAGCGCCGCGCTGCTGCTGCTCCATTGTGACGTGGGAGCCCGGGCGGAGCAGGAGGGTCTGTGCCGGGGAGACCTTCATTAACCCCCCCGTGCCCGGCCCGGGCCCTGCTCCCGCTGGAGCCGCCCTGGGGCCGCCCCGGGTTGTGTCCGCCCCGCTGCGGAGCTGCAGCCTCCAGGTACCGGAGCGAGCCCCGGGGGCGGGGCGGGGCGGGGCCGGGCGGTGACTCTGCCCCAGTGTCCTGGGGAGGACCCGCCATCTCGCAGCGCCGGGATCTGCTGCTTGTGGGGTAGCGCCCGCGGGAGCCCAGCGCCCCCCGGGCCCGGCCAGGCTCTGCCCTGGGGCCCCATGGGAGGTCCCGAGGGGCGGAGACCAGCCCCACTGGGTTCCCTGCGTGGGGCCGGGCGGGGGCTGCCTGGCGGGTGGAGAGCTGGGAAAAGGGGGGGTGGAAAATGTTTGTGCAGCCCGGACATGGCCGGGGGAGGAGAAGAACAGGTGACTCCCGAGGACCGGGGACACAAAGGGGGGGGAGGGGGCTAAGATACCCTCGGATTTACTGCTGCACCCTCCCGTGGGGACCCCCCCTCCTCTCCCGTCCTGACCCCTTTCTCTCTAGAGAGCAACGAGCAACATCCAGGGTGACCCCCCCTTCCCTCAAATCCCTGAGAAGTTCCCTGTTCTCCTCCCCCGATTGTGCCGCATTTTCTCTCCGCTTTGCTAGTGTCCAGTTCAAATCTCAGGTTTGGGGTGTTCCCCCCCCCCCCACTTTTACCTGCAGTGATGTATCCTTGTTTAGGTGGGAAATGGTTCCCCTGAGTGATTTTTGAACTGGGAAGACAGTTAATGGGCAGAGGCTGGGAGAGCCCTGAGACAGGGATACCTCTGGGCTGGGCTTGGTTGTGGGGGGGGGGGCGGGGGGAGGCACTCTCTGCTGGCAACAGGACATGGAAAGGCCCAGGAAGGAAGAGAGGTGCAAGCGTCCCCCCCTGGAGATGCCCTGCCCCAGGTTTCCCAGTCCAGCCCAGTTCATCTCCCCCTGCCATCACCTGCTAGTCACATACCCAGACCTCACTGCCAGCCCCTCCCCACAGTCAGTGACCTCACTCCAGCCCCACTCCTTTCCCTGTGAAAATCACATCACCCAGGGCTCCCTGCTGGCCATGTGAATGTGAGGCAAGAAGAATCCATCTCATTCTGTTGTTGATTGAATATCACTGTATAATCCCCTCAAATTTCCCCTCTTTTCTCCTGAACTGTTGAATGTTGACATAAAATCTCCCCAGATGTTGGTGCTTCTCTCTTACATTGGCAAATATTTAGTTTGTGCCCCATTTTCTCCTCAATTCTGAAATACTGATATCAAATTCTTGAAAATCTTCCTGCTTTTCTCTCCAGGTGTGTGACTGAGATCAGGACTCTTATACTGAGCATGGTGCAGGTCTTGCCTGAGATCAGGTCCCCCAGTGTGCTGGGCACTGCACAAACCTTGACCGAGTTTGGGGCACTGGTTGTGCCAGGAACTGCACAGACCCCTGCAGAGAGCAGAGACCTTGTTGTGCCGGGTGCTACAGTGACCCTGACTGAGCTCCAGGCCCCTGTTGTGCCAGGCCCTGCATCAACACCAAGTGAAATCAGGCTCCCATTGTGCCAGGTGCTGCAGAGACAGCAAACAAAAGCAGGGACCTTGTTCCTGGAGCTGCAGAGACCCCAAGTGAGATCTGGGTCCTGTTCTGCCAGGTGCTGCAGAGACCCCAACTGAGATTTTTGCCCAGGTTGTGCTGGGCACTGCAGAGACCTCACAGACAGCAGGCCACCCATTGTGCCAGGTTAAACTGAGACCTGGACCGAGATCATGGCCCCCCTTGTGCCGGGCAGCGCATGACTGCAGCCCAGATTGCTTCCTCCATTGTGCTGGGCACTTCAGAGACCTTGACTGACATCTGTGTCCATGTTGGGCCTGGCACTGCACTGACCCTGACCCAGATCACGTCGCACCACTGTACTGGGCACTGCACAGACCCTGACAGAGATCCTGGCCCCACATTTTCCCAATTGCTGCAGGACCCCAAACAAAATCAGGGATCCTGTAATGCTGGGAGGGAGTTGCAGAGCGCCCGAATGAGATCAGGCCCCTGTTGTGCACGGCTCTGCACAGACCATGGTTAGGATCCCCATTGTGACAGATGCTGAACAGACACCAAGGGTATCTCTACTCTACCATTAAAAACCTCCAGCTGGCCCATGCCAGGTGACTCAGGCTCACAGGGCTCAGGCGAAGGGGCTGTTTAATTGCAGTGTAAATGTCTGGGCTCGGCCTGGAGCCAGGCTGTAGGACCCTGCGAGGTGGGAGGGTGCCAGACCTTGGGCTGCATCCCAAGCGGGAACATCTACACCACAATTAAACAGCCCCACAGCCTGAGCCATGTGAGCCCAAGTCAGCAGGCACGGGCCAGCTGCCGGTGTCTGACTGCAGTGTAGACATGCCCACAGTGACAGAGAGGCTCTAGGCACCAGCAAAACAAGCACTTACTTGGGGCGGCACATTTCCAGGGGCGGCAACCTAGAGCCGGCCCTGGGTAGGAGCCCTGTAGCAGAAGAAGCTGTGCATGTTAACGGTGAAGGTGTCCCTGAACTCGAAGTAATAAGCCAGCATCACGGTCCCTGCCAGGATCACCATCGGGAAGTAAAGCTGGTGAGCCCAGAGGGCACAGGCACTCTGGCTCCGGCGGCCACGGCAGCCCCCCTCCCTGTCTGTGTGCTCCGCCTGCTCCCCAGCAGCATCCACTGGGGGAGGAGGCAGCTAGTCCCAGCCAGCAGTGGTGGTGGCGCCTGGACACAGGCTGAAGCATGTGGGAAGCGCAGGAGGCTGGTTAGTTCCCGGCAGCGGCTCGGCTCATGGGCTAACGCCGGGTAGCTGCACGAGCACGGTCCTGGCACAAGCCCATGTCCATGGGAGGCTCCTGTCAGGCGGCTGCACCCGGGCCCAGGCTTGTGCACGGGGGGAGCAGGCTGTGGCTAGACCCGGGCAGCAGCTCCAGCTCCAGCTCCATCCAGGCACATGCAAGGAGAGGCGGGTCCCCTCCCTGGAGCAGCCCCTGGCCGCTGGAGCAGGGAGCCCGGCTGAGAAGCGGATCCAAGGGTTCCCCTCTCCAGTGGCTCCAGGGCCCCAGCGTTCGAGCCAAGCCCGCCCCTGGGCAGGTGCTCCTGGGCTGCCAAATCCGCCACTCTTTCCCCTCTTAGGATTTTGTGTCTTTGTCCAAACAGCTGGAGCAATAATTTCCCCTGCTGAGCAGCCTTGTGCACAGCCTCTACCGCCGCCTCCTCCACTCTAGCTACTTGCTAGACTTGGCGGTGCAGAGCTGTTCTCCACGCCAGCGATGCCAGCCCGTGAGAAACACACACACGCTGTCAGACTCCTCCTCATCTGCTTTAACCTCGCTTTCCAAATTGCTGCACGGGGATTCCAGGGAGTTCAGCAAAGGGCGCCCCCCCAACCCTGCCCAAAACCTTGCCCTGTTGCAGTTTGTTTGCAGTGCCAATGCTGGGTGCAGCTCGCGATCAGCAGGCAGTGGGCAGCTCCCTAGAGGACCCTTGAGACAGTCCCACCTGGAGCACTCCAGTGGGCAATGAGAGGGAGGGAGAGCCTCAGAATGGACTGAAAGCTCCCCAGAGGCTATTTCACCACCAGGCGTATCGAATTTTAATTTAGTTAACAAGGTTGGACTATAAGAGGCTGATCCCAAACCCACTGAAGTCGGCAGCACTCTTTCCATTGTCTTTAGTGAGCCTCTGATCAGACCCTAAGCACACGCTTTCTATGCTCTGCTTCTTATGTGAAAACAATGTCATTCCCAGGGCAAATATTTAATGAGATGAGCATTAAGAATGTTTAAATTTCTAATAAATGCTCAGAAACCACAATATATTTCTCAATAGTACTATAACAAGTACTATAACAGCAGTACAATGGTTAAATGCTTTTACTGTATTCTTTAAATGCTTTATATGTATATTTCCTTCATAGAAGCTGCTCCAGTACATGAATAGGATCTTACCTGAAAGAGGACAATATATATTTAACTTTGTTAAAATAAAACACATAAATACTCCATCCTTTGGGGAATCACACTTACATATAAATGGAAAAAGGAGTCATTTAAAAATGCAAACATTTTAAAGATTAAACAAAAAATGGTAAATTCTTTGACGGGTGTACCAATATATTCTTCAGAAAGTTATGCTCTGAGATCAGAGCTCCAAAAAATAAATACAGATAACAAGTAACTTTCAGGTTGTGCCCCAAAAGGACAAAAGCCAGAGTCTATAGTCAAAAAGCTCAAATGGTCTTTTACAAGGCCACACTGTTAACCTTAAATCCATTTTAAACTTTACTTGGCTTTACTACAATCAATCAGTCTGATCTCAGTTGTGAACCAGATTTAACAGTTGTTTTTTCCCTTTCCTGCCAGAGCAAAGGAACCTCTGCAGATTTTGTGTGTGCTTCACCTTTTTTCCTGTGCCATACTAACAAGAAATACTCCCTACAGAAGGACTGGCTTAGCATAGCATGGAAATGTGGCACTGGAACAGCAATAGGGTTGGCAGGTTCTGTCACTTTGGTAAAGAAAGTGCCGAATAGGAGAATATATTTAGAAAATGGGGAAAATTATTCTTTCAAACACACATACAGCTTTGAGAAAAGTCAGATTCACTTATACTGAAAAGTTGGACTTAGAATGTAAATTATTCACAGTAGATTAGACCAAGGCAAGCATTTCTCAAACATTTCTCAATGCTTAAAATTAAATGAGTACACTAGTAGGAAATTGTTTTATTTCACTAACTACAAATTGTCTGTTTTCGTTTTTTTTTAATTTTAAACAGTCAAAAAACAAAAACAAAACAAAAAAAATTGCAAAGTGCAAACGTGTAAAAGCCAAAAAAAAGGGGGGGGGATTTTTTTTGCTTGGGGAGGCAAAAAACTTAGAGCCGGCCCTGCAGAGAGGCCACAAAAGGCTCAAAGGCTAAATAGGCCAATGGTGGGAGGTGACTCTCCATTTTACAGATGGGGAAACTGAAGCTCAAAGAGTTGAAGTAATTTGCTCACGTTTGCATGGAGAATTTGGGGCAAAACTGGGAACTAAACCCAGATTGTTTGAATTCTTGCCTCTCTCCTTAACCCCAAGCCCAGCGTGTGTGTGTACAGCGTTGTTTTGGTCTGTGTTTACCTTGCACTGGCTTCCAAGGGAGGCTGTGGAATTTCCTTCATTGGAGGTTTTTAAGACCAGGTTAGAGATACACCAGTCTGGGAATGTCTAGGGATACTTGGTCCTGCCTCAGCACAGGAGGCTGAAGGAGACGACCTCTCAGGATCCCTTCCAGGCCTACAATGAAATAATTCTCTTTTGTGCTGTGTCCTGTTCTATGCTGAGCTGTTTTGCATGGTGCCATTTGTAAGTCTGATGCATCATGTTATGTTGCAGTTTTATGGTGCATTGTTTTGCCTCAGCGTGTTTGGTCCGTGTGTTGTGTTGGTTTGAGTTTGAGCTATTTTCCATGGTGTAATTTTGTCCTAGGATGTATCATGTTGCTTTCTTTTCCTTTTTGTTGTGGGGAGGGATGGCTCAGTGATTTGAGGATTGGCCTGCTAAAGTGAGGGTTGGGAGTTCAATTCTTGAGAGGGCCACTTAAGGATCTGGGGCAAAAATCAGTACTTGGTCCTGCTAGTGAAGGCAGGTGTTGGGACTCAATGACCTTTCAAGGTCCCTTCCAGTTCTAGGAGATAGGTAATTATTTACTTATTTTATTGTCATTTTATGCTGTGGAGTGTAGGTTGTGTGGTTTTTTTGTGGTGGGTTTTATTCTGTATTAATATCTTGGGACCAACATGGCTACAACAACTCTTTTCCCTTTGTACCCCCTCCCACTCTCACCCTCCCTCAGCTGAGACTGTCCTATGTGATGGGAGAATAAGGGTTCAGTCCTGTAACTGGATTGGGTCTCGCCAGCACTGATGGGAGTGAAAGCCTGTGTGCATTAATGACAGCAGCAGCTCTGGGACTCGACACATAGGGAGAAGAGATGGGAATGAGCAGGTTATGTTTGTTCAGGGTGTGAGTTACTCATATGGGAATTCTGCACCACTGCGTACAAACAGAATTCACGTCCAGTGCAGAATTTCTGGGGTTTTTTTTGCATGAAAATAAATTCTACCTGAGAAGTGCTGCAGTTCTGTCTTTGACCCACCCTGTCGCACCAGCTGGGTTGATCTTGGTGGGAAATTGTTGCCCCGAGCTATACCCCAAATGGGAAGAGAGTTAGTGGGTGCAACTTGGAAGAGTCCTCAGACGTGGCTGCCTCTGGGGGTGGGGACAGGGTGGTCATTCTCTACTCGGAAGAGGGTGTGGAAAGGGCACAGGAGGAGCAAGTGTCCCCTATGGAGACTGCCCAGCCCCAGGTTATCCGATCCCAGACGCTTCTTCCCCCACCATACCCCAAACCTCTTCACCCCTCCAGCCATCAGTTGCCAGGCTTCCCTCGCTGCTACCCCTTCCTGACTGGCAGAGACCCTCTAAGCCAGTCGTGTCAGGGCTCAACCCTCTGGCTGAGGCCTCAGGGCACTTTCTTCCCCTCTCGGGGTACCATGCCACAGGGGCCCCACAAATCTACATTGCTTAGGCTTGGCTTCAGCCCCGGGTGGTGGGGCTCAGGGCCCTGGACTTCAGCCCCATGCGCTGGGACTTCAGCTTTCTGCCCTGGGCCTCAGTGAGTCTAATGCCGGCCTTGCTTGGCAGCCCCCTGAAAGCTGCTCACGGCCCTCCAGGGGGGCCCTGACCCCTGGTTGAGAGTCACTGCCTTACACCACGAATCACAGCAATGTTCAGGTCACTGCCAGTCATAGAGTCATAGAATATCAGGGTTGGAAGGGACCTCAGGAGGTATCTAGTCCACCCCCCTGCAACTAGTCAGATATTAACCCAGGCACCAACTCACAAGCATTCATAGAATCATAGAATCATAGAATTCAAGATCAGAAGGGACCATTATGATCATCTAGTCTGACCTCCTGCAAGATGCAGGCCACATAAGCCGATCCACCCACATAATTCTCTCCCTTGACTCTGCTGTTGAATGCTCCAAATCATGATTTAAAGACTTCTAGTAACAGATAATCCACCAGCAAGCGACCCCTGCCCCATGCTTCGGAGGAAGGCGAAAAACCTCCAGGGCCACTGCCAATCTACCCTGGAGGAAAATTCCTTCCCGACCCCAAATATGGCGATCAGCTGAACCCCGAGCATGCGGGCAAGACTCTCCAGCCAGACCCTCTGGAAAAAGGCTAACAATATCCTATCATTGACCCTTTGTACTAATTACCATTGTGGCATGTTATTGACCTATTGACTAAACCCGTTATCCTATCATACCATCCCCTCCATAAACTTATCTAGCTTAATCTTAAAGTCATGGAGGTCCTTCGCCCCCACTGTTTCCCTCGGTAGGCTGTTTCAGAATTGCACTCCTCTCATGGTTAGAAACCTTCGTCTAATTTCAAGCCTAAATTTCCTGACTGACAATTTATATCCGTTTGTCCTCGTGTCCACATTAGCACTGAGCTGAAATAATTCCTCTCCTTCCCTGGTATTTATCCCTCTGATATATTTAAAGAGTGCAATCATATCTCCTCTTATCCTTCTTTTGGTTAAGGAAAACAAACCGAGCTCCTCAAGTCTCCTTTCATACGACAGGCTTTCCATTCCTCGGATCATTCTAGTGGCCCTTCTTTGTACCCGTTCCAGTTTGAATTCATCCTTCTTAAACATGGGAGACCAAAACTGCACACAATACTCCAAATGAGGTCTCACCAACGCCTTATATAACGGGACTAGCACCTCCTTATCTCTACTAGAAATACCTCGCCTAATGCATCCCAAGACCGCATTAGCTTTTTTAGCGGCCACATCACATTGCCTACTCATAGTCATCCTACGATCAACCAGGACTCCTAGGTCCTTCTCCTCCTCCGTTACTTCCAACTGGTGCATCCCCAGTTTATAACTAAAATTCTTGTTAGTCATCCCTAAATGCATAACCTTACACTTTTCACTATTGTATTTCATCCTGTTACTAATACTCCAGTTTACAAGGTCATCCAAATCTCCCTAGAGGATATCCCGATCCTTTTCCGAATTGGCAGTACCTCCCAATTTTGTGTCATCCGCAAACTTTATCAGCCCACTCCTACTTTTGGTTCCGAGGTCAGCGATAAATAGATTGAATAAAATTGGACCCAAAACCGAACCCTGAGGAACTCCACTGGTAACCCCCCTCCAACCCGACAGATCACCCTTCAATACGACCCTCTGCAGTCTCCCCTTTAACCAGCTCCTTATCCACCTCTGGATTTTCATTTCGATCCCCATCTTTTCCAATTTAACCAGTAATTCCTCATGCGGTACCGTATCAAACGCCTTACTGAAATCAAGATATATTAGATCCACCGCATTTCCCTTGTCTAAAAAATCTGTTACTTTCTCAAAGAAGGAGATCAGGTTGGTTTGGCACGATCTACCTTTCGTAAAACCATGCTGTAATTTGTCCCAGTTGCCATCGGCCTCAAGGTCCGTAACCACTCTCTCCTTTAAAATTTTTTCCATGACTTTGCATACTACAGATGTTAAACTAACAGGCCTGTAGTTACCGGGTCACTTTTTTCCCTTCTTGAATATAGGAACTATATTAGCTAATCTCCAGTCAAATGGTACAACCCCCGAGTTTAGAGATTTATTAAAAATCATCGCTAACGGGCTTGCAATTTCACTCGCCAATTCCCTTAATATTCTAGGATGAAGATTATCCGGGCCCCCCGATTTACTTCCGTTAAGCTGTTCAAGTTTGGCTTCCACCTCAGATACCGTAATGTCTACCCCCATATCTTCATTCCCATCAGTCCCTCTATCACTATTCCTTAGCCCTTCATTAGCCTCATTAAAGACCGAGGCAAAATATTCGTTCACATATTGTGCCATGCCAAGATTATCCCTAATCTCCACTCCGTTTAAAGTTTTAAGCGGTCCCACTTCTTCCTTCTTGGTTTTCTTCCTATTTATATGGCTAAAAAACCTTTTGCTATTGGTGTTAATCCCCTTCGCTAGGTCCATCTCCACCCGTCTCTTTGCCTTTCTCACTGTTTCTCTACACCCTCTGACCTCAATAAGGTAGGTTTCTTTGCTGATCCCTCTCATTTTCCACTCCTTGTACTCTTTCTGTTTTTTCTTAATCACTCCTCTAAGACGCTTGCTCATCCAGCTTGGTCTAAAACTGCTACCTACGAACCATTTTCCCTTTCTCGGGATACATGCCTCTGACAGCTCCTGCAACTTCAACCTGAAATAACCCCAGGCGTCTTCCGCCTTTAGATCCCTAAATATGTTAGTCCAATCCACTTCCCTACATAGTTGCCTCAATTTAGTAAAGTTAGCCCTTTTGAAATCGTAAACCTTAGTCTCAGATGCAATTTTGTTTATCCTTCCATTTATTTTGAAACGAATTAGCTCATGATCACTCGAGCCAAGGTTGTCCCCTACAACTATTTCCTCAACAAGGTCCTCGTTACTTACCAAAATCAGATCTAAAATGGCATCCCCCCTCGTCAGTTCAACAACTACTTGATGAAGGAATTCATCAGCTATCACGTCTAGGAAAAGCTGAGCCCTATTATTATTACTAGCATTTGTTTCCCAATCTATATCCAGGAAGTTAAAATCTCCCATGATCATACAGTTCCTATTAGTATTTACCTCCTTAAAAACATTAAAGAGCTCTCTATCCATATCCAGGCTAGATCCCGGCGGTCTATAGCACACCCCAATCTCTATCCCAGGGGACGCTCTAGTAGTTTTCTTACCCAATGTGACCATTGCCCAAACAGACTCCGTATTATCCATTGCATTGCTAGTTATCTCGTTACTTTTCACCTCATTATTGACATACAATGCTACTCCCCCACCTTTACCTTTGTTTCGGTCTTTCCTAAACAGCACATACCCTTCCATACCTGTACTCCAGTCATGGCTACTGTTCCACCATGTTTCGGTTATTCCTATGATATCCGGTTTCAGTTCTCGGACCAGGAGCTCTAGTTCCTCCATTTTGTTACCTAAGCTTCTCGCATTGGTGAACAAACATCCTAATTTTTGCTGTTTGGCTCCTCTCACCCTTTTCACCCAACTTGGTAGGGACACAGTACTACCAGTATGACCTGTCGGTCTAGTATCCGTCCCCCCCTCCTCTTCCTTATACCTAACCGTCCCCCTCTGGCTATATCTGTTGTTATACTGTTGTTCTCACTCTCAACCTATAAATTTGGTGTGGAGAGTACCTGGACCTCTCCCAACCGTCTCCCCCCAATGTCTAGTTTAAAGCTCTTTTAATCAGATGAGCCAGCCTCCCTCCTAGAATTCAATACACTTCAATAAAGTGTAAACACATTCTTACAATTCTAATACCTGTTTTAACAATACTAACACAGGTGAGGCAGACTGATACCAGCTATGCGTTTGTCCCTGTTCAATTAAGACATGGGGGGCTTTTGCAAGAGCTAACACCTCATCTGCCAGTGTCGCAGGCAGGATGGGCAGGGATGGTGTCTCTAGCCTTTTTGCCAGAGGCTGGGAATGGGTGACGGGATGGATCACTTGATGATTACCTGTTCTGTTCTTTCCCTCTGAAGCACCTGGCATTGGTCACTGAGTTAGATGGACCATTGGTCTGAGGCAGTGGGCCCTTCTTATGTTCACAGTCTCTTTCAGGAGTATCTACTCATTTGGACTCGCTGGGGAGCCACAGAAAGAAACAAGGTGTGCTGAGGCAAGAAGGCCCAGTCTCAGAGCCCCCGGGGTCATGCTTGCCAAAAGCAGGCCCAGCCCATGAAAGCACTACTCCCAGGAGAGACTGTATAAAGGCTGGAGCATCAAACAACTTAGTTAACCTGAGACAGCTGCCTTGGGGCCAATGACAGGGAGAATCCCGAAAGTGACTCCTTTGATTCTGCTCTTCTCTGGCCTTTGGTTCATAGAATCATAGAACTGGAAGGGACCTCAAGAGGTCATCTAGTCTAGTCCCCTGCCCTCAAGGCAGGACTCAGTATTATCTAGACCATCCCTTACAGGTGTTTGTCCAGCCTGCTCTTAAAAATCCCCAATGATGGAGATTCCACTCAGTGCTTAACCACTCTGACAGTTAGGAATTTTTTTCCCTAATCTCCATCCTAAACCGCCCTTGCTGCAATTTAAAGCCATTGCTTCTAATCCTATCCTCAGAGATTAAGAACAATAATTTTTCTCCTGCATCTTTGTAACAACCTTTTATGTATTTGAAAACTATTACCATATCCCCTCTCAGTCTTCTCTTCTCCAGACTAAACAAACCCAATTTTTTCAATCTTCCCTCATAGGTCATGTTTTCTAGACCTTTAATCATTTTTGTTGCTCTTCTCTGGACTTTCTCCTGTTTGTCCACTTCTTTCCTGAAATGTGGCACCTGCAACTGGACACAGTACTCCAGTTGTGCCTGTAGAGCAGAAGAATGACTTCTCGTGTCTTGCTTAAAATACTCCTGCTAATATATTCCAGAATGATGCTTGCTTGCTTGCTTGCTTTTTTTGCAACAGTGTTACAATGTTGACTCATATTTAGCTTGTGATCCACTATGACCCCCAGATCCCTTTCTGCAGCACTCCTTCCTAGGCAGTCATCTCCCATTGTATGTGTGCAACTGATTGTTCCTTCCTAAGTGGTGTGCTTTGGATTTGTCCTTATTGAATTTCATCCTATTTACTTCAGACCATTTCTCCAGTTTCTCCAGATCATTTTGAATTTTAATCCTATCCTCCAAAGCACTTGCAACCCCTTCCACCTTGGTATCATCTGCAAACTTGATAAGTGTAACAGAGACTGTTACTGGGAGGGTTTCACCATATGTCAGAGGGGTTACACCCTGGTGGGCAGGGCTAGGCCTGTACTGGAATAAGATCACTCTGTACTTCACAGTGTGGCAGAACCAGAATGTCCATTAGCAGGGGAAAATCCTGGGGGAAATTGGCATGTGGAATGGATGAAAGCCCCATCTGAAATCTCTCACGTTGCCCTTCTCGTCCTGTCAGGCTACAGAATAACGTCCACGTTTGCTCCAGATCATCCCATCCTCCCAGGGGGAAGGAAATGGCTGCAATGGAGCTGGCTCAGGTAAGGGATTATCGCTGGTGGTGGGCTCTGCTTGGAGGGAGAGGAGCAGTAAAGGCATAGGAATGTGGTAGCTGCTACAGGTGGTGGGAAGCAGGAAATAACAGGATGTGACAAACCTGCTGAGACTTGTGTAATCTAGGGTGTGATGGGTTGTCACCCCGGGGTGCAGTCTGGGGAGCTTCTGGGAACCGCTGTGCCTGCTAACCCTCAAGCTGGGCTGGCCCTTCTCACACTGCTTTGCTGGAGATTCAGCCAGCCTCTCCAGGCCCTGTTATCACCCAACATGACAGCAGGTGGCGCCATGCACCCAACTAAGCTACCTGAGTGCTTTGCTAAGCCACTCAAGGGCAGATAGATGACAACAGCTAATTTTCCAGCTTCCCAACCTTGCACACTTGCTGAAGTATAAATTCAGCATTATACCTGTCAAGGTTCCCTCCCCCACTCTGAACTTTAGCGTCCAAAAGGTGGGGACCTGCATGTACCCTTCTAAGCTTAATTTCTAGCTTAGATCTGATAGTGCTGCCACCAACCAAAAATATAGTGTTTTGGTACACTTTCCATTCCCCCCAAACCTTCCCTGGGGAATCCAAGGCCCAAACCCCTTGGGTCTTAACACAAGGAGAAATTAACCATTCCCCCTCCTTTTCCCCCCATACTTTCCCCTCCCTGGGTTGCCTTGAGAGGCTTTACACAGATCCAAAACTCCTTGGATCTTAAAACAAAGAAAATCAATCAGGTTCTTAAAAAGAAAGCTTTTAATTAAAGAAAAAGAAAAGGTAAAAATTATCTCTGTAAAATCAGGATGAAAAATGCTTACAGGGTATTTAAATTTATATAGCCAGAGAAATCCCCCTTAGCCTCAGGTTCAAAGTTACAGCAAACAGAGGTAAAAATCCTTCCAGCAAAAGAAACATTTACAGGTTGAGAAAACAAACAGAAGACTAACACTCCTTCCTGACAAGGTACTTACAAATTTAAAACATGAGACTGATTCAGAAAGATTTGGAGAGCCTGGATGGACGTCTGGTCCCTCTCATGTCCTGAGAGCGAACAACCCCCAAACAAAGAACACAAAACAAAGACTTCCCTCCACCAAGATTTGAAAGTATCTTGTCCCTTCATTGGTCCTCTGGTCAGGTATCAGCTAGGTTTACTGAGCTTCTTAACCCTTTACAGGTAAAAGAGACATTAACCTTTAACTATCTGTTTATGACAGTACCATCTTATAGTGCACAGGGATCTCTCTAATGTAAGCTCATTAATATAATTCACCTTCCCCTCGATATGGGACGGATATGCACAACAAGCTTGTGCTAACCAAGCTGAGATTTTCCCCAGGCACTTCACTGAAAATACACTGATTAAGATAAAGCATAAAACAATTTTATTAACTGCAGAAAGATCCATTTTAAGTGATTATTGTTAGAAGAAAAAAGGAGCAGGTTGACCCAGAGGCGGATATGAGTACAGGCTTCTTTATTGTGATACTTGTTCCCCTCGACCCAATTGTCGAGTAAGCACTGGATTAGTTACATCACACTCCTTTTATCTAAGTTAGTATGTAAGCACCTACATCTGTTACAGCACCCCAAAACCCCTCATTAAGTAATAGAAACAACCATACCATTAGTATACCCAGCATATCAAAGAATTAGGCATGTCATACAGGCATTTTTACCTTGAAAATACAGTTATTTGCAATAATGTGTTGCTACAAATTTCCCTAATCAGAGTTCTCAGGGGACGTAGGAAGGGGCAATGAGCAGTTCTCAGGGGAGGGAGGAAGGGGCCATAAGCCAGGGCTTGTTTATGTAGCTGGGAAAGGACGGGAGGGGGAGATAACATTTCTTTTACCTTCTTTCACACAAAAGACGTTCATTCTGAAAACTAGATTTCTCTTGCATCTGCATCTTTATCAATTCTTACAAGCAACAGGGAAAGGAAAAATATGGCAACTTATTTATTAAGCAAAGAATTACTGCCTGCTTATGCCTTTGTCCCCTAATGCCATGTCAGCACATTAGCAGCTTCCCAGCTCTTTTACTTAACCCTAAAATATCCCAACAATTATAAGTGATAGCAAACAGATCAAAGCAGATTACGTAGCAAATAACCAAAAACTCAAACTAAGCCTAACCTACTAAATTGATAGAATTTGAATTAGCAATTTCTCACCCTGACTGATGGTACAAGCAGTCCCCCAAGTTTCCATACACAAGCTAGAAATCCCTTTACCCTGGGACCAACACTTCCTCCACTTCAGATTTTGTTCCTCAGATGTTTCCAGGAGTTCTCTTGTGTGGGGAAAGAGGCCAAGAGATGATGTCACACCCCACCTTATGTACCTTTTCCATATGGCGGGACCCCTTTGTTCCAAATTCAGTTCCCAGTCCAGTTTGTGGAAAAATACAGGTACCAAAATGGAGTTCATTGTCATGTGGTTTGGTCACATGCCCTAGCATGACTCATAGGCTGGCTGAAACATTCATGGGAAGGCTAAGCTCTTCCACAGTCCATTGTCTTTGTTGATGAGCCATCAGCAGTGTCTGGCTTCATTGTTGTACCTGAAAGGCTAGTTCTGGGTGTTACCCAGAGTAAGCACATTTGAAATGTAGATACAGAGTCAGTATCCATAACTTCAGTACAAACATGATCCGTGCACACAAATAGGATAATCATATTCAGCACATGATGCATCTTGCACAAAATGCATCATAATTATGTCCTAATCCTATTATAATCAGATCACTATGGTGAATATGGGGTGTAGTGTTAGATAGGGCCTAATTTCAAGGCACGGGATTTGGGAATGGAATTCTCCTCTTTGTGGAACAGGAAATAACCCTCCAGCCAGGGCTGGGAAAACTTTCCAGACTCCCAGTGCCGGAGCCTGAATCTACTGACACTTCATTAGTTACCACCACCCCCAATCTTTGTGGCAACTGCAAACTTTATCCGTGATGATTTTATATTCTCTTCTAGGTCATTGTTAAATAGCAAAAAGCAATCCTTGTGGGAATCCGCTAGAAATAAATCCACTTGACCATTGTTCCCCATTTACAATCCCAGTTTTTAATCTATTTAATGTATGCCATGTTTATTTTGTATCATTCTAGTTTTTTAGTCAAAATATTGTGCTGAATCAAGTCATATGCCTTACAGAAGTCTAGGTATATTACATCAATAATATTAGCTGCAACCAAACTTTTGATCTCATCCAATAAGGATATCCCATTAGTTTGATAGGATCTATTTTCTCTAAACCTTTGTTAATGGGTACTAATTATATTACCTTCCTTTAATTCTTTATTAACGAAATCCAGTATCGACTGCTCCATTATTTTGCTCAGTAGTGATATCAGACTGACACTCTTGTAATTAGCTGGGTCATCTCTTTTACACTTTTTAGTATTGGTACAGCATTAGCTTTATTCCAATCTTCTGGAATTTCCCCAATGTTCCAAGTCCTAATTACAATCAACATTAATAGTCCACCACGCTCCTCCACCACGTCTTTAAAAACTCTTGGATACAAGTTGTCTGGACCTACTTATTTAAACATGTGTAACTTTAATAACTGCTGTTTAACGTCCTCGTGAGTTCTTGTTGGAATGGAAAGAGTGTCGTCGTTAACGTTTTATGATATGAGTACAACATCTGTTTTTCTCCAAATCCAGGAGAGAAATATTTATTGAACACTTTTACCTCTTCTGCATTATTTTTGATAAGTCTGCCATTTTCGTCTAGTAATTTATCACTACCATTGTTAGGATTAATATACTTTTCAAAACTTCCTTATTTTCATTGATTGGTCATTGATTTCTGATAGCTTCCCTTAACAACTTTCTACAATTCTGACCTTCTAATTCAGGGGTCAGCAACCTTTCAGAAGTGGTGTGCTGAGTCTTCATTTATTCACTCTAATTTAAGGTTTCGCGTGCCAGTAATACATTTTAACATTTTTAGAAGATCTTTCTCTAAGTCTATAATATATAACTAAACTATTGTTGTATGTAAAGTAAATAAGGTTTTAAAAATGTTTAAGAAACTTCATTTAAAATTAAATTAAAATGTAGAGCCTCCCGGACTGGTGGCCAGGACTTGGGCATTGTGAGTGCCACTGAAAATCAGATCGCATGCCGCCTTCGGCACCCGTGCCATAGGTTGCCTACCCCTGTTCTAACTTATATTCTTTACTATTGACATCCCCTTTCTTCCATGTATTTTATTTGGAGAGTGTTGGGATTCCTACCAGGGAGCCATCAGTAGGGTCCAAAGACAGCCCCATCTCCTGTATCAAGCTCTGGCTAGTAGGTATGGGATAAATGTGAAGACCCCGCCTCCGTCTATCAGCTGGGAGACACAAAGGTTCTCTCTTTCTACCCTGATGCTTCCTGGCTGCTCTAAGCAAGGTGGGGTGGGACTCTGTTAACATGTGCCTCCCGGAACTTCCATTTACCTGGTGCTGCTGTTCCGTGAATAGTGGGGTTGTGACTGGGGCAGCAGGTACTGAGTGTTGGACTCTTGTTCTTTCAGGATTTGGTGACTTTCGAGGAGGTGGCTGTGTATTTCACCAAGGGGGAATGGGCACTGCTGAACCCCACTCAGAGAGCCCTCTACAGAGTTGTCATGCAGGAGAACTATGAGACGGTGGTCTTGCTGGGTAAGAAGTCCTGTCCCCTTGGTTATTAGAAGCTGTGGGGTCGCTAAAGAACCTGAGTAGTAATAACTTTACACCTTCATTAATCACACAAGTTTTGACAAGTTTTCTTGCCCACCTTTTTTGCCTTATCTCCCACCCACTAGTATAATTTTTGGACATTTGCCTTTTTTGGTGCCGACAGTCATTTTAAAATTGCATTGAATGTATCCTTATTGGCTACATTAGTAACTACATTAATCACTGTAGATTTCATGCCTTTTCCTCATTTAAAGAGGAAAATAGGCTGCCTGTAGAATTCTAAATTGAGTAAATAGGTGTGTGACTGATGCATGGTTTGTGTGACAGTCCGATGAGCTCCTCTTTCGGTAGGAGAGCATATAATGTTGCCAGTCAGGACCCCACGGGTGAAGGGAGAACAGAGCTGGGGGAGGGGAGGGGATGGGGGGATTAGATAATTTTGGGGTGCCGGGACATGGGGAGGGTGTGTGCAGTGTTAGAGCTAAGAAGCAGCAGGGAGGGATGAGATAATAAGAGACGAGAAAGGAACACAAGAAGCTCCCAGGATGCCGGGAGGTGGTGCCGGCTGAGAGTAATTGGAAGTAGGGGAGGGAAGTGTGGAGGAAGGGCACCCAGGAAGTGGGCTGGGTGGGTCAGTGGGAGGGAGGAGAGGTTTGGGGATCTGGAGCTGTGGGGAATCCCAGACCTTTAAGCCTGAATCCCTACCCAAGCCTTGTTGCTTTAGAGCTTACACTCCAGTTTTATTTCTGTTGAGTTTCACTTCTCTTTACATTTTTCCCCCCAAATTATTATTTTAACTCTTAACCTCCCTCTCCCATTCATTACCCCCCTCCTCACATAACCTCCCCATCTCTATGCACAGTGACCCTGGCCACTGATCCTGAGTCCTTGCTGCATTCCTCCCTCCCATAGCAGGGCCACTACCCAGGCACAAATGGCCACTTTGCTGATGATGTCACAGGGTGGTGCTATAGTCTGTACAATTTTTACACCTATAAGATGACATATTCCAAAGCCCTTCACATCAGTCTCTATACGCTGATACAGTCTGTTCCCCAGTGTTCCCTTCCCAGCTCTGATGCCGCAGATCCTTGCCTGTGTCCCCGTTTCCTGCCCCCCCCCCAACAAACATTCAACATTAGTGGGGCCTCATCTGGAGTTCTGTGTCCAGTTTTGGGCCCCACACTACAACAAGGACGTGGAAAAATTAGAAAACATCCAGTAGAGGGCAACAAAAATGACTAGGGGACTGGAACACGTGATTTGTGAGGAGAGGTTGAGGGAACTGGGATTATTTAATCTGCAGAAGAGAAGAATGAGGGGGGATTTGATAGCTGCTTTCAACTACCTGAAGGGAGGTTCCAAAGAGGATGGATCTAGACTGTTCTCAGTGGCAGCAGATGACAGAACAATGAGTAATGATCTCAAGTTGCAATGGGGGAGGTTTAGGTTGGATATTAGGAAACACTATTTCACTAGGAGGGTGGTGAAGCCCTGGAATGGGTTACCTAGGGAGGTGGTGGAATTTCCTTCCTTAGAGGTTTTTAAGGTCAGGCTTGACAAAGCCCTGGCTGGGATGGTTTAGTTGGTATTGGTCCTGCTTTAGCAGGGGGTTGGACTAGATGACCTCCTGAGGTCCCTTCCAATCCTGATATTCTATGATTCATAGAATCTATGATTCTAATTTTTCTTCCCTCTCCTGTTCATAGAGTAATATACTCAGCTATACCTTAACCAATCATTGTGTTGAAATTTAACTAACAAATTCTAACATATTGTAACAAAGTTCTCTAACCAATTATATCAAACAACTCTAATTAATTTACACCTAGCAAAATTAATTATACAGCAGACAGAAACAATTAGAGAACCAGACTGTTTAACAATGTAAAAGTGGTGGCCATAAAGATAAAACAATACAGAAATGAGTGTTTCACAACCACAACCATTGATAAGTGATTTCTTGCCAGACAGGATGCTTTCAAACTAAGGGTACGTCTACACTACGGGATTATTCCGATTTTACATAAACCGGTTTACTAAAAGAGATTGTATAGAGTCGAGTGCACGCGGCCACACTGAGCACATTAATTTGGTGGTGTGCGTCCACGGTCCGAGGCTAGCATCGATTTCTGGAGCGTTGCACTGTGGGTAGCTATTCCGTAGCTATCCCATAGTTCCCACAGTTTCCCCCGCCCCTTGGAATTCTGGGTTGAGATCCCAGTGCCTGATGGGGCAAAAATCATTGTCGCGGGTGGTTCTGGGTAAATGTCGTCAGTCACTCCTTCCTGTGGGAAAGCAACAGCAGCCAATCATTTTGCGCCCTTTTTCCCTGGATTGCCCTGGCAGACGCCATTAGCATGGCAACCATGGAGCCTGTTTTGCCTTTTGTCACTGTCACCATATGTGTACTAGATGCCGCTGACAGAGGCGATTCAGCAGCGCTACACAGCAGCATTCGTTTGCTTTTGCATGATAGCAGAGATGGTTACCAGTCATATTGTACCGTCTACCATGCCATTGTAAATTGGCAATGAGATGATGAGATGATGGTTACCAGTCCTTCTGAACTGTACTGTCTGCTGCTGTCATGGGTGCCCCTGGCTGAGATTGGCCGGGGGCGCAAAAGACAAAAATGGGAATGACTCCCCGAGTCAATCCCTCCTTTATGGTATCTAAAAATAGAATCAGTCCTGCCTAGAATATGGGGCAAGTGTACTAGAGAACCAGTGTATCAGAGAACCAGAGAGCACAGCCGCTCCATGTTAAATCCTGCAGAAATGATGAGCTGCATGCCATTCACAGGGGGTGCCCTTGCAACAACCCTACCTGTTGCTTCCCTCCTCCCCCAGCCTTCCTGGGGTACCGTTGCAGTGTCCCCCCATTTGTGTGCTGAAGTAATAAAGAATGCAGGAATAAGAAACAGTGACTTGTTAGTGAGATAAAATGAGGGGAAGGCAGCCTCCAACTGCTATGATAGTCCAGACAGGACATTAAGCAGTGTGGGGGAGAGGAGCCCAGCATCCCACTGCTATGATAGTCCAAGCAGTACAGAATCTTTTCTTTACACATGAAGGGCGGGGGCTGATGGAGCTCAGCCCCCTGTTGCTGTGAGGAAGATGGTTACCAGCCGTTCTGTACCATCTACTGGGAATGACCGGGAGGCCAGCCAGGAGCACTCATGGGCTGATGATGAGGACGGATACCAGTCCTTCTGCACTGCACCATCTGCTACAAGGCTGATGATGACGATGGATATCAGTCATATTGTACCATCAGCCACCAAGGGTGGGGGGGAGGACGCTACAGTTCACTGCCGCAGCATCGCGTCTACCAGCAGCATTCAGTAGACATAGGGTGACATTTAAAAGAGTCAAGAGATTATTTTTTTCCCTTTTCCTTCTGGGGGTGGGGAGGGGGTGTAAATTGACGAGCTATGCCCTGAACCACCCCGGACAATGTGTTTGACCCTACAGGCATTGGGAGCTCAGCTAAGAATGCAAATGCTTTTCGGAGACTGCAGAAACTGTGGGATAGCTGGAGTCCTCAGTCCCCTCTCCCTCCCTCCATGAGCGTCCATTTGATTCTTTGGCTTTCCGTTACGCTTCTCATGCAGCAGTGTGCTGAGTCCCTGCTGTGGCCTCTGTCTGCAGATTTTTTAAAAATGCTTTGGAATTTCGTCTTCTGTAACGGAGCTCTGATAGAACAGATTTGTCTGCCCATACAGCGATCACATCCGTACGGTCCATGCTGGAGATCTTTTTGGATTTGGGACTGCATCGCCACTTGTGCTGATCGGAGCTTCATGCTGGGCAAGCAGGAAATGATATTCAAAAGTTTGCGGGGCTTTTCCTTTCTACCTGGCCACTGCATCCGAGTTCTGATTGCTGTCCAGAGCGGTCACAGTGGTGCACTGTGGGATACCGCCCGGAGGCCAATACCGTCGATTTGCGGCCACACTAACCCTAATCCGATATGGTAATACCGATATTAGTGCTACTCCTCTCGTTGGGGAGGAGTACAGAAACCGGTTTAAAGAACCCTTTATATCTGTCGAAGAAAAACTCAGTTCCCCAGTGTCCACAAGACAAGTAACAGATTTACCAGCAATATTACAATCAACAAATGGGCCTTCTTGATTAATAGGAATTAAAGGATTCATGATGCAGTTACGTTTCCTCAGGCTGTCCTAGTAAGGGGTTCCTTGTGGGGAGAATACAGGAGCTTCAGGATTTGGGAACTGAGTAGGATTTTGAGCTAACCGATTTGGACACTCATTCCTCCAGTGTCCCTCCTGACCACAAAAGTGGCATGCAGTGCTCCCAGTCGGGGCAGGATTCTGGGCAGGATATGAGGAACCCCTTCCCATACCACGCCCACGAGCTCGTCCCCGTCCTCTTCTCATTCCCCCACAACCCCTGAGCTGATAAGTTTGTAACTGTAAAGCCATAAGTTTTGTTTCACTAGTTTCTTTCTTCTGGTCTATGCAAGCCGTACAATGATTGGCAACTGTCACCAATTCTGAAAGGGGTTTAGTTTGCCAGCCAATACAAATAGTTCTCAATGGTTGCTGAACCTTTGGCAAGAGTCCCTGAACAAAAGCAGCTCCTACCGCTTCCCTGGCATTATCAGCTGGATCAGTAATTCCTGAATGCTGTTCAAAGACCTTTGTTAGTCTATCAAGATAATCAGCAGGGGATTCTCCCTCATTTTGTTTACAATTTGCAATCTTGGTCCAATCCGTTTTCTTAGGACAAACTTCTGAAATAGAGGTCAAGAGACGATTCCTAGCCTCTGTCAAAGCATCCCCAATACCAGGGTCGGCATCAGGCCAAGCTGCCTGTCTGTTAAGTCGTTGCTGAACTTCAGCGGGCAGTACAGCTCGTAAAAGCTGATTAATATCTGCCCAAGATGGATTATAGCACTGAATCACTGTCTGGAGCTCTTCTCTAAACTTTACCGGCTCCTCCCTGATTTTAGGAAATTCTTTCACCAAGTTTCTAAGATCTCCAGGTGTCCAAGGGGCATGTACCTTAACTAACCCCCCTATAGCTCCAGCTCCAGGCAAGTCTCTTAAAGGAGCCTGGAGTGCCTGCTTCGTGCTTCTAAGAAAGTAGCCGGCATTGTTATCAGCAGAAGCAGGGTTAAGCGGACTACTGGTGTCAGTCAGTAGGGAAGAAGATAATTCCTCCGAAGAAGGAGAATGAACAACTTGTGTAGTTGATATTTGCGGCGGCGAGACAACCACTGCCTTCACAGCCCGAGAAGGGGGGGCCGTGGGGGGAACTGGCAGCGGCTGTGGAATGCTGCTAAAAAAATCCACTATGTCTTCTGCAGTCTCTTCCTCACTGTCAGGCTTAACTAACTGGGGATAAAGAGAAGCAGAGGACTGCACTGGGGCAGGAAGACATTTGGATGTCTTAAATTTAAGTTTTAAATCCTGTACTTCAGTTTTTAATTTCTCCTGGGAGTCCTTCAGACTCCGCACCCGAGACTCATGGAGTCTCCTTGTTGCTTCCTCCCACCAAGACAGAAACTGCTCGCACTGCACAGCAGAGGCGTGTGATTTAAGGGTTTCTCTGAGGTATGTAAGTTTATCTAATTCAAAGGTACCTTCTAATGGGCATTGTTTAAATGAATTTTCATACGCGTATAGAGTCCAATCATTTAAATACCTGCAGGTTTGAGGACCATAATGTACGTACATGTAATATGCAGGGGTACCCTTAGGGGGTAAGGTGGAAAGTTTAGACTGTCCCTCCCCCATGTTCCAATCACACAAACTCAGAGGGGTTCCCTGTCCGCGCTCGCGGACCAGAATCTAAGGAGTTCTCCCTACAGGGTACTCACATACAGGAGAGACTCACAAGAAAGACTACGACCCTCGTACATCTCCTTTCAGCAAAGAGCGTCGGCTAAAGACTCCATTTCCGGGAGATAAAGCCGCATACTCTAATTGCTTCCAGGGAGACGATCAGATTGTCAGTAGCCCACACAGAAGGGAAAGGGGAGGGAAGATGGGTTCACACACTCCTAGACCCAGGCAGCTTCCTCGCCGGACTATGCCAAGCTGAGTCAGCCCACCGTGGGTCGGATCTCCTAAAGATCCACTAGTTACTGGGCTTGCATTAGACTACTCCTGATCATTAGCAATCGCTTCACAGGGCAATCTGGGCGTCTTCCAGTAACAAACACTCACACAGGTATATACACACACACACACCAAGGCCTCTTATCCTCTTTTTAATCCTTTTTTTAACCTTTTTATCTCTTTTTAAAATTTTTCTTTTTATCTTTTTTTTTTTTTCTTTTTTAACCAAGATGCATCGTTACCTGGTCCGGACCAATACTATGAGGCGGTATGACAACCCCTCTTGAGGCGGTAAAACAAAACCCCTCAGCACCGGTGCATTCTAATGCATTTACCTATGCATTACCTCATGCATTACCTTATGCATGTACCTGTTGGCCAACTCAGCAGTTCCCAGTACTGCTATAAACTAACCTTATTGGGGCCTCTCCCCAGTACCACTCTGCATTTGATCCTGCTGCACAGTCAATAAGTTCAGATGGCGTGAGCCCAGCAGAAACAGACGTCCCCCACAGACAGTCCTCCTCCGATACCCCAATAGAGATTTCAAAAGGTCTCTTACCTCTATTGTGGCGCCATGGGGTTCGAAGGGGAACGATCCGTAGTAGCCGTCTGTGTGTCCGTGGGCGTTGCCATCCCGGACGAGCCCCCAAATTGTCGAAGAAAAACTCAGTTCTCACTTTTATGTTTAGGTGCAGCAAAAACAAATACTTTATTATAATACTCTAGTGAACACAAGAGGGAGAGAGTGTCAGGAACTGGGTTGCCCCTTGTCCTGGACGGATCTCTCTCAATTAGTAAACAATCATAACAATCTTTATACCTTTCTAGCAGACAATGATTAGCATACTTGGAGACGTTGAAGATAAACATTTGCATTTGTTTATACATAAGCCTATTCGCTATCTTATTTGTCTGCAATACTAGAACAGAAAACAAGACTGCAATTCACAAGGTCGTAACGACTTTTCACACAATTCACTCTGCACCAGATACAGGGTAACATCTTAACCTCTGCTAATTAGCTAACATACATTAAGAACCCTTCAAACCTCTATTAATTAATTCTTGGCCTCCACATATCGATACCACCTTATTTCATGTGACTGGGATGTTAAGATGTGACCCTTCACTTCCCAGCTTATCTCTAAGGAAAAGGATAAATGGACACAAATCAGATATTAGGAATGGCAATATACAAAAACCTGTAGGAGAACACTTCAACCTCCCTGGCCACACAATAGCAGATCTTAAGGTGGCCATCCTGCAGCAAAAAAACTTCAGGACCAGACTTCAAAGAGAAACTGCTGAGCTCCAGTTCATCTGCAAATTTGACACCATCAGCTCAGGATTAAACAAAGACTGTGAATGGCTTGCCAATTACAGAACCAGTTTCTCCTCCCTTGGTTTTCACACCTCAACTGCTAGAACAGGGCCTCATCCTCCCTGATTGAACTAACCTCGTTATCTCTAGCTTGCTTCTTGCTTGCATATATAAACCTGCCCCTGGAAATTTCCACCACTTGCATCTGAAGAAGTGGGTATTCACCCACGAAAGCTCATGCTGCAGAACGTTTGTTAGTCTATAAGGTGCCACAGGATTCTTTGTTGCTTTTACAGATCCAGACTAACACGGCTACCCCTCTGATACTTCCCAGCTTATGGCTGCCCCTGCTGCTTAGCCAAAGGCCTTAACCTAAGAACAAGGCCTCAGACTATCCTAGTGAGAGAAGGCCCACACACAGTGTGATAATGCGGTTCTGGCGGGACCCAACTGAGGTGCCAATTGCTTAAACAGGGCAGTTACAGCTCAAGGCTGGGGTTTTTCCACCTCTAAGGCAAACCAAACCAGCCAGTCAAAAAGGACTTTGGTTTCACTCCACTGGCTAACCACAGGTCACACAAGCAATTTCCTTAGACACTCCAGTCTCCCAGTATCACCACCAGTCCCACTCGTCCTGGGGATGAATGGTTATGAAAACCAACGCCCCAATACGGTTCTCTCGATCCCAAAGAATCAAGCCCCAGACCCAGGTCAATATACAAATCAGGTCTTACCCACAAATCACGCTGTTGCCAATCCTTTAGAATCTAAAGGTTTATTCATAAAAGGAAAAAGATAGCGATGAGAGCTAGAATTGGTTAAATGGAATCAATTACATACAATAATGGCAAAGTTCTTAGTTCAGGCTTGTAGCAGTGATGGAGTAAACTGCAGGTTCAAATCAAGTCTCTGGAGAACATCCCCCGCTGGGATTGGTCATCAGTCCTTTGTGGCGAGCTTCAGTTTGTAGTAAAGTCCCTCCAGAGGTAAGAAGCAGGATTGAAGCAAGATGGAGATGAGGCATCAGCCTTTTATAGGCTTTTCCAGGTGTAAGAACACTTCTTTGTTCTTACTGTGGAAAATTACAGCAAAATGGAGTCTGGAGTCACATGGGCAAGTCCCTGCATACTTTGCTGAGTTACAAGGCGTATCTGCCTTCTCTCAATGGGTCAGTTGTGTAGCTGGTGGTCCTTAATGGGCCATCAAGCAGGCTAGGCAGAGCTAACACCAACTTGTCTGGGATGTCTTCCAGAAGCACAGCATAAGTTTGAAATACAGACAGTACAGAGCCAATACTCATAACTTTAACTACAAAATGACACATGCACACAGACAACATAATCATAACCAGCAACCCATAACCTGGTCTTAGACACTTTATATGACCCCCTTTATGTAAGATTTGGTGCCACTACAGGACCTTTGTTGCAACCATGTTCTATATGGTCCCAGATTATATTAACGTCACACCCCCAACGCAAAATTGATGCAGGAGGGAATGACACAAACATCACTGACTGCATCCCAAAAGCTCCCCATCCTTGGGTCTGTCTCACTACAGTTAGCGTTGGGTTAGAAGCCATGCCAGTGTATTACAGAAATGGTTTATTAAAG
This sequence comes from Mauremys reevesii, assembly GCF_016161935.1. NCBI lineage: Eukaryota > Metazoa > Chordata > Testudines > Geoemydidae > Mauremys > Mauremys reevesii. Next base: position 12,057,281 of record NC_052644.1, on the reverse strand, counting down.
TCATGTTCAATAACATGATTGAATTTCTTTACAAACTTAAGGTATAACTTGGTTAGCTTTTGCAGCATGGTTCCTGTATGTTTCATGTGATCTTGCCAAGAGCTGAAGAAAACAGCTACTTTATTGGCCAGAGCTTGTATGGATGTTTGGAACTCAATTAACATCAAACCACTGTAGATATTAATGTTGTCCATAGTACAGGAATCTTGGCATTTAGCCATGAAAGCAATATGGTAGTGTGCCTCAGTTTCCCTTTTTATACAGCACATCAGGTCTGGAATGTCTTTTCCCCTGTGGAAAGTACCAGTACTGTTTATAGGCATCAGCTGTGAAGCATCAGTATAACAAGGCCTTTTAACATAAAGTATGTCTTCATACATTACTCTCAATGTGTTCAAAGGATTTTACAAAAGATTAGGCACATTGTGCATTCTTACAGGTTTTGGTAATAGCAACACATCAGTTACAAAAATCATCATTAGCAGTAACAACAAATTCATTGCAAGTGTCCATTTACAATCATGTTTGTCATGCCACACTTTTGGCTCAATACCACAGGTGTTTTGGCATTTTAGGGTTAACCTGTGGCTTCCCTTTGCAAAATTCAGTTTTCTTTTTCTTCATGATCCTGCAGGATCAAACCCTGATTTCTCTTGCTTAACCAAATTTACTGGCTGATTGGGTGGGCTCTCTGTGCTAACAGCTATTTAGCAAGTCTTTTTTTTTCCCTACCAGCCAGGCAATTTGCATCAACACAGACACTAGCTTTTAACTTCTTAGCTGCTACCAATTCCCATGCTGGACTCTGTTTTAAAGAGATACCACACAAATACAAAGGGTCTGAGGGTGAGAGTTTACTTGCTCTCCCCTGCATCCTCAAGCATTGAGCCATAAAACTGTTTTGCTTTGAAACACCAGTAACCAAATTTGTCCTTAAACCCTGAAGCACAGACTGCTCACTTACAGAATCAGCATGGAGACATTCCTGTCCCAACAAGCTGGCCAAATACAGCCACTTGGTTGCAGGTTCTTAACAGCTTTTACTCCATCAGAGACCTTTTCAAAGCTACCCTCACTGGACCTTTTAAAAGGAAAGTCAGTGGATCCATTTACAACAGAAAATTTCTGGCTGTTAGGAACTGAAACTTCCTTGACTAAATTACTTTTGCACCCTTCAGTTGCAATAAACTGCTTGCACAGATTACCATGAGGATTTATTTTCCCAGGAGCTTCTTTAAGCAGCAATTCACCCCTCACAGAAGTTTTGCCCTTACCCTTTTTAGCTAGGGCTTGCTCTAAATGAACACTTTCCTGAGCAACCACAGACTCTTTCTGGGCCTCACTTACATTCAGAATTACCTTTGGCCCATCAGGCGGATTTCTACACAATCCCTTTTTAGGCAAACTTATAGACTTTCTAGATAATAGGTTAGATGCATTCTCCTTCCCTTGGCCATGAACAACTTCAGGAATCTTTTCCTTCTTGCTACAAGTTGTTTAACTGTCAGTAGGTAACACAATTAAATCACCTTCATGCTCTCCTTGTGCCCTGGCTAGGGTATCACCCTGATCAGACAGAGTTGCTGCACCCTTTTCCAACCACGCATTAGCAACTGGCAAACTACAAGCACTAGAATTGTCTGGTCTCTGGGATTTTGCTACGACACTAACTGGATGCAACCTAGTTACAGTGCCATTCTCCCCAGCAGACACAAACTTAGGACCATTTCCTTTCTGGGCTTTAGCTGCATCCACAACCAACTCTGCGACATCTGCACTATTCTCAACCCTCACAGGCTGAAAGGTACCTTCTGTCTGCTCCACAGACAAAGAAGAGCTGGAGACACATTCTCCTTCACCAGACAAACAGCTTGGGATCTCATTTCCCTTGTCCAAGCACACTGGGCTGTTCACAGACAACTGCTTGGAGACTGAGGTAGCTTCCTCCATAGGCAAGTCAATACCCCTGACAGACACAGGCACCTTTCCTTCATTGTCACATTTCTCCACACAGGAAACAGGTAAGGGATAGGGACACTCATTTTCCACTATCCTTGTCTTCCCAAACTGCTGACTAGACAAAGCCATCAGCTCACAAGGCTGCCTAGGCTCCTCCAAACTTTCCCTACCAGGCACATTGCCAGTCCCAACGGATAAGCTGCTGCTTTTTTTACTACATTGAGCTACTTCCAGCAAATTACAGTTACCCATTTTAGGTTTACTTTTACAAGCTGCACTAGCCACCAATCCATCACCCATCACAAATCTACCCTCTCCTTCCTCAGTTAGGGCTTTTACCTGACCATCTACTTTAGTCTGCTCCTGAGAAACATTTTCTTGACCAATGAGATCTTTCTGTGCTAGATCTAATTCCAGATTCACTTCTGAGACATTAGATAGACATTCAGAAATTCCATTCACAGACACACCTTTGGAGCAACCCTCCTCAGGCAAATCATTGCCCACAACAGACACAGGTTTGAGATCATTTCTGTCCTGTAACTGGCTACCTGAACTGAACAAAGCTTTAACATTTTCCCCAGTCAAAAGATCTTCAGCAATAACTTCCTTACCCAGCTATAACTTCATGCTTAGCACCATTCCATTCAAGGTTGATTCTGGCTAAAGGCACACGTAGGGTAAACTCATAGAGGACTACAACATTCACACTCTGATTTGGTAAATAATCTTCCTCTTTGACAAGATCTGCTTTAACAAGAGTGATGCTAGAAGCCATAATTTGCCCTAAACAGCTTTTACCATTCACTTTCACACACTCTATGAATTTTCCGTTACTACTCCCAGACATAGCACTGTCACAATTTATGGGGCCACCCTCTACTGAACACACAGTAACAGCATTTACATAAAAGGTGGCAGTGTTGGGGTACTTTTGGTTACACCCAGACAACTGCTCAGAGTTATACAACATACCAACATTGTTACAAACTGGACTTTCAAGAGGATACAATTTCTGCTGTTCTTCCCTTGATTTTTTGACTTCGAGCTGGAGTCCGGCCGTCTCCTTCTCAGCAGCCAGAAGCTCCAGATGCCCCTTACGTGCTTTTTCTTCTCTCTTAGCAGCTTCTTTCTTTCTCTTCTCAGCCTCATTCTTTCTTTCTTTCATTCTTTCTCTTAGCAGCCTCTTTTTTTAGCTGGGCCAAGGCTTGCTTCTCTTTCATTCGACTTTCTGCCAGTTTTTGCTCATGTTCAAACTATCCATCAGGGATTGCAGTTTCATTGCTTTTGCTGATGCTTTCTGGCTCATGGTCACTGATCTTTAACCAACCAAACTCTCAATCCCAAATTTCAAATTTGGATAGCGTGGGGTTCTGACCCAAAGCTTAATTGACCTGGTTCTGTGGATCCTAGCACGACTACGCAACTGTGATAATGCGGTTCTGGCGGGACCCAACTGAGATGCCAATTCAGGACCAATTGCTTAAACAGGGCAGTTACAGCCCAAGGCTGGGGTTTTTCCACCTCTAAGGCAAACCAAACCAGCCAGACTAAGAGGACTTTGGTTTCACCCCACTGGCTAACCACAAGTCACACAAGCAATTTTCTTAGACACTCCAGTCTCCCAGTATCACCACCAGTCCCACTCGTCCTGGGGATGAATGGTTATGAAAACCAACACCCCAATAAAAGAAAACGGTTCTCTCGATCCCAAAGAATCAAGCCCCAGACCCAGGTCAATATACAAATCAGATCTTACCCACAAATCATGCTGTTGCCAATCCTTTAGAATCTAAAATCTAAAGGTTTATTCATAAAAGGAAAAAGATAGCGATGAGAGCTAGAATTGGTTAAATGGAATCAATTACATACAATAATGGCAAAGTTCTTAGTTCAGGCTTGTAGCAGTGATGGAGTAAACTGCAGGTTCAAATCAAGTCTCTGGAGTACATCCCCTGCTGGGATGGGTCATCAGTCCTTTGTTCAGAGCTTCAGTTTGTAGCAAGGTCCTTCCAGAGGTAAGAAGCAGGATTGAAGACAAGATGGAGATGAGGCATCAGCCTTTTATAGGCTTTTCCACTTCTTTGTTCTTACTGTGGAAAATTACAGCAAAATGGAGTCTGGAGTCACATGGGCAAGTCCCTGCATACTTTGCTGAGTTACAAGGCGTATCTGCCTTTTCTCAATGGGTCAGTTGTGTAGCTGATGATCCTTAATGGGCCATCAAGCAGGCAAGGCAGAGCTAATACCAACTTGTCTGGGATGTCTTCCAAAAGCACATCATAAGTTTGAAGTACAGACAGTACAGAGCCAATAGTCATAACTTTAACTACAAAATGACACATGCACACAGACAGCATAATCATAACCAGCAACCCATAACCTGGTCTTAGACACTTTATATGACCCCCTTTACATAAGATTTGGTGCCACTACAGGACCTTTGTTGCAACCATGTTCTATATGGTCCCAGATTATATTAATAACGTCACACAGGTGGACTGTGATTTTGATTTTGTTTTTATAACTCTGTAACTAGCTAAGTGATAAAAATACATCTAAGTTCTTAAATAATAGGCTTTACAGGCAGGTCTGAATATCTATATTCTAACAGTGGGTTATATCCCTTCTCCCATTCTGTGTCTGTCTTGTCTATTTAGATTGTAAATTCTTCAGGGCATGGCCCTGCTACTATTCTCATTTGTACTTTGCCTAGCACAATGGGGGGGACCCAGTGTTAGTTGGTCCTTAGGCACTAAGGTAATGAATATGATTCATAATAATAACTCTCCTGGCACTTTGAGCCAAGGAGGCTGGCCTTGGGATGTTACTGCTTAAAAATGAGCTGGGGATAAAACCATGGAATATTCTTGGTGACAAGTATCCCACAAATTCCACTGACCTCCCTTGTTTTCTTTGCCTGGAGTAGGGTTTCCAGTTACCAAACCTGATGTGATCTCACAGCTGGAACGAGGGGAAGAGCCGTGGGTCCCGGACCTCCAGGTCTCTGAGAAAGAAGTGCTCTGGAGAGCTGCCTGCACAGGTGAGGAATTGGTTAAACCAACTCAAAAACTGTTTGGGAATGCAGGAAACATTTGGGATGCCCTACAAAGACCCTGTGAGGTCTCCAAGTTCAGGATTGTTCCCTGTAGATGTGGAATCATTATTGCAGCTGTCACTCATGGCTTCCCTCCTATTCTGACTGACAATTGGCAGCAGGTCCCTTCCTGATCTGGCTTTCCCCTGAGAGGTCCGGTGAGATGCGGACCAAAACTGATCCATTTCTCTCTCATCTGTGGAAGGGTTTGGGGAAAATCAGCTCTCGATAGGTTTGATCTCTCCCACACATGTTTTGGTTTGTTCATCCCTTTGTCCATTCCTCTCTCTGAAATTTCCTTCCTTTCCGGTGCAGGTAGTGACCTATGTCTGGATTCACTCTGTCTCCCATCAGGTGATGGGATGGTGAGTCAGAATGAGGAGGAGAAACCCCATCAGGAAGAAGCTGAGCAAGTAGGAACACATGGAACGTTATCAGGAAGATTGAAAGGGAACGTTTCCGGGAGTTGTGCACTCCAAGAAAAAGCAAAAGTCTGTGAGTCTGAGGAGAGGCCAGAGGAAAACTTTAGTAGCCACTCAGACCTTATAACACACGACAGAATCAACTTGGAAGAGACACACTACATATGCCATGAGTGCGAGAAAAGCTTTAGTCGGCACTCACAGCTTATCACACATCAGAGAATCCACACCGGGGAGAAGCCCTACACATGCTCAGAGTGCTGGAAAAGCTTTAGTCGGAACTCACACCTTATCAGACATCAGAGAATCCACACTGGGGAGAAGCCCTACAGATGCACTGTGTGTGGGAAAAGCTTCAATCAGAGCTCCAACCTTATCACACATCGTAGAATCCACACAGGAGAGAGACCGTACACGTGCTCTGAGGGTGGGAAAAGCGTCAGTCACATCTCTGCCCTGATCACACATCAGAGAATCCACACCGGGGAGAAGCCTTATACATGCTCAGAGTGTGGGAAAAGCTTTAGTCGGAACTCACACCTTATCAGACATCAGAGAATCCACACTGGGGAGAAGCCCTACAGATGCACTGAGTGTGGGAAAAGCTTTAATCGGCGCTCCAACCTTATCACACATCGTAGAATCCACACAGGGCAGACACCATACATGTGCTCTGAGTGCGGGAAAAGCTTCAGTTGCAGCTCACACCTTTTCAGACATGAGAGAATCCACACAAGGGAGATGCCCTACACGTGCTCTGAGTGTGGGAAAAGCTTCAATCAGAGCTCTGCTCTGATCTCACATCGTAGAATCCACACAGGAGAGATGCCCTACACGTGTTCTGAGTGCGGGAAAAGCGTCAGTCACATCTCTGCCCTGATCACACATCAGAGAATCCACACCGGGGAGAAGCCTTATACATGCACTGCGTGTGGGAAAAGCTTTAGTCGGAACTCACACCTTATCAGACATCAGAGAATCCACACTGGGGAGAAGCCCTACAGATGCAATGAGTGTGGAAAAAGCTTCAATCGGAGCTCCAACCTTATCACACATCGTAGAATCCACACCAGGCAGACACCGTACACGTGCTCTGAGTGCGGGAAAAGCTTCAGTTGCAGCTCACACCTTTTCAGACATGAGAGAATCCACACAGGGGAGATGCCCTACACGTGCTCTGAGTGTGGGAAAAGCTTCAATCAGAGCTCTGCTCTGATCTCACATCGTAGAATCCACACAGGAGAGATACCCTACACATGTTCTGAGTGCGGGAAAAGCGTCAGTCACATCTCTGCCCTGATCACACATCAGAGAATCCACACCGGGGAGAAGCCTTATACATGCTCAGAGTGTGGGAAAAGCTTTAGTCGGAACTCACACCTTATCAGACATCAGAGAATCCACACTGGGGAGAAGCCCTACAGATGCACTGAGTGTGGGAAAAGCTTTAATCGGCGCTCCAACCTTATCACACATCGTAGAATCCACACAGGGCAGACACCATACATGTGCTCTGAGTGCGGGAAAAGCTTCAGTTGCAGCTCACACTGTTTCAGACATGAGGGAATCCACACAAGGGAGATGCCCTACACGTGCTCTGAGTGTGGGAAAAGCTTCAATCAGAGCTCTGCTCTGATCTCACATCATAGACTCCACACAGGAGAGAAGCCCTACACATGTTCTGAGTGCGGGAAAAGCGTCAGTCACATCTCTGCCCTGATCACACATCAGAGAATCCACACCGGGGAGAAGCCTTATACATGCTCAGAGTGTGGGAAAAGCTTTAGTCGGAACTCACACCTTATCAGACATCAGAGAATCCACACTGGGGAGAAGCCCTACAGATGCACTGAGTGTGGGAAAAGCTTCAATCAGAGCTCCAACCTTATCACACATCGTAGAATCCACACAGGGGAGAGACCGTACACATGCTCTGAGGGTGGGGAAAACGTCAGTCACATCTCTGCCCTGATCACACATCAGAGAATCCACACAGGGAAGAAGCCCTGCACATGCTCTGAGTGTGGGAAAAGCTTCAATCGGAGCTCCAACCTTATCACACATCGTAGAATCCACACAGGGCAGACACCGTACATGTGCTCTGAGTGCGGAAAAAGCTTCAGTTGCAGCTCACACCTTTTCAGACATGAGAGAATCCACACAGGAGAGATGCCCTACACATGTTCTGAGTGCGGGGAAAGCGTCAGTCACATCTCTGCCCTGATCACACATCAGAGAATCCACACCGGGGAGAAGCCTTATACATGCTCAGAGTGTGGGAAAAGCTTTAGTCGGAACTCACACCTTATCAGACATCAGAGAATCCACACTGGGGAGAAGCCCTACAGATGCACTGAGTGTGGGAAAAGCTTCAATCAGAGCTCCAACCTTATCACACATCGTAGAATCCACACAGGGGAGAGACCGTACACATGCTCTGAGGGTGGGGAAAACGTCAGTCACATCTCTGCCCTGATCACACATCAGAGAATCCACACAGGGAAGAAGCCCTGCACATGCTCTGAGTGTGGGAAAAGCTTCAATCGGAGCTCCAACCTTATCACACATCGTAGAATCCACACAGGGCAGACACCGTACATGTGCTCTGAGTGCGGAAAAAGCTTCAGTTGCAGCTCACACCTTTTCAGACATGAGAGAATCCACACAGGAGAGATGCCCTACACATGTTCTGAGTGTGGGGAAAGCGTCAGTCACATCTCTGCCCTGATCACACATCAGAGAATCCACACCGGGGAGAAGCCTTATACATGCTCAGAGTGTGGGAAAAGCTTTAGTCGGAACTCACACCTTATCAGACATCAGAGAATCCACACTGGGGAGAAGCCCTACACATGCACTGAGTGTGGGAAAAGCTTCAATCAAACCTCCAACCTTATCACACATCAGCGAATCCACACAGGGGAGACACCCGTACACCATACACGTGCGCTGAGTGTGGGAAGAGCTTCAATCACAGTTCAAACGTTGTCTCACATAGGAGAATCCACATGGGAGAGAAACCCTTCACATGCTCTGAGTGTGGGTAAAGCTTCAGTCAGTGCTCAAGCCTTATTAGACATCAGAAAATCCACATGATAGAGAATTGTAATAAATCCCTTGACTAGGGCTGGCCAAAAAATGAAAAAAAAAATCACATTTGCTAATTTCCACATAATGATTTTTGCACCGTCTTCACCGTGGTCTCTCAGCTCCGCCCGATAAGTTGCCTGCTTCTGCCTTTTGCAGCTCACCTTCTTTGGGGTCAGTCCTGTGGTCTTTTCTATCAAGTCCTTTCGAGTCGTAGGAGTGTGTGTCCCTCCAGCCAGGAATGTTCATCACCTCCAGGTGGGGGCAGAGAGAGATTTGATCCCAACAAGGTACACTGTGGCAAAAAGTACCTGTGCCTTCCATCCACTAAGGCTGTACATGGTGTTGGCTGCTCAAGTTACTGATCTTGATGTAAAAAGTTGTAGAGCAGATGCAGCCCAGGTGCAGTGGTTGGCATTAGCTCTCCCCCTGACATGACCTAAACTCCATCACTTTTCCTAGTCTAAACAAACCCTGAGCATCACAGTTATACTGTTCCTCCATTTCAAAGCAAGTGTTAGTCATCAGGTTCTCCCTTGGGGAACAAATTGTTTCATTCCCAGTTGTTCTGATGTTGCTTCAGGTTGTGCTGGGGAGCAGATATTTTTGCTACTATTTTCCTCACTTAAAATATATTGAACTATAACAAAGAGCAGGAACAGGGCAGGGATAGGGGAAAATGTCATTTCACCTACCCTGACGTAGTTAGGGTAAGTCAGAGGGATTCCCTTATTCCTCATCACCATCCCAACCCCTCGTTTGTTCAATTGGTTAGGTCAATATTTTTTCTAAAAGGCTGGGAAGAGAATTCCCTAGTAAATGACATGTAACTCAGCAAAATACCCATGCATTGGGTTTCCAAAGCAGTTGTAGCCCAGGCCCTGCAGGAGGTTGCTCCTGAAGATATCTCCTTCCTAATCAGCTGCATGTTGCCTATTATTTGGGAAATGCAATCCATATCTAGGTAGAGATGGGAAAAATGGAAGTGACGTTTCTGTTCAGCTCACCATAGGAGATGCTGCAAATGTGTAGACAATGGAATCTGCGTTGACTGTGATATAGCTGCAGAAAAATACCTATTTTTAATAGATACCTGACATTTGTTGTCTTGCAGGGATTCTAAGCCATACCTGAATTTAGTCCCTAATTTAAATCTGTGGTACCAGATTAAAGAAATCAAAGGGCATATTTGGGGGAGTTATACTTCACTGTCGCTACTGCTATGTTGTGTGGTTGGTGAAGAATTCTATGCCAGAGACTTGTAGTAATTTTATACTTAAGGTCAAAGATTTGATAAGGACTCAAGTAGAAATTGCAGATATTTAGTGGTTGATTTTCACCCCAGATATGGAAGCTATGGTGACCTGTGGCCCAGGTAAACTGTTTTTCGAATCCTGCTCCCTAGTTAAGTGGCATTGATCACATTCCTAAAAGATGCCATGATGAAATTGGGAAAAACCATTTGGCTCCAAAGTTAGATGAAGCACAGAGAGAAATAGCTGATTCCTTCAGAGCCATTGCATGCCTATGGGTCCCAATCTGGCTGCCTTGTTGGACAAGAAGCACTTCCATGCTGGACAAATGAGGGTTGCCAATGGGGGTTGTTAGAAGAAGGAGCAGGCTGACCCAGAGGCGGATTTGAGAGGATGGGCTTCTTTATTGCAGTACTTGTTCCCCTGGACCGAGTTGTCCAGTAAGCACTGAATTAGTTCAGCACCCTTTTTTTTAGGTTAGTATGTACACGCCTACATTCATTACAACACCCCAAAATCCCTTATTAAGTAATAGAAACACTCACTGTTAGTATAAACCCACCTCTATATATTGCTCATAGCATTACACATACTTTTACCTTGAAAATACATTTCTTTGCAACAATTTGTTGCCATAAATCTTTCTCCTCAGTTCCCAGGTGAGGGAGGAAGGGGCTGCGAACAGTTCTCAAGGGATGCAGGGGAAGAAGCCCTAAGCCCAGGCTGGTTCATGTAGCTGGGAAAGGGAGGGAGGGGAAGATAACATTCCTTTTACTTTCTTCTACACAAAGGGCATTTTTCTGCAGCCGCATCTTTATTAATCTTTATGAGCAACAGAAGGGAAGAATCTGGCAACTTACATTTTAAACAAAGAAATACTGAAAAATCTGCAACTTATATATTAGAAACGAGAATATTGCCTACATATTCCTTTGTCCACTAATACCATGTGAGCACATTAGCAGCATATTCTTATACTTAACCCTAAAATATCCCAACAAGGGAATGTATGAGATTCCAAGTTCAGACTGCAGGATACATGAATGCTGAGTCCTGACTCTGTGGTTTCGTGTCTTAGTTTTGCTCTTGAGTCTTATACATTTGTATCACTTCTCCACCTACTGCTACTCTGAAAGATTAGAAAGTGTGAAAATAGAGCACAGGTGGTTTTTCTCATGATGCAACCTTCCCATGTAGTGTGAGAACCCTTCCACCCACACTCATGGGAGAAGACCCAGGGAGAAATGAACTCACAGAAATGGAAGGCTCCTAGGTTATTGTAGAATGTGACTTCACACAGAGCTTACTGGGTGGAAATGGGAATTAAGAGAAAACTGCCCTATAGGTTTATATTCTGTAATCTTTGAATAAGTTGGTACCAGCACCAATGAAATTAAACATGAATTAGTGTAATTTAAGAGTGATTCTGTGATAACTTTCAGTGTTACAGTATAATTCAGGTTTTCTTCTAGTTCTCTCCCTGCCCCCTCCTACTATCTAGAAAATGGTGACTAATCCTGAAATTAAAACCTCACTCCAAAGGAATTAGAGTGGGGGAATAGGTGAGAGAAATAGCATGTATGAGAATAGAGACCCAGTATAGACTGTAATTATTTCTATTTAAAATGGAATTAATTTTGATCAATTTTCAAATAAATCTTCTGTTAGGAGGAAAATTACTCGAGACAAGATGTGTAACCTTTTACCCAGTTAGAAGGTAACAGCCACAGAATTCCCCAGGTCTCTTGTTTGTAAAGCAAAGATGTCACACCAGGCAGGAGATGTCAAAATCTAAAATGGTGATGGAAGCTTTTCTGGGTTGTTTTTTTTATTTGGTTTTTTAATTTAATTATTGTTTTGTTTTTGCAAGCAGTTATTTTTATAGGTGCTGAGCCCCCTTTTCCTTTTGAGCACAGCTGTTTAACCCTCAGGCCTGGCTCTAAGAACAGGAGTGCTTGTGGCACGTTAGAGACTAACAAATTTTTACAGCTCACTTCTTCAGATGCATAGAATGGAACATATAACGAGGAGATATATATACATACAGAACATGAAAAGGTGGAAGTAGCCATATCCACTCTAAGAGGCTAATTAATTAAGATGAGCTATAATCAGCAGGAGAAAAAAAACACTTCTGTGGTGATAATCAAGATGGGCCATTGCAGACAGTTGACATCAGGTGTGAGGATACTTAACATGGGGAAATAGATTCAATCTGTGTAATGACTCAGCCATTCCCAGTCTCTGTTCAAACCTAAATTAATGGTATCTAGTTTGCATATTAATTCAAGTTCAGCAGTTTCTCGTTGGAGTCTGTTTTTGAAGCTTTTCTGTTGCAAAATTGTCACCTTTAAGTCTGTTACTGAGTGACCAGAGAGGCTAAAGTGTTCTTCTGGTTTTTGAATGTTATGATTCCTGATATCAGATTTGTGTCCATTTATTCTTTTGCATAGAGACTGTCCGGTTTGGCCAATATACATGGCAGAGGGGCATTGCTGGCACACAGTGGCATATGTCATATTGGTAGATGTGCAGGTGAACGAGCCCCTGATGGCGTGGCTGATGTGATTAGCTCCTATGATGGTGTCACTGGAATAGATTTGTGGAAAGAGTTGGCATCGGGTTTTGTTGCAAGGATAGGTTTCTGGTTTAGTGTTTTTGGTGTGTGGTTGCTGCTGAGTATTTGCTTCAGGTTGGGGACTGTTTGTAAGCGAGGACAGGTCTATCTCCCAACATCTGTGAGGAAACCTCCTCAGAACTGGCCTTGTGATTCTTTCATGTTTGATATCTTTGGGGTTCACACATCCACACTACATGCAGTTCACAGCAACAGATACTTTGAGAAACCTGCTCGGTTAAGCAGGCCTTTTCCAAACTGACATTGGCCCAAAGTCTGCCTCAATTCAGCTGGATTGGGACTGTATCAAAGGAGTAGTTCACTCCTGATTTGCCCAGAGACCTCGGGGGAGGTGTGGGAAAATAGGATAAGTAGGAATCGACAACAATGAAGTTAAAGATAACGGTGAAAGACCCTCACCCTGCAGGTCAACAACCTATTCTGTCAATTCCCTCTGATGCATCTGGCACTTGTCGCTCTCAGGCACCACACTGAGCTAGATGAACCATTGGTCTGACCCAGTATGATCAGTCTTGGGTTCTTATGTAAGCCATCTACGGCCTTGTCTACACTGGCACGTTTCTGCTCAGGAAAGCAGCTTTCTGTCGTGTAACTTCTGAGGTGTATGCACTGTTAAGCCACTTAGTGCGCAGAAACAACGCAGTTGTAGGTCTGTTAAAAAAAAAAAAAAAAAAAAAAAACACCCTGATGAGAGTTGTACATCTTTCTGTGCCAGGGCTACAGTGCTGCGGTGCCAGTGTAGACACCCTGGTGGATTACAGTGCTGTGATTGGCCTCCAGGAGGTGTCCCAAAATCCCTGTTCTTGTTTCTCTGGTCATCAGTTTGAACTCTACTGCACTGCCCTCAGGTGACCAACCATGAACCCCACCCCTTAAATTACTTGGGAATTTTGAAAATTTCCTTCCTGTTTGCTCGGTGACACATGCAGTGGTCTCAGCGCATCTTTCGAGGTGACCATGCCTGCTCCATGCACCAGGTGATACTCCACTAGGAGCAGTGCTGAGCTGCTGAACCTCATCAGCATTTGGGGAGAGGAGCCTGTCCAGTCTCAGCTGTGCTCCAGCCATAGGAATTATGATACCTACAGACAGATTTCACGATGTCTGAGAGAAAGGGGCCGTGACCAGGACACACTGCAGTGTAGGGTCAAAGTGAAGGAGCTGCGGAACACCTACCACAAGGTGCGGGAGGCAAAACGCCACTCCAGTGCTGCACCCACAAGCTCCCATTTCTACAAAGAGCTGGACGCAATACTCCATGGTGACCCCACCTCCACTGGTAAGGCCACTGTGAGTACTTCAGTGGCTCACATGCCAGTCGAGAGTGGACCGAGCCAGGAGAAGTAAATCTTGGAGGATGATGTGAAGGTGGAGGAGGACCCAGAGGCGGAGGACAACTCGGAGGTCAGAGATGCATGCAGCCCGGAGTTCTTATCTACTCCGGAGGAGATTAGCCAGTCACAGCTGTCGGAGCTTGGCGAAGCACAAACAGGAGAGGAGGCTCTTGGTAAGTGGCTTTGATCTGGGGAATCACTGAAGCGAGTTGTTGGGGGCAGGAGGGTTGCAGAAAGCAGGCTTGTGTCTGTATGATGTGCGTACCACCACATGCCTACTCTGAGCAGTGGACCAGGGTGTTGATTGACTCCCTCACTTCACAGGAATCTGTCCCAGAGATCTCTATGAAACTCTCATGGAGATACTGGGCAATCTGCTGCTGCAGGATCTTTGGCAGAGTTGCTTTGTTTCTTGTCCCATTAAGGGTAATTTTCCCATGCCACTCTGGCGTCACTGAGGGGACGGGGAGCAGAGACCATTGCTGCACACAAGCGAGCTGCATAAAAGCCAGGGCGGACACCGCAGTCTTGGAGAATACCCTCCTTTGATTCCCTGCTCACCCTCAGCAGCGAGATATCTTCCGTAATAAAAACAGCCTGTGGAAAATATGGGCACACAAATGATTATAAGGCCCCCTCCCTACAGTGCTGTCTCTCCCCTAGAGCTATGTGCCCACTGTAAAATATGGTCCTGGACAGTGATTTCCCCTGCCCCTGCTGTTACCATTTGGGGGTCTTGTGGCTCATGTGTGCTTGGCTGGGGACAGCTAGTTAGTGACAGGTATGTGCATAGTGGCTGTGTTTTAAATCACTGCATCAATGGTCTGTGTGTTGCAAACAACACTGCTTCTGTAACGTTGCATTTTGGCTTCACAGATATGCCCTTGGGAACCCAGCCTCCCACTTTGTTATTGGCAGCTGAACGGCTGTTCAGAATTAGAAAGCGGCCATGAAGAATTAAAGAGAACTTTCTGCATGATGTCATGAGGCACTCCATGGCCGAAAGACAAGAACTGAAGGAGTGGCGGGACAGCGAGAAGTGGGACTGAAAGGAGAACGCGGTGCACCAGAACGAAGCCACGTAGCGGCTCTTATACATTATGGACTGCCAAGCAGACACGGTCCAGGCACTACTAGCACTGCAAACCAAGCGGCTCCGTGCCCACCCTCCCCTTCCGCCGCTGTCGCAAAACTCTTTCCCATACACCCCTCTGACACCGCCAACACACTCTTATCAACCTCCTGGCTCCAGTCTGTACCCACTGCATTCCACTCCTGCCCCATCACAGTCCAGCCCCGTGGCCTCCCAGTACCCACTGCACTCCACACCCGTCCCTCTGCAGTTTATTCCTGCTGAAGTACAGTACCTGCTGCACTATACTCCAAAGGATAAGGTTGGATATGATATCTGGACCTCACCTCCTCATGGGACCCTCCCTTCCGCCATCCCCCACAGTGCTGATGTGTTTTTCTTTTTTCTTTGTTTCTCTCTCCTCTGGTGGTTGCTTTTTAATAAAATAATAGTTTTGGTTTGAAAGCAATCTTCATTCCATTAATTGAAAGCAAACAGAACCCTGCCAAGCAGCAGGCAGTTTTCTTAAGCCTTTTCTCTGTGCTCTCTTTCCCTGCTCCTGTTTGTTATCTATGGGACCTGGCCCCATAGTTCTATGTTGGGCAATGTCATGTTTAACTTTCCAGATCAGCTGGGGCCTGGAGAATATTTCCAGGTGGTTGTTCCCTATGTAGATTGCAGTCATTTCTGGTGTGTCCTCATGGGGAACCAGTTCACAAAAAAGAGGCAGGAGCTGGGCCCAGTGCATCCCCCATCTGCTGTGCGGAGAGAAAATTGCCTCCAGGCCAAGGCCCAGCTGCAAACCCCAGGCTGAATTACAGGCTGTCTTGGAAGCCCACTGCACAATGCTGTGCCCACAGATTCATACCCCAGCCACAGGTGAATGTCCATAGAATCTGAGTAAGAGCCATGGGGAAGGAAGCAAACAGGGTTAAAACCTGTGGTGCTTATGGCCCACCACATGCATTGGCCCCCTCAGGCAGGGGACTTATAGGCCCTTCTGCCAGTTGGTGTTGGCAGCAGCAAGGGCTGGGTTCAATGTCTAGGGGAGGAGAGCAGCAGAGACGCAGGAGGAGAGAGAGTCCCGAGAGAGGAAGGAGCTGGAGGGAAGCAATGAGTGCAGCGTGCAAACCGACCAGATGAGGGTCACAGGAGTCCTGAAATGATAGTAGGGGCAGGTCCCAGGGTGTAATGACTCCTGCTATCTGAGTTCAAATCCCATGGGGACCTCCTGGTGCTGTGCTGGTTTGCTGTAAAGCCTTGGAGCTCAATGTGCTTGATTTCCTTGTTCCTAGGTGTACCAGGCTGAGTTTTCTCCTTCCTGCTGGGTGACTGATGCCCGCTAGAGCTAGGGCTTTGGTCTGGCTGATTCACCAGGCTGGCTGCTATAGGTTGGTGCACTAGAATTTGTCTGGTGAGAGATTCCTGCGGGTTGACCTGATGGTTGTGTTTCTTGCTGCTTCACCTGATGCCCACAATTTGGTCCTTGTATCTGCAGCTGCCATGTGCTTCCTCCTGCCCACACGGCACTTAAGGGAAGTAGGACCAGGGCAGGCTTAATAGTTTGGGAAAGGCAGGAGAGAGAGAGAGTCCCAGCAGTGCGGCTCCCGTGTGTCCTGGTGTTGGGAGGAGAACAGGAGAAAGGACAAAAGAAGCAAGAGACTAAGAGAAAGGAGGGAGGGAGGAAAAGGTGAAACAAAAAGGACAAACCCTAATGTCCCCAGTGATTCTAAGGGATAAAATCCCAGGTGCACAATAAAATTCTGCCCCTTAAGCTCATATTTCCATGCCTAGAATTCAACTGTCACCAGATGGATCAGACTGAGCAGGTTTCAAACTTCGAGGATGCTCTTACCTTCTAAACAGGGACATCTGTTTTCTAGTAAAATCCCTAAAAGGGAAGGAGAAAACTCAAAAGAGGTTCCTCCTGGCACTCACATACATGAACCCAAATACTCTCTCAATCCTCAAAGAGAGACCTGGAGAAGGAAACTTGCTGAGGCAAAGCCACAGGGGTCTCTGAGGTTTCCCTGGCCCCTCGCCCCTGCCCTGCCTGGCTGATGTCACCATCTCTCTGTGAGGTCACCACCTCCCCACCACCTTTGACCAATAGTCTGAGGTCCTGCAAAAGGCCTTTGTGATGTCACTGCCACACGCCTCCCTTGCTGTGCTAATGTCCTGCCCCTGGCCAGGCACTTTGGAGGTTTGATCTGCTCCCTGTGGCTCACCCCACTCAAGGAGCATCCTTTCTACGAAACAAGCTGGCTAGACAGTAAAACATCAGACTCTGCTCCCAATGCTACACTCACGTTTTTAGAAATTAGTCGACTTTATGGCCAGAAGAGACCATTAGAGCATCTAATCTGACCTCCTGCATATCACAGGCCTCCTGATAACACAGGTTGAGCTCTTTCAATAGCTCACTGGAAGGCATTTTTCTCCAGCCCTCAGAACATTTGGTGGCTCTTTGCTGCCCCAGCTCCACTTTCAAAACATCTTTTTCAAACGAGGACACTAAAACTGGAGGCAGTATTCCAGTATCAGTCTCACTGATGCCGTGTCACCTCCTGTGATGTTATTGACATAATCTGTAACTGTATAGATCACTGTTGCGACCACTGTTCTATATTTGCAGCCAATATTGTAGAAAGATTGTCGTGTAAGGAGTCTATGGAGAGGTTCTGACTGCCTGATTATAATGATGCTATCTCTAGATGTGTATCATTTTTGTATTTGATGTTATGATGGGGAAGGATAGCTCAGTGGTTTGAGCATTGGCCTCCTAATACCATGGTTGTGAGGTTAATCCTTGAGGGGGCCATTTAGGGAACTGGGGTAAAAATCTATCTGGGGATTGGTCCTGCTTTGAGGAGGGGGTTGGATGGCCTTCTGAGGTCCTTTCCCACCCTAATCTTATATTTTATTTTTTTAATATTGGCTCTATGCTGCCTGTATTTCAAACCTCTGCTATGTTTCTGGGGAACACTCCAGACAAGTTGGTTTCAGCTCTGCCTAGCCTGCTTGATGGCCCATTAAGGACCATCAGCTATACAATCGACCCATTGAGAAAAGGCAGATATGCCTTATGATTCAGCAAGGTATGCAGGGACCTGCCTATGGACAGAACTCTAAGGTTTTTCTATGCCAGGTGCTGGATAGAGTGTCCTTGGGACAAAGAAAGCAAAGACCACATGGCAAGAGACTATAAAAGGTTGATGCCTCATCTCCATCCTGTCTTCAGTCCTGCTTCATACCTCTGGAGGGATTTTGCTACAAACTGAAGCTCTGAACAAAGGACTGAATGACCCATCCCAGCTATGGATGGACTCCAGAGACTTGATTTGAACCTGCAGTTTATTCCATCACTGCTACAAGCCTGAACCAAGAACTTTGCCATTACTGTATGTGAAGGGTTCAAATCCATGTGCATTTTGTATAACAACCTGGTCTACGTATTGTGCCGGCTCTTTTCCAGACCCAAAGTCCAGAGTATGATCAAGTGACCAAAGGCCTAGCAAATCATGATCAGCTAAGAGAAAGCTGGGTAAACAGAAAGCCTTTCTTGCTAAGATAGGCCTGGTCAGCAAATTGCCAGGTGTTGGAGCTAAGAACTAAATCATTGTGTCTTATTCAGAGTTGCAGATTGAACAAAGAATCCCTGTTCCTATTGTGTTCATCTCTTCTGTAGGGAGACATTCTTCCGACAGATCCAGCCTTGAGTTTATGAAAAGTTGGCACATGTCAGTATAAGATATGGCATCCTTCCACCTATGTTCCAAGGGACTAATGCCTTGCCTTTAGACACACAGAAAACAATCTTTATTTCCATACACTTGCACTGTTTCTTTGCTTTAACCCCTAAGAATGTACCTGTTGGACAATCAAAGGAGTTGCTCCATTCCTATGGACCCCAAATCAGAATTCAACAAATATATTTTATACTAATAACATTTTATCAAAGTATTAATTAAATGTTAACTTGCTAACTTGAGACCATGGGCAGAGACATTATGTAACCTGTTAACCACTGGCCAATGTGCTTATCTTGTCTTGCTGCAAAATCTATCCTGGGGTGTGGAACTGCCTACCCCGTCACTTTTGCCCACCCATGGAAAATCTATGTATTCTATTGTAATCAATTGATTGACAGTGTCTCTGAGCCTAACAAGCAAGGTGACACTCCGCCAGCACTGTGTGTAATAAACTCCTATGCTTGACCTCTACACGATGGGGATTTATGCCCTTCACTGGTGAAGCTAGTAGTTTATAAACCGCAATAGCTTTACAAGTTGCTGATCCTGTCTTCAGGATATGTTACCATCAAGTTTATCATAAAAGTTAATCAAAGTTGATAAGTTGTTATATAAGGTTAGAGGTAGGTTAAGGTTAGTAAAATATAGTTAATCACTGTATTAGTATTACATACAGAATTGTATTTGTTGGGGGTGGTTACAATACATGTAAAGTTGCTGAGCAATCAGTAACAGTAGTGTTGCACGTGCTTGTGACTATTTTCAATACTATTTACCTTTTATATGTGCACTTATAGGAATAGGCAGCTAATGCATAATATTACTTGGACTTGTGCTTGTCTCCAGTCTAACTTGCCATTTGTATTAATCCTCACTCAGTGCTGGTCTTTCATTCTGTTTTTCTTCTGTCTGTGTTGCCTTGATAGTCGGAAGTCATTAAAAACCTTTCTCGAGGAATAATTAATTGGTTAGTTTCTCTTTTGCGGACACTACTCAACCTCATTCCATCTATGTTGGGTGGTGGGAAGCAGCGATCACCCAGAGCCCCACTAGGGCCCTGACATGAGCCTCCTCCTGCCATTAATCTCCACAACCACATTCTACATATGGGCATGGAGACCTCCCTGGGGATCTTGACAGCTTTAGCCAGCTTCTTGGTGGCTCTTTTCCTGCTCACAGCCTCTGTCTTCTTCTCATGCCTTGTCCTGGGGGCCCAGCTGCTGGTTGAATGTGAAGGAGCCAAAGTGCTGGTGACTTTAGCCTGTACCAAGTGGCCTTTGCTCATCAGACTCCTGAACCCAAACTGGATGTGGTTCTTGTTCTTCTGCACAGCACAGCCCCTGGAGAAGAGGGATCTGCAAATGTACATTCATATGATACCTTTGTTTAATTGATGAAAACATAAACTAGACACTTAGAGGATTGGAACTGATTTCAGCTGATGGACAGCTTAGCTGGGTTTTTATGCATTTGGACAGTGAAATGTTGAGTGTTTACATTCATTTCAAGCACCCCCGAATAGTGGAGCTCCTGAACACAATGGAGAATGGAAATAAAAATGTTTTCCTTTTTTAAAATAAAGAAAGAAGGCGATAAGAGGGCAGTTGGGTTTAAACCAAGGACCACTTGAGCTGCAGTCAAGCACTCTACCACTGAGCTATACCCCAATGACAACAGGAGTATCGAATTGTGATCTCCAGACCCTGCTTCATCGAGCTCCTTTGCCATTCCCAGACCACAGGTGTTTTAAAAATGAGGTTTGATTAACCTTCTTAACTGTGGTAAACACCACAGCTTGCACACCCACCGATATAGCTTCTCCCACTGACATAGCTGCCACCTCCTGGGGAAGTGGATTAACTACACCCACAGGAAAACTCTCCCATCAGCATAGAGCAGTTGTTCTCAAACTGTAGTCAGGACCCCAAAGTGGGTCGTGACCCTATTTTAATGGGGTCTCTAGGGCTGGCATTAGACTTGTTGGGGCCTGCAGCTGAAAATAAGAGTCTGAGCCCCACCACCCAGGGCTGAATCACTCAAGCTTTGGTTTTTCCCTCCCCCCCACTGGGGCAGAGCTCAGGCTTTGGCTCCCCACCAGTGCGGAGGGGCTTGGTCCCTCTTTCCAGGGCCATGTAGTAAGTTTTTTTTGGCAGAAGGGGGTTGCAGTGGAAGGAAGTTTAAGAAACTCTGGCATAGAGCATCTCCATTACTGAGCTGCAGCAGCATAGACTCAATGTTTGAAATGTTGACTTGTCCTTAGCCTCTGAATACGTCTAGACTTGGCTCCTTGTGGCACTGTGGGTGATCAGACACCGAAAGTACAGTCATGGAGACACCAGCCTTGCCTAGCTGGCAAGAATCAAACCTCCACAGGAAGACCCCTATGGTGTCATAGCCCAGCTCTCTAAGCCCTCAGCCACAACCGCTTAACATAAAGGCTTTTCTACACTCTGGTTCTGTTCTCACTGAAGGGTCATTTCCAATTGTTTGCTCAGACCAGCTTCCCCAGCACACTCACTGCTGGGCAGCTCTGTACGTGTGGCCACGGCTGAACAGCAAGAATTCCTGCCCATTTCCCTACTGTCTGGAGCATGATTAGAGTGTTTGTGGTTAATGATGTTGCTGTAGATTGTTCATTCCCTGCCTTGGCAATTCAGACAATCCCTTTTCCCGTCGTATCGCCAGCACCTCTGTGAGTCCAATAGGAGGGGCAGGTTTTCTCAGGGCACTGAGATTTTTCGGGGAGTTGGTGGCTCCTTTCTTTCCTCACCCTGGAGTAAACTCAACTTTTTATTCCATCCTTGATGACTCATGGAATAACAACAACAGCATGAAGAGGAGAGGGACTATCTCACTGCCAGGGGAGGAAGGTTGACGCATCCCTTCTCTCTGACCATTGCCATTGCAGGAGAGGTTTCAATGGAATTGAATGCTCTGGCTCAGACAAGAGACACAGGAAGGTTTTGCTGTTCATGGATCTGTACAAAGGAAATTGTGTCTCTGTGTGAAAATGGGGAGGGAAATGAAGCTCCCTCATGGTGATGCCTAAGACAGAAGGGACCCCTATAGGATTAGAATAGGATAAGTTCTCAAGCAGCATGTTTCTTACTTTGCCCATCTGTCAATTTTGATGATTATCGATAGAAATATTTTGCCATTGGGTTGTGTGTTTACACCGAAATTGACATTTACCAACAAATAGGTAATTCTTACAAGCCTGCCTAGTCTCCAGTTGGTGAGTTTAGAGGGACACATTCACTCTTCCCACCCCCCCCCATGCCAGGCCTGTGCTCTCCAGAATGTCAACTTCCCACACAGCTGGGATCCTTCCCTGATCTCCCCTCAGACCTCAGCCCCCCACTCCCATTTCTGGGGTCCCATCCCAACGCTATCCAACTCCCCTGCTGGCAGGAACCTTCCCATTCCTTTCATTTCCTGCCTCCCCTCTGAGCAAAAGCTCTGTGCTGTTCCCACACTGAGAATTGAACCCAGGCTGCCTGGGTGGAAAAACCAGGAATCTGGACCCCTGGGACTTGCACAGTCAATAACACATTTACACATTCACTAACAGATTTACACATTCACATTCATTAACATTTAAAAGTAGCCATTCAAAAAAACTTCAAAAACAGACTTCAAAGAGAAATTGCAGCGTTTCAATTTATTTGCAAACTTAACACCATTAATTTGGGTTTGAATAGGGATTGGGAGAGGCTGGCTCACTACAAAAGCAATTTTTCCTTTCTTGGTATGGACACCTCCCCATCAATTATTGGGAGTGGACCACATTCACCCTGACTGAATTAGCCTTCAACACTGGTTCTCCCCTTGTAAGGTAACTCCCTTTACTTCATGTTCCAATAAATATTTATGCCTGTATCTGCAATTTTCACTCCATGCATCTGAAGAAGTGAGCTTTTTACCCACAAACACTTATGCCCAAATAAATCTTAGTCCTTAAGGTGCCACCGGACTCCTCATTGTTTTCGTGAAATAAAAGCAAAATGCATTCTAAGTTGATCTTAACCCTTTCAATGCCCTTACAAACTTAGATGCTTCTCACCACAGGCTGGCTGGTTGCTTTTCAGCAAGGCTCTCCCCTTTGATCAGCGCTTCAGTTGCTTGGTGTGGTGGTGGCTGTAGATGTAGGTGGAAGAGAGAGATAAAGCATGGCAAATGTCTCTCCTTTTATCATGTCCTTTCTTCCCCATTGGCTTTGCCCCTCCGTCGGTTGAGCATCACTGCGTCTCTCTAAGCAAGGTTAAGCAATTCCCCTCATGTGGCCTCATGCAGGTGAGTCATTGCATTGTAGCTCCCTTGCTGGACAGTGGCTGTTGATGGGTTGTTTGACACCGTGTCCGGGTGTTGGTTACTTTCCTTGCTGTTGCCACTGGGGAGCTAACATCTGGCTGATTCCCCCAACTTACATCATAGTGACAACCATACTGCACAATTCTCATAACTTCATATACATTAATGGTATACATCTATGGGTAGACAAATGACTTTCAGCAGATCATAACCTTTCCCCCGATACCTTACAAGTCATGCTTTATATGTAAGATCACGATTATATGAAAATGAGGACTATGGGGGTTACAGCACGCTCCCCCAAAGGTATAGAATGTCACACTGAGATTCTATTTTCATTTGTTCTGTAACAGCATTAGAGAGATTCAATGACTGGACAATGGCATTTTCAAGTGCTAAAATAGCAAGCAATGTTGGTCTCTCATTGGCCAGCATTGATTGAAGATGTGGTTTAATGAGCCGGAGCTTCAAGGCGAGGGTGGCTGTCCACTGCCTTCCATTGCGCTGCTGGGCACCAAGTCCCTGGCGGCCAATATGTGAAGCTGGGAGAAGACAGTGAGGTGGCAACTGGTGGCAGGACTTTTGCCAACAGAGTCTAGCTGCCCCACTTCCTCCTCACACCACTGGGCCCCCGTCACCTTCAGAAAACCCAGGAACTAAGGCAGGAATAGGGCGAGGAAGCGAGTAAAGCTGAACAAGGAAGGCAAAAGTTAATCTTGCCTTCATGGGCCACTCATAAGTCCTTTTTCTGTGCCACAGCTGACAAAAACAGCCCAGACAGAAAAGCAGTAGGACAAAAAGAAATGTAGCAGCTGCTGAAGTAGTTCAGTTGGGAAAGCGCTAAACTAAAGTTCTCTGGTTCAAGCCCAGGCTTTGGCAGACTCGTCTATCCTTCTTTGTGCAGGGGTGGGCTGTTTTCTGAAAGTGCAGCAGTGCCTTTAACTGCCACAGGTCCCTCATTTTGGGCTATGCAGAAGGAAAAGACAGCATGGGCTTCTGCACGGAGTTGGCCCACCTGACCTTCCATTCTTCTCCTGCTCTTTGTCAGCAAGGGGAAGAATAAGAAGCTCTCCCTCAAGCTGGAGTCACAAGGGTGACATAAGGATGACTTCCTAAGACCCAGCTCCAGTCCTCTGCTCTACCAGCTGACCTATCAAAGAGCTGCCACCACTTTCCTCTAGGTTTGCCCATCAGTGTGTGCCAGGGCGAGCCCTAGCCAAGTGGATGGAGTTTCTGTAGTGTAGTGGTTATCACATTTGCCTAACATGCAAAAGGTCCTTGGTTCAAAACCAGGTAGAAACATGGTGGTTTCCTCTTCCCAGATCCCCTTGCTGTCTAGGAAGGTACTCCTCCTTCTGCTATTGGCCTATCCTTGGGATAATTCCACCCCCTGCATAACAGAGGGTGCTGATGTCAGTGGAGAAAGTGCTTTGGTGTCAGTCTGGAGAACCTAGAGGATCTGGGCCGTCACCTTTTGGAGGCTTGTGGCTTGGCCTTCTCTGCCCTTGGAGGTTGGCCTATGGGGGCTGTCACTTCCTGCTGGCCTCCTTTGCGTGACTTGCCAAAGGAGGAAGTGAGGCAGGAATGGGGCAAAAGAGGAAAGTCGAGTGGAGGAAGTCAGGGAAGAAGCTGTGCAGCTAAGTGGGGATAGTAGAGCACCACCAGTCGTTCTGCCAAAGCCTGGGGAGGTGCGGTTGGCTGCGGGGAGGCAGGATCCTGTGCCTGCCTCTTGGCATCCCAGGGGTGGCTACTTGCAGGCCAGGAGAGGAAGGCGGGTTCTGGGTGGAAGGAAAAGAAGCAATGGTGAGGCTGAGTGGGCTCCTTTCTGGCTGAGATGGTGGGCTGTGGTGGATCTAGGAGTTGCCTGTAAGCCATAAGTGGCCTTGGTGCAGTGAAAACCACTGCTCCATTCTGGCCGACCTGGGGGCACCATGGATGGCTTGAGAGTGGGGGCAGGGCACTGGCTGTGAGCAAATGGGATCCAGGAAGCCCCAGCCTGCCCCTCCAGGGGCCCAGTCTTCTTCTTCTCTCCTGCCATGGGGAGCCCGGCCTTAAGCCTGCCCTGCCAGCTCCTCCTGGCCTGTCCCTGCTGTTGTAGGAGCAGCAGTGATTTCTATGCTCAAAAGGTCTGTTATACTTCCCCCCCCCACCCGTTTTTGTCTCCTCTCCCTCTCTGAATGCCTGTGAAGTGGCTTTCCCCCTCCCCCTCTCTCCTGGAATGTTTGTGGGATGAATGGGCTGGTTGCAGAGCAGAAGAGCTTCCAAGTAGACAAGGTGTCTGGAATTCTATTTAGGCATTGCTCATCCCAGAGCATGGACACCCAGAGCAGGGACACTGCCCAAGGTGGAGTGTGACCCACCAGATGCAGCCAAGTCATCTCTAGTCGCAGGCCATGAGGAGCAGGTCCTTAAAAGGGGAAGAGGCCATGTGCTCAGGAGTGCACTCACAAGCTTGTACCTCCACTGAATGCCCTTTGCCCAGACCACCTAGCCAGTGGTTCACTGTGTTGCATTTCATTGTGCATCAGGAAGACACACCTTCATCACACCATCCATCACGGCGCTGTGGGACACTTACCTGTTGCATCGCAGGCGGACATGGACAAAGCTCAGCAGTCAATATAATTGGTAGCAGAGTCATTTATTTCTCTCCAGCATACATCTTTATACACTTGAGACAGGCAATCAAGCAATTGCTAATTGGTTAATAAGGTACACACAGGCACAACTGTAACTTCATTGGATAATTGCCATTCTGTATAACCTTCTAATTTATTATCCTGTTTACTGCCTACCAGCAGATAAGAACTAGCCTCGTCCTTGAAGTCTAAACACTCCAGCTCTCACATACCCATCTGCCAAGTTAGCAACATATTCCCACACCTCCCCCCTTTACTCAAAATCAAAACAAGGAAAGGCAATAGCAAAACATTCCCAAGCTCAAAATATCAATACTACAATCTACACAAGCCAAAGCAAAAAGGCAAATAAAAACATCAGCTGCCTAACTAAACCATAACAATATCTTCCGCAGTGCCCTGCTCTCACCTATACATCCCTCCTCCAGGTAATGCAAGTGGCCCAAGGGGGCCAGGAGGGTTCTGCCAATGTGCGTGCCACACAACAGCAACGGCGGCCACACAAATAGCAAAAATACAAAAAGCAAGCAGCAAAAATACACAGCATCCCTAGCATAAAACCTTGCAGTAAATATACAGCCCAGCCACATAGCGACGACATCCATGACCACAGCCAGAAATCTCCCTGTTCCTGGCATTTGCCTCGCTCTGGCAATTCCCTACTTTCTCATAACAACTTTATCTCATCCCTCTGTTCTTGTGACCACGCTACTGTAACTTTCCACCAAAGCAGCATAGGGAAAATGCAACCCCACATCCATATCTCCCCCTCTATTCCAAAACACACAAAAAAGGGGCATGCAAAACAAAGCAAAAAATATAATAACAATAACCAATTAAACAAAACAAAACCAAAACCAAATAATACTTCCTTAATCTATAGGGCTCATCTATAACCATGCAATTCTTAACACATAACATCAACAGCACCAAACAAACAAACATAAAACAACAAAACAAAACAAAACAAATATAAATTCTGCAGGATTCCCCCCTTCTCTATTGCACACCATCTTGTGACAAATTTCTGTTACCAATTGATCCCTCATATGTCAGGTGATCAAACTGACACTGAGGGAGGGGGGGTCCTAGAAAAAACACAACATAAACCACATAAAAATCTTAACAACACAACAATAATTCTGGCCAGAAAAACAAACACCACAAAACAAAACATAAAACACAAAACATAAATTTAAACTCTATAAATAAATGCACGGTACATTAAATGCTATACAGCTAACACCAATTTTCTATAATAGCTAAAAAACAAAAACAAAACTACCCCTACTGGGCAATTAATCATTACTTAAAATATACCAAAACCCTATATAGCTTGCAGGCAAAACAGGGGAATTACTTCATCAGGTAAATCATTTACATTAATACAATTGCTTCCTAGCTTACTTCTAAAATTCAAAGCTAATCACAGCTTAAAATTTTACCATTAACTTCTGCTTTTAAACACTAAAAAAAAAAAACATCACCACTTATATGCCCATAAAACCTAATACAATCTCAATTACATAGCACTATATACATTCTTCAGCTAATGCAAAATTATTTATGGCCAAACAATTGCAAACTAATTTCTTTGCCTACATTTATTTACAAACATTTCAAAACACCAAAAACTTTTCTCTAGCATTTTTACAAAATTCAGCTATTATTCCCTTTAGCAACCACAAAATTAACTTTTTACTCTGCCTTAAATTACTCGCTTGTACTCCAACAACAACCTTTCTCAACTTAAATCACCATTCCAAGTATCCCCCTGAATATTTGAAATTCCCAAGTTTTTGTCTGTAGCCTGGCCACCTGGGCCCGATCCTTTTTTCCTCTTCAGATTCTCTGTCTGTTGCCTACCCGCCTGGGCCCGATCCTTTTTTCCTCTTGCTAAACCGTTCCTTACATGAACACCAACTTATTCCACTATCAATTTAGCTAGGAGGGTGTACTTCTTAACTAGCCCCCACCCTTCTAGTCTCTACTGCAAGCAATTATCTATACTTTCCCACCGTGGGGGCTACATTTTCATGCATAACTTTAATTACAACATCTGCTTTCAACCTATCTATTATAATATAGGCTACATCTAATATCAAGCAATCTTACAGCTACCCATAATCAACACATAACACAAAATTTACAAAAAGTCTAATAAGACTAACAAAAGCACTTTACATAAAGGTACTTAGGGTCACATAAATTCAAAGCCATTCTCCCAAATTACCTAAATTTATGCCTAAATAACCCACAACTCCCCCCTTGAGAATACTCAACAAACCTTTTGGCTGAGTTTTCTCAAACTTGAAAAACAACAAACAATTAGACTCAGAAAGCTGGGCTAATTAATTCCACATTCATCCTCCCCTTGAATCCGGCAGGATTCGGTATGTGAGAGCCCTCACCCCCCAACCTAACCGGTCCACATGCTGGGGAGGGGCACTGCAAATATTCACACTTCCACCCAAACAGTGTCCAAGTATGTCTCTACAACCCCAGATCAGATGGTACTCCCAATATATCTGGAAGGGCAGTGGGCTATCCTGGTGCTCAAAATCACTCCGAATGGCCATCAGCTGGTCATTCAAAATTTCAAACATACTAGCTCCCACGGCAATGCTTTCTCAGCCTCAGTAATAGCCCATACCATCTCTGCCAATAGCTTCTGGGTCATGAAACTAATGACAAAAACAACATGTAACTCACCAACTCCAACCTATACTGGGCTTAGCGGAGCTTCAACAATAAAAACAAAATAAGGGCATATCATTTACAATCCAATTAGGGAGGGCTACCAAAATAGGGGGGGGGCAATACATGCTAAAAAAAATGTATCCAAAACACAGGGCGCAGCCTGTAAAATAAATCCCAAAAGCCAATTAATACCACATTTCTCAGCAGGAGTCCCAAATTTCTTCCTGCCAGTGCACAATTCTTTATTTCTTCACCAGGGTCCGTTCTCAATGTCCTTTTAGTCAGGAATTTCTGGACTTTGGCAATGTCAATGACGTGAGTGTTTTCTCTTCTTTTCCACCACCGTCGTGGGTCAGCTTCTACGGGGGAAAGTTACCAGGACATCATCCTGTAGTAATTTTGCTTCTTTCAAAAAACAAAAAAAAATCCAATAACACAATGGGGGCTGCAGCGGACAAGGGAGAGGTTTGCCAGCCTGTCACCTTGTCCTTTTTTCCTGCTATTTAGAAGCACAATGGAGCTAAACAAAAAAAAAAATTAGGCCAATCATCAGTAGGAAAATTCTCCTGATGTGAAGTGATCTTTTGCAGTAAAAATCATGGGTCCAGGCAGTCAGTCTCCTGGTTGCAAAAATGGCAGGGCTGCTAGGATCTTTGGGCAGCTCTTCCATACCTGTGAAAGGAGACAGCTAACACATTCCGTTAGTGCCTGGCAGGGTTTTGCAGCTCTCATTAGCTTTTTTGGGCCCAGTCAAGCCCCGGCTTTTCCTTGGCTGTCCACCAAGTCTTAGCTGAACGGCGTGTGTCCTTGACTGGGGCGAGAAAAGAATGAGCTTTCTTGGGTTAAATCATTCTGTTCTCTCTCCTTCCCTGCTTGGCTTCTTTTAATCTGTGCAGCCTGTGTCAAAACACCCAGCTGTTGCTGCTCATACCGGAGAAGCATAACGGTTTTCCCGGCACTGTCCCCGGCTCAGACCAGCCAGCGTAGGACGCCTTCTCCAGGCTCCTGCCAAAACAACTTACTTGCTTGTAGGTCCAAACGACCTCTGGGGCCACGGCACAAGCCTCTGCCTGCGCCGTGCACTCCAACGTCTTCCCGTCCAGGGCTCGCTTCCAGCGGAGCACCTCCTCGTCCTGTGCCCGAAGGGCGGTCAGGAGGAGCCTCCCCAACTCCCCCTCTCTTCTTAATAAGTGAATCAGTGCAGCAGGAGAGATTCTTTCCCCCTGTCAGTTCATAATGTGCAATAAAGGCTTCTGTGTTATCTTTTCTTCAGCTGATACAGCGGTACTCACGTTAGCTGCTCTGCCCTTCTCCACCGCGGCTTATAGCCGCCCTTCTCCTCCGCGGCTTATAGCCGCCGCTTTCCTCCGCGACTTATAGCCGCCCCTCTCCTCCGCGGCTTATAGCCGCTCTCCTCAGGGCTCAGGTGCGCCTCTCTTTTCGGACGCCCGGGGGCTTCTCCAGCACTCCCCGCCGCAGCTCCTCCGCTCGCCTCTGGGCTCAGGCTCCCAGCCGCTCGCCTCTGGGCTCAGGCTTCCGACACTATCATCATTCGATTCGAATCACGTCGGGCAAGCACTCCCCACCTCTGGGCTCAGGCTCCCAGCCACTCGCCTCTGGGCTCAGGCTCCCGACACTATCATCATTCGATACGAGTCACGTCAGGGTTAGCCGCTCACCTCTGAGCTCAGGTGCGCCTCTCTTTTCGGACGCTCGCCTCTGAGCTCAGGGCTTCTCCGCCTGAGTCAGGCCACCGACACTTTCATCATTCGATACGAATCACGTCGGGGTCACCATTTGTTGCATCGCAGGCGGACATGGACAAAGCTCAGCAGTCAATATGATTGGTAGCAGAGTCATTTATTTCTCTCCAGCATACATCTTTATACACTTGAGACAGGCAATCAAGCAATTGCTAATTGGTTAATAAGGTACACACAGGCACAACTGTAACTTCATTGGATAATTGCCATTCTGTATAACCTTCTAATTTATTATCCTGTTTACTGCCTACCAGCAGATAAGAACTAGCCTCGTCCTTGAAGTCTAAACACTCCAGCTCTCACATACCCATCTGCCAAGTTAGCAACATATTCCCACACTTACCTTGCAGAATCCTGACATCTCCAGTGCTGAGCCTGTCCTGGGAGAGTGAGTATGTGAGTGTGACCTTCTCCCCTGGTTCTTTGGAGCTTAGCTGTCAGTATAATAAACGTGCTGCTTTCTGCCAAACTCTGATGGGTCATTAGTCCTCCCTACGCTTACTAGCTGGCCCAATTTTGGGTAACACCTGCGATCACCCCAACCCCTGCAGGACAGAGGGTGGTGAAATGAGCTGAGAAAGAGCCTTGGCAGCAGCAGGGGAAAGCTAGAGGATCTGGGCCAGTCACCTTTTGGAGACATGTGGCTTGGTCTCCTCTGCCCTTGGAGGTTGGCCTGTGGAGGTGGCTCTTCCTGCTGGCCTCCTTTGCATGACTTGCCAAAGGAGGAAGTGAGGCAGGAATGGGGCAAAAGAGGAAAGTCGAGCTCAGGAAGGCAGGGCAGAAGCTAAGTGCCTCAGTGTGGCTAAGTGGGGTTAGTAGAGCGTCACTATTCATTCTGCAAAGCCTGGGAGGTGCAGTTGGCTGCTGGGAGGTAGAATCCTGTGCCTGCCTCTTGGCTTCCCAGGGATGGCTACTTGCAGCCCAGGAGAAGAAGGATGGTTTTGGGTGAAAGGAAGACAAGAAAAGCTCTGGGAGGAAATTTGGGTGTGGGTTCTGTGCTCGGGGGGTTGGGGTACAGGAGGGGTGGCACTTACCCCAGGCACTGCAGCTCCCAAAGTGACCGGTACACACAACCCTGCAGCAGCAGCTCCTAGGTGGGCCGTGACAGGGGGTCTCAGTGAGCCGCTACCCGCAGGCGCTGCCTCCAGAGCTCCCATTGGCTGCAGTTCCTGGCCAATGGGAGCTGCGGAGTTGGTACTCAGGGCGGGGCAGTGCATAGAGACCAAGTAAAGACCCTTACAGAGCTGAACCGTGGCCATAGAATCATAGAATCTCAGGGTTGGAAGGGACCTCAGGAGGTCATCTAGTCCAACCCCCTGCTCAAAGCAGGACCAAACCCAACTAAATCATCCCAGCTAGGGCTTTGTCAAGCCTGACCTTAAAAACCTCTAAGGAAGGAGATTCCACCACCTCCCTAGGTAACCCATTCCAGTGCTTCACCACCCTACTAGTGAAAAAGTTTTTCCTAATTTCCAACCTAAACCTCCCCCTCTGCAACTTGAGACCATTACTCCTTGTTCTGTCATCTTCTACCACTGAGAACAGTCTAGATCCATCCTCTTTGGAACCCCCTTTCAGGTAGTTGAAAGCAGCTATCAAATCCCCCCTCATTCTTCTCTTCTGCAGGCTAAACAATCTCAGTTCCCTCAGCCTCTCCTCATAAGTCATGTGCTCCAGCCCCCTAATCATTTTTGTTGCCCTCCGCTGGACTCTCTCCAATTTATCCACATCCTTCTTGTACTGTGGGGCCCAAAACTGGACACAGTACTCCAAATGAGGCCTCACCAGTGCTGAATAGAGGGGAATGATCACATCCCTCGATCTGCTGGAAATGCCCCTACTTATACAACCCAAAATGCCATTAGCCTTCTTGGCAACAAGGGCACACTGTTGACTCATATTCAGCTTTTCGTCCACTGTAACCCCTAGGTCCCTTTCTGCAGAACTGCTGCCCAGCCATTCGGTCCCTAGTCTATAGCAGTGCATGGGATTCTTCCGTCCTAAATGCAGGACTCTGCACTTGTCCTTGTTGAACCTCATCATATTTATTTTGGCCCAATCCTCTAATTTGCCTAGGTCTCTCTGTATCCTATCCCTACCCTCCAGCGTATCAACCACTCCTCCCAATTTAGTGTCATCTGCAAACTTGCTAAGGGTGCAGTCCACACCATCCTCCAGATCGTTAATGAAGATATTGAACAAAACCGGCCCCAGCACCAACCCTTGGGGCACTCCACTTGATACCGGCTGCCAACTAGACATGGAACCATTGATCACTACCCGTTGAGCCCGACCATCTAGCCAGTTTTCTATCCACCTTACCGTCCATTCATCCAGCCCAGACTTCTTTAACTTGCTGGCAAGAATACTGTGGGAAACTGTATCAAAAGCTTTGCTAAAGTCCAGAAATAGCACATCCACTGCCTTCCCCTCATCCACAGAGCTGGTTATCTCATCATAGAAGGCAATTAGGTTAGTCAGGCATGACTTGCCCTTGGTGAATCCATGCTGACTGTTCCTGATCACTTCCCCCTCCTTTAAGTGGTTCAGAATTGATTCCTTGAGGACCTGTTCCATGATTTTTCCAGGGACTGAGGTGAGACTCACTGGCCTGTAGTTCCCTGGATCTTCCTTCTTCCCTTTTTTAAAGATGGGCACTACATTAGCTTTTTTCCAGTCATCCGGGACCTCCCCCGATCGCCATGATTTTTCAAAGATAATGGCCAATGGCTCTGCAATCTCATCGGCCAACTCCTTTAGCACCCTCGGATGCAGCGCATCCAGCCCCATGGACTTGTGCTCGTCCAGCTTTTCTAAATAGTCCCAAACTACTTCTTTCTCCACAGAGAGCTGGTCACCTCCTCCCCATACCGTGCTGCAGAGTGCAGCTGTCTAGGAGCTGACCTTGTCTGTGAAGACAGAGGCAAAAAAAGCATTGAGTACACTAGCTTTCTTCACATCCTCTGTCACTAGGTTCCCTCCCTCATTCAGCAAGGGGCCCACACTTTCCTTGACTTTCTTCCTGTTGCTAACATACCTAAAGAAACCCTTCTTGTTACTCCTAACATCTCCGGCCAGCTGCAACTCCAAGTGTGATTTGGCCTTCCTAATTTCACTCCTGCATGCCTGAGCAATACTTTTATACTCCTCCCTGGTTATTTGTCCAATCTTCCACTTCTTGTAAGCTGTTTTTTTGTGTTTAAGACGAGCAAGGATTTCACTGTTAAGCCAAGCTGGTCGCCTGCCATATTTACTTTTCTTCCTACACATTGGGATGGTTTGTTCCTGCAACCTCAATAAGGATTCTTTAAAATACAGCCAGCTTTCCTCGACTCCTTTCCCCATCATGTTATTCTCCCAGGGGACCTTGCCCATCAGTTCCCTGAGGGAGTCGAAGTCTGCTTTTCTGAAGTCTAGGGTCTCTATTCTACTGCTCTCCTTTCTTCCTTGTGTCAGGATCCTGAACTCGACCATCTCATGGTCACTGCCTCCCAGGTTCCCATGCACTATTGTTTCCTCAACTATTTCTTCCCTGTTTGTGAGCAGCAGGTCAAGAAGAGCTTTTCCCCTAGTTGGTTCCTCCAGCACTTGTACCAGGAAATTGTCCCCTACACTTTCCAGAAACTTCCTGGATTGTCTGTGCACTGCCGTATTGCTCTCCCAGCAGATATTGGGGTGATTAAAGTCACCCATGAGAACCAGGGCCTGTGATCTAGCAACTTCTGTTAGTTGCTGGAAGAAAGCCTCGTCCACCTCATCCCCCTGGTCTGGTGGTCTGTAGCAGACTCCCACCATGACATCACCCTTGTTGTTCATACTTCTAAATTTAATCCAGAGACTCTCAGATTTTTCTGCAGTTTCATACTGGAGCTCTGAGCAGTGATACTGCTCTCTTACATACAATGCAACTCCCCCACCTTTTCTGCCCTGCCTATCCTTCCTGAACAGTTGATATCCATCCATGACAGTACTCCAATCATGTGAGTTATCCCACCAAGTCTCTGTTATTCCAATTACATCATAATTCCTTGAATGTGCCAGGACTTCTAGTTCTCCCTGCTTGTTCCCCAGGCTTCTTGCATTTGTGTATAGGCATGTAAGATAACTCACTGATCGTCCTGGTGTCCCAGTATGGGGCTGGAGCCCTCCCCTCTTGCACTCACCTACTTGTGCTTTCTCCCGATATCCCACTTCCCCACTTACCTTGGGGCTTTGGTCTCCTTCCCCCGGTGAACCTAGTTTAAAGCCCTCCTCACTAGGTTAGCCAGCCTGCTTGCAAAGATGCTCTTCCATCTCTTCATGAGGTGGAGGCCATCTCTGCCTAGCAATCCTTCTTCTTGGAAGACCATCCCATGGTCAAAGAATCCAAACCCTTCTCTCTGACACCATCTGCGTAGCCATTCGTTGATTTCCACGATTCGATGGTCTCTACCCTGGCCTTTTCCTGCCACAGGGAGGATAGACGAGAACACCACTTGCGCCTCAAACTCCTTTATCCTTCTTCCCAGAGCCACGTAGTCTGCAGTGATACGCTCAAGGTCATTCTTGGCAGTATCATTGGTGCCCACGTGGAGAAGCAGGAAGGGGTAGTGATCCGAGGGCTTGATGAGTCTCGGCAGTCTCTCCGTCACATTGTGAATCCTAGCCCCTGGCAAGCAGCACACCTCTCGGTTTTCCCGGTCAGGGCGGCAGATAGATGACTCAGTCCCCCTGAGGAGAGAGTCCCCAACCACCACCACCCTCCTCCTCCTCCTCTTGGGAGTGGTGGTCATGGAATCCCCATCCCTAGGACGGTGCATCTCATGCCTTCCAATCAGTGGAGTCTCCTTCTGCTCTGTTCCCTCAGATGTATCATCCACTCCATCGTCTGCACTAGTACCTGCAGAGAGAACATGAAAACGGTTGCTCACCTGCATCTGTGTTTCTGGTACATGGACATTTCTGGTACGCAGATCATATGGGCCAGCCATTGGCTGCAGAAAATGACGCGGGAGGATGATATAGAGGTGTACCTTCTGGCCTTTGAGAGGACAGCCCTATGGGAGGCCTGGCCTCGAGATCAGTGGTCTGGCGTCCTTGCCCCAATCCTGTGTGGGGAGGCCCATAAGGCCTACTATGATCTGCCTGAAGAGGCTGCAGCAGACTACCCCCAGCTGAAAGCAGAGATCCTGGCCAGATCTGGGGTAACAACTGCAGTGCGGGCCCAGTGGTAGCACGAGTGGAGGTACCAGGAAAACAAAACCCCGCGGTCTCAATTGTATGACCTCATCCATCTCGCACGAAAGTGGTTGTGAACGGAATCCCGGAGTCCGGAAGAGATACTAGAGGTTCTGGTCATTGACCGATACATGAGGGGACGACCGCCAGACCTCCGTGCCTGGGTAAGCCAGAATGAACCCTCCACCTATGATGAGGTTGTTGCACTGGTAGAGAGGTGAAGGATGGCGAGGGAGCTGACCTGACCAGTTAAGGAAGAGGCACCCCGGGTTAAACTAGCAGCACCAAGCCCTAGAGCTCGGGTGACTGGGCCACCAGGAGGGCCCAGATGGAAAAAGAGGGGGGCTGAAGGCCCATCAGAAGCCACAAAGAGTCGGAGCATGGAGGGAGAAGAGGATCATGATGTTAGATTGCCCAAACCAGGAGACCGGGGAATGCCTAGGGCCCCATACAGATGTTATGCCTGCGGGGAGTGGGGACATATAGCTGCACAGTGTCCCAATGCTGAGGAGCCGATGCAGTGTAACCTGGGGAACTGGGCAGTTGCATGCTCCCTAATCCACCTTCTGAGGGTCTCACTAACCCCACATATGTACACAAGACCAGTAAAGCTAAACGGGGTAGAGACCACAGCATTGGTTGATTCGGGGAGTGCCATCACACTTGTCTCGGGGAAGCTCATGAAGTGTAGTCAGCTGCTGCGGGCTAAGCATACAAGGATAACATGCGTCCATGGGACAGTTGGTTATTACCCCACTATCCCAGTAAAAATCGAGATTCAGGGGAACACTACTGAGGTAGCAGTAGGTGTAGTCCCTAAACTCCCATACCCGGTGCTCATAGGGAGGGACTTCCCAGGGTTTGGAAACTTACTCCCAGTAGGAGGATTGGAGAAAGAGGGGAACCCTGAAGTTAGTGAGGCCTCCACAGTGACTGTCAACCCCCAGTCTTCTCTGAAATATCTCCAGATTTATTTTCCATTCCCAGACAGGGTAGAAAGTTGAAAAGGGAAAGGAAGGCAGCTAAGGCCTTGGGAACCCAAATACTGGCCCAAAAGGTAATAGGTAATAATAAAAAGCCAGAGGGTCGCTCTCGTAGGTGGACCCGAGCAGCTGAAAAGGAGGCCACCCAGGAGAGAGAAGCACCCAAGTCTGACCCCCACCCTAACGCTTCTGAACCAGTAGAGGCAACAGAGACTGGGCCCCAGATCTTGGGCAGATTAGCCCCGGAAGAGGAAATTTTAGACGGGACCAGGCTGAAGACCCACGGTACGACAACATTAGAAAGGAGGTGACTGAAATAGATGGGGTCCCCGTGGAAGGGAAAACCCAGGGACCAGGACCCTACTTCATAATGAAGAAGAATCTCTTATACCGGGTTGCACCAGTACAGGGGCTGGAGGTACAGCAGATCCTAGTACCTCAAAAACATCAGAACGCTGTATTAAGTCTTGCTTATAGTCATCTTTTTGGGGGGCACTTGGGGGTAGAGAAGACCCTGGCATGAGTCCTACAATGGTTCTTCTGGCCCGGAGTACATGAAGAAGTGTGGAGGTACTGTGCGTCCTGCCCAGAGTGTCAGCTGCACAGTCTCCGTCCCCACCTGAGGGCACCTTTAGTACCGCTTCCCATCATAGAGGTCCCCTTTGAGCGAACAGCCATAGACCTAGTGGGACCCCTGGAGAAGACGGCTCGGGGCCACCAATATATACTTTTTGTTTTGGACTATGCTACTCGCTACCCAGAAGCCGTCCCCCTGCGGAACATGGCCTCTAAAACAATAGCCAAAGAGCTGGTGAGGATCTTTGCCTGAGTGGGGCTACCAAAGGAGATATTAACAGACCAAGGAACCCCATATATGTCAAAGCTAATGAATGACCTCTGTACACTGCTCCATATACATATCCTGAGAACTTCAGTCTACCATCCGCAGACTGATGGGTTGGTAGAAAGGTTTAACCAAACCCTCAAGGCTATGATAAGGAAGGTGGTAAGTCGGGACCGGAAGGATTGGGACACCCTACTGCCCTACCTTATGTTTGCTATCCGGGAGGTACCTCAGGCCTCAACTGGGTTTTCCCCCTTCGAGTTACCCCTGTGGCATACTAGATATCGCCAAAGAGATTTGGGAAGAGGAACCCAATGAGGGGAGAAATATAATAGAACATGTAATACAGATGCGAGACCGGATAGCCCGGGTCACCCCTATTGTACGGGAACATTTGGAAAAGGCACAGGAGGCCCAGAGAACCTATTACAATTACCAGGCAAAAGCCCGACAGTTCCAACCAGGGGATCGGGTGATGGCTTTGGTACCCATGGCAGAAAGCAAGCTTCTGGTCCAATGGCAGGGGCCCTATGAGGTGGTTGAACCCATCGGGGAAGTAACCTACAAGGTGCGGCAGCCAGGAAGCCGAAAACAAGAACAGATTTATCACATCAACCTTCTGAAACCCTGGCATGCACAAGAGGCGTGCATAACTGTCCAAAAAGACCTAACCCAGGAAAACAAGCCTTCCAAACAGGTGAGAGTGTCTCCCGATTTAACATCAGACCTGAAGAACGAGGTGTCTGAGATGATCTTCCGGAACCAAGATGTGTTCTCGACAAAACCGGGTCGAACAACCGAGACATATCACCACATCGTCACAAACCCTGGGGCCAGAATAACAATGAGGCCCTATCGGGTACCAGTGGCCAAAAGGGAGGAAATAAAAGCAGAAGTAAAAAAATGCTGAAGTTGGGGATCATCGAAGAATCCCACAGTCAGTGGTCCAGCCCAATCGTGCTGGTGCCCAAATCTGATGGCACCACAAGGTTTTGCAATGACTTCCGGCGACTAAACGAAGTATCCCAGTTTGACGCATACCCCATACCTCGCATAGATGAGCTAGTGGACCGTCTGGGGAATGCTCGGTACTTGACTACTCTAGACTTGACAAAGGGGTACTGGCAGATTCCCCTTGCGGAAAACGCAAAGGAAAATACTGCGTTCTCTACACCAGAGGGTCTTTTTCAATATACTGTCTTCCCTTTTGGATTACATGGGGCCCCAGCTACTTTCCAGCACCTCATGGACAAGCTACTACGTCCACATAACAGTTATGCTGCTGCCTACTTGGACGATGTGGTCATTCATACCCCAGACTGGGAAACCCACCTAGAGAAGGTGGAGGCGGTCCTTGATACCTTCAGGCGAGGTGGCCTTACAGCAAACCCTGCCAAGTGCACTGTAGGGTTTATAGAGGCCAAATATCTTGGCTACATTGTGGGAAAAGGTCTGGTAAAACCCCAAGTGAACACGTTGGAGGCCATCCAAAATTGGCCCCGACCACGTCGCAAGAAACAAGTCCGGGCATTCCTAGATGTAGTGGGGTATTACCGACGATTTATCCCCCACTTTGCCACAAGGGCAAGCCCCCTGACAGACCTAGGGAAAGCCCGTGGACCGGATCTGGTGAGATGGTCTGACGCAGCAGAGGAAGCATTCACAGACCTAAGGACTGCCCTCTGCAGTAACTCCATACTGATAACCCCTGATTTCACCAAGGAATTTATCCTGCAGACAGATGCATTGGAAGTAGGGTTGGGGGCCGTTCTATCACAGATGGTCGGGGAGGAGGAACACCCAATTCTCTACCTCAGTAGGAAACTCCTTCCGAGGTAACAAAAATATGCAGTGGTGGAGAGAGAGTGCCTCGCCGTAAAATGTGCCATGGAAGTATTGCGCTACTTGCTCGGACGCAGATTTGTCCTCGTGACTGACCATGCCCCTCTTCAATGGATGCAGCGGAACAAGGAGAACACCACAAGGGTGACCAGGTGGTTCTTATCCCTCCAACCTTTCCAGTTCCGTGTGCAACACAGAGCAGGGAGCCGTCACGGCAATGCCGATGGCTTGTCATGTGTGCACTGTCTGGCTTCCCAAGCTGCCCAACCCCTTCGTGTTGAGCAGGGGGGAGGGATATATGACAGACCCAGGCCAGTGGGGTACAAGAGTCTGGTAGAGGGCAAATATACTGGTCACTCGGTGAGTAGTTTTCTGTTCCCTGAGTGACCAGAGCAGGGTCTGCACTAGAGTAATCAGGAATCTGCTAGAACCAATTAAGGCAGACAGGCTGATTAGAACACCTGCAGCCAATCAAGGCAGGCTAATCAGGGCACCTGGGTTTAAAAAGGAGCTCACTCCAGTCAGGGAGTGGGGAGCCAGAGGAGAGGAAGTGCACATGAGGAGCTGGGAGCAAGAAGCACCAGGAGCTGAGTGGGGGAGAGATAGCTCAGTGGTTTGAGCATTGCCCTGCTAAAACCAGGGTTGTGAGGTCAATCCTTGAAAGGGCCATTTAGGAATCTAGGGCAAAAATTGGTCCTGCTAGTGAAGGCAGGGGCCTGGACTCACTGACCTTTCAAGGTCCCTTCCAGTTGTAGGAGACTGATATATCTTCAATTATTATTATGAGAGGGTGTGCTGCTGGAGGACTAAGGAGTACAAGCATTATCAGACACCAGGAGGAAGGTCCTGTGGTGAGGATAAAGAAGGTGTTGGAGGAGGCCATGGGGAAGTAGCCCAGGGAGTTATAGCTGTCATGCAGCTGGTACAGGAGACACTATAGACAGCTGCAATCCACAGGGCTCTGGGCTGGAACCCAGAGTAGAGGGTGGGCCCAGGTTCCCCCCAAACCTCCCACTCCTGATCAGAGACAGGAGGAGTCAACCCAGACTGTGGGGAAGATCACTGAGGTGAGCAAATCTGCCAATAAGCACAGGACCCACCAGAGTAGAGGAGGGACTTTGTCACAACTTGCTGCCAAATGTACTAGTTATGTGGGATGCTTTGCTGGGTGCAGGTTGTGATCCTACAGTGTTCATCTTAGGTAACTTTTGTGAGTCAGGCCTGGCCTGCTTGATCATACCTGCCAGTGACTTTGCAGCACAGCCATGACCACTGTCTTTTCACTTAACGTGACCTCTTCACACACCTCAATGCTCTCAAGTGGGATATCCCTATGGCATTCAGGCCGCAGATCAGGAACAAGGGCTGTCTTACAATCCTCTGCACAGAATATCATCTTGACAATGGCTTCACTGTTGTGATGCATTTTTAACCCGTTTATATGCACAGTCCAAGGTGCATCCCTGCTGTAGGGCCTGTGTACATTGCAGGTAACAGCATGACCCCTCCCTATCACCTCAGAAGGCCCCTCCCATCAGTTTTGCAATTTGTACTTTTCCATGAGGAATAACACCAGCAGCAGATCACTTGCATCAAATGATCGCTCTCAAGGAGAGAAGAACCCCCTTTATCCCATCGAATTGGGACCAGGGGCAGATTGGTTAACCAAAACCTCGGATAAGCGGATGAATGGGAACGTGCCAGGCTGCAGAGCCATCTAGGGACCATAGGAGAGATTGCCCAATTCCTGACCTGTGTGCGCTGGTTGTGGGGTTAATACGGAGAACCGGATAATGGAGGGTCAGATAAACAGGGTTCTACTGTATTGTGATGATCCCATTCTTTCCGAGCTGCTTGGCTTCTAGGCCATGGCTACACTTGCAAATTTGCAGCGCTGCAGCAGGGTGTGAAAACACACCCTCTCCAGCGCTGCAAATTGCGGCGCTGCAAAGCGCCAGTGTGGTCAAAGCCCCAGCGCTGGGAGCGCGGCTCCCAGCGCTGTACGTTATTCCCCACAGGGAGGTGGAACACAGACAGCGCTGGGAGAGCTCTCTCCCAGCGCTGGCGCTTTGACTACACTTAGTGCTTCAAAGTGCTGCCGCAGCAGCGCTTTAAAGTGCAAGTGTAGCCATAGCCCTAGTGAGGCTTTGCTTCACTATTCCAATCATGGTTGTAGGGAAACTTAATTTAGGTTCCTCCCTGTGAAAGGGAAAGGAAAAGTGAAGTGCTTCATTAAGATCAACCTGACCAGAATGAAATGGTTCCATTTTTTTGTTTCAAAAGGACATTTGGCTTCATAAGTTTATTTTATTTTGGATGAGATTGTACCTTTCATGTTTTGTGGCACACAAGCAGACAGGTTAGAGAATTTATAAAATACTCTTGCTGGACGTTCACAAAGTCTCGCTAATTTGTTTCTTAGGAGCCAGAACAATAACACGTAAGAACCCAAAACTCAGAGGGAGAGAAAGCAGGCTACTGCCTATAACAGGAGGCAAAACTCACTGGGGACCTGCTGACTGGCTGCTGCTATGCCCCAATTGTGTGCTGCCTTACCGAGCTCCCTAGCATGCAAGCACGCCCAGGAACCCTGCCCAACATTTAAAGTCACAGTATTCAATTTTAACACAACCACAAATACAACAGAGGATCAACATTTTCTGTTTTACAAGGCCTCTCCTTTTTTGGAACCCTTGTTTCTAAACATGCCATGTGAGATTTGAATCAAATTTCAGCGACTAATTATCATGTGGGTGGAATCATCATTAATGTGTATTCTGGGTAGTTATGTTGGCTTATTTATGAAATGTGTGAAAACAGGGAAAGCCTCCCCCCACCCCCAATCACACATACACACCACACATTTGCTACCCACTGGTGCTGCCTGAGCAGTAGCATTGTGACATCAGAGACTCAGCACTCCCTCCCTCTGGTTCATTTTCATACTTGGGGAGAATGACTAGCACCCTGGCTGCCATGGCAACAGCTACCTTTGACAGCTGATTGCCCCCTTCTTACCAGATCATCATCACAGACAGGAAGTTTATAATGAAACAGGGCCAGAGCTGGATAACCAGGACAGCCCCCTGCTGTGCTCAGTGGGGTTTGTGCTGCAGTATGGTGCTGTGTTCCTTCGCAAAGGGCAGGTGTTTGCTACTGTCCTCAGTAAGGCCTAGGTGAAAACAAGATGCAAAATTCCAGCTCTTTTTCTTGGATATCGTTTATCTGCTTCTTGCACATTCAGGGTTATAACTGAGAACTTTCACTGACCCTGAAGTTGCATAAAATGAGTTTTGTTTTAATGCAGTTTAATTTAATGACTTTCAATACTCTGATCAACACAGCACTGAGTGGTGAAACAGGGATTTTCACCAAGATAACAATGGCAATAAAATATAGACCAAACCAATGCATGAATAAGAGCTTTGTTGTGTAAACAGCTTGTAGAGGTGCGGACTCACCCCCACAGCGTCTCCTGCTGGTGACTTCTGGGAATTAACTCATTCCGGCTCCAGAGTGCCCTCTGCAAGCCACTGATCCGCCTATCCCCTGACCCCTGTACCCTCCTTGGACCTGGTGCCCCTTTAGCAGGGGTGCTGCCCCCTGGCAATAACCCCTCAGTCTCAGGGTCTCCCCTCCCCGATTAACCCCCACCCACTATCCCCACCTCGCCTCAGTATCAGGCTACTGCCAGTCATCGTCTAGCTCCCACGCCCTGGGGCAGACTGCAGTATCAGCCAGTCAGCACTGGCAAGGAGGGTTTGGACCTGCTGCCTTGGCCTACCCTGGGCTGCCCTCTGCAACCCCCGGACCCTTTGGCCTTCTGCTAGGCCACAGCCTGGGGCTTTCCAGGCTGGAGCTCCCCAGCCCTGCTCCACTCAGGTGCCCTGTCTCTAGTTCCCTGGAGCCAGGCCCTTCTCCCTCAACAGACAGAGACAGACTGATCCTTCTGGCTTCCCTGGCCTTCTTATAAGGTCCTGTTGCTCAGTTTGGGGCATGGCCCCAGCTGCAGCCACTTCCCCCAATCAGCCAGGGTTTTACCGTACCCAGCCCCAGCCCTAGCCCTCTGCAGGGCTTTTCCAACAACTTCCAGGCTGGAGTGGGGGGTCACCCCATCACACAGCACAGAGATAAAAGATTTTCTTTCTATTAAATAAACCAAAGGAAATTAACAAACAAAAAACCCTTCATTTAACTTTACTCACGTTTGCTTTCATCAATAAAATCATTAGGAAATACAAAGTCAAGGTTTTTAAACAGGATGAAAAGGTTACAAAGTGAAGCATTCTCAGGTTAGCAAATGTCCATAAAAGTGTTGCCCTGGCACCCTCAATTCAGTCCTCTTGTGCATTTGCAGGATGATTCAGACTTTAATGACATGATCCCATCCCATAGTATTTTTTTTCCACAGGACCCCTTCCTTATTCAGCGCACAGGGTTTTCTGCTCTGGGGCTGTGTATTGAAGGAGTCTGTTTCCTGTAGGATCCCTGCCTCATTTCTTGCAGAGTTAACGTTGCACAGGCAATGCTCATTCTGGTATTTCCTAACTTGAGAGTGCTTCACTTTGCAGCCTTTTATTCCTCTGTGCATTTCCTAATATTTATAGCTTGCTTTCTGAGGAGAACAGTCTTCATGACAAAGGGCTTAGTTATTTGTGTGTGTGTGTGTGTGTGTGTGTGTGTGTGTGTGTGTGTGTGTGTGTGTGTGTGTGTGTGTGTGTGTGTGTGTGTGTGTGTGTGTGTGTGTGTGATGTCGCCATTATTTCTCTGGTCAGTGTCACTAGTGTGCGCTTTACAAGACAGAGAAAGTAAGGACACTCCCTGATACAAAGCCCCTATGATCTAAGGAAGACTGACACATACAAAGAAAGCAGGAGATGTAAGAAGTAGGACGTTCTTTCTTTCTTTTGATGAATAGTCATTTATTTATTATGAATTATTATTATGATTAAAGAAAGGGTGGTGGGTTGGGGAACTTGTGTGGTGAGGATGTTCTGTGCAGAAGTTTCCATTGTTTGGCACATGCAGCTGATCTGAAGTGCCACGCAGTGCTGGGTTTTGGGTAGCAAGCCCTCTCACAAGGGAAAAGAGCCTTTTCAGAACTCTGATGCAATCTTCTCTTGATGCTCATCATCTATGGTGGACTTTAACCTTAGGTTCATCTCAAGCTCTGTCCACCTATAGAATGCTCTCTGGTGATTTGCTGCCATCTCATGGCATGCCCCATTTCTAGCCAGATGTTTCCAGTCCTTTGTTCCTGTAGAACGTAATGTGGCTGGAACATTAGACTGGAAGAGTTTGCAACAAAAACAGTATGCAGCATTCTGCGTTTTTGAGTATCTAAGTCATGGCCTCTCCACTTTGTCACCATTGGGGATTTCACACCAGGAATGTATTGGATGGAAACTTCTATTTTCATTGTCTTTGGGGAAGATGAAGTTTTTCACTTGCTGTGGCCCAGGCAATACAAGGAAGTCCCTTAAGCTACTGCCCAAGTGGGTCCACAGTCCTGGATCATCTAGACTTAAGAAACTAAACTCAGCAGCAGCTGTTTCTTGCACCTCCACCAAACTCTTCTCTGAGCTACACTTTTCTTCAGGAATGTGCATGGTTACATCCATTTGAGATGGAGATATGGATGCTGCAGTAGCTGCACTCTGACTAACTGGAAGATCAGGCATCTCCTCACCACTCACATCCTCACTGGGGACGGAAGGCTCACCGTGAACATTTGTGTCTCTGTATCTCTGGAGAGCTCCTTCCTGCTTGGACAGAAAAGCTTCCTTTGCTTTCTTTCCTTTTCTGAATGCTGCTCCAGAGGGGCATTTTCTTCTTTCACTAATGACTGCTGTTCTGTGCCAGCTAGAGTGGCTCTCAACACTCCGTTGAAGGGGACAAATAAGCGGGCTGGTAGCAGGTCTGAGCAAGGGAAGA
The DNA here is from genome assembly GCF_016161935.1 of Mauremys reevesii. Taxonomy (NCBI): domain Eukaryota; kingdom Metazoa; phylum Chordata; order Testudines; family Geoemydidae; genus Mauremys; species Mauremys reevesii. Next base: position 12,012,434 of record NC_052644.1, on the reverse strand, counting down.
TATCAGCGTCTTAAGGGCCTAATCAGCTCCTACTACTTCAGTTGACTGCCTGTTCTCCTAAAGCGGGTTCAGGGAAGCAGCAGGAAAAAGGAAGCTCCCTGACAAGCTGGTGTTAATCAGTCCAGACTCCTGGGGGTGCTCGAGAGGTACATAAGAGGCTCCTCCTCCTCTCTCTCCCTGCAGCTCCTGTTGCTTTCTATTATTCCCTCTCCCCTTTTCTCCTGTCTGCCTGTTATGTCTCTTGTGCCCCGCTTCCTGCAGCACAGCACTCCACCATTTCTGTGTGTCTCGAGCAGAGAGAAAACATATGCACCAGCACCAGACACAATTTTCTACACTCTAGGTCCTAGTGGTGCCCTCCCACAGTCTGGCACCTGAGGCAGCCACCTCAGTTCGCCTCATGGTAAGGCCAGCCCTGTCCTGTGGGCACGGAGAACCTAACTCCTCTTGAGGTCAGCCAGGGAGGCTGGATGTGCACATTGCAGGATATAGACGGTCAGGGCAGCATAATCCACTGAAAAAAAACACGACTTGCTAATTGCAACCCAGGCTCTCACTGTGTGGCTCTTTGTCCTGCCTCTGTTGGCTAGAGCATGAGCAGAGCTTTCTGAGACAGCTGCTGCGGCTGTGGCCAGCCATCGAAGCGCGTTTCCCATCGTCTCTCTTCTGGCTGTGGATGTTTGACTGCAGCAGCCCCGCAGAGGTCCCAGCCTCGCTCTCTAATGTCCATTCTCCCCTTGCTTGCATGGCACTTCATGGACCATAGAGTAGCCTCAGGAAAACATCCCAGCTGTGGACACAGGCACCAGCAACCGATTCCCCAAGCCAAAGTCCCCTTTGCAATCCAGGGAAACAGGCTGGGTTGTCTGGAGCGCAGGGTTTGGCCCATGGTGACTGCAGACCCTGCCCCTGCTGCCCAGCGACTCCTGGGACCCCTCTAGCCCATCAGCACTCGGCTCTCCCGCATTCTGCTGAGCGGCTGAGATCTGGGGGAACAGAAACCTTTGTTAGAGATGGAAAATCTCCTCCCAGGAACACACTGTCAATGGCTGCCAGATGCCATCCCTGTGAAACCCCAAATGTGCAGCCCCTCGGATTCCCACAAGGGAGATCTCAGCTCATTCACTTGTCACCCATGGCCGCAGTCTCTGACAGGGGGAATGAAGAGGGTTTTTTTTGGCCAATGATACCTTCTACAGCGCCCATAACGGGAGGAGGTTTGGCCTTGTGATGTGAGGCCTGGGTCTGAGAATCAGGGCTTCTGGGTTCTGGGGCTCTGGAATGGGGTGTGGTCTAGTGGGTGGAGCTGGATTTGTTGACAATGAGTGAGAGGGGCTTGTGCTGAAGGACCCTGGGTCAATTCCTGTGATGTCTACATGTGGCCATGATTTTACTTACCTCTCAATGTAGGTTATTTAGCCCATTCCTGGACACGTGTTACATCTGCTGCTGCCCATCCCTGAGATGTAGGTCCTTCATCCACACAAGGACATGGCACATCAAGGTCAATCCAGCAGCTCCCATCCGGTCTTCACCTCCGCAATGGACGGCGTGCTCTAACCTGACCAGAGAAAGACAGCGTGGTGTTCTTCAGGGGAATCTACTGGTGCTCCTGCATCCCCTGCTCCACCTGACACCCCGACATGCTAAGGGTTTTCCAAAGATACCACTAATCTCAGAAAAACAAAGCAGCTGAGATGAGGTCAGTGTGGGTGGATTTACTGAGCAGACTGGTTCTAATGGAAAAATAGATTTCTCCCCTGCTCTGGGGAGATTCCCATAGGAAAAGTCTCTGATGGTGGGGGTGGGGGCAATGCAAGCCCTCAGCCCCTTGAATGGCAGGAAATCAGGACTCGGGGAGTTAAGGGGTGTCTCTGTCCTGCTGGAGGGAACAGATCTGGAGAGCAGGAAGAGCACTAGTGGCATTGTAGGAAAGACAGTGACTTCTACCTGTGAAGGTGGCTGAAGCTTCTGGCAGACACTAGAGTCCCAGATCCTTACACCTCCTTTGCGGAGCCTTTTCCTAGGAATAAAATAAGGACACCATACAGAGAATGACATTTGAATCCCAGGTCTGGGATCCAGGGAAATGGGATGATCTCAGCCAGGCTACATACCAGGAAAAGATGGTTACTCACCTTTGTAACTTGTTCTTTGAGATGTGTTGCTCATATCCATTCCAATTAGGTGTGCGCACACCGCGTGCATGTTCGTCGGAAGACTTTTACCCTAGCAACACTCAGTGGGTCGGCTGGGCGCCCCCTGGAGTGGCGCCGCTATGGCGCCGAATATATACCCCTGCCGACCCATCCACCCCTCAGTTCCTTCTTGCCGGCTATTCCGACAGTGGGGAAGGAGTTTGGAATGTATATGAGCAACACATCTCGAAGAACAACAGTTACAAAGGTGAGTAACCGTCTTTTCTTCTTCGAATGCTTGCTCATATAGATTCCAATTAGGTGATTCCCAAGCCTTACCTAGGCGGTGGGGTCGGAGTGAGACGTCGCAGAGTGTAAGACCGCTGAGCCAAAGGCAGCATCGTCTCTAGATTGCTGAACCAATGCGTAATGCGACGCAAAGGTGTGGATGGAAGACCAGGTAGCCGCCCGACAAATTTCCTGGATGGGAACATGGGCCAGGAAGGCAGCAGAGGAGGCTTGAGCCCGAGTAGAATGGGCAGTGAGATGTCCAGCGGGAACATGTGCCAAGTCATAGCACGCCCGGATACATGATGTCACCCAAGAAGAAATTCGTTGGGAGGAGACTGGCATGCCCTTCATTCAGTCAGCGACGGCTACAAAGAGCTGAGGAAACCGCCGGAAGGGCTTGGTTCTCTCAATATAAAAGGCGAGAGCCCTACGGACATCCAAGGTGTGTAGTTGTTGTTCCCGACGTGATGAGTGCGGTTTCAGGAAGAAAACTGGGAGGAAAACATCTTGATTGACGTGGAATGCAGAAACCACTTTAGGGAGGAATGCCGGGTGTGGTCGGAGCTGTACCTTGTCCTTATAGAAGACTGTGTAAGGGGGATCTGCAGTGAAAGCTTGAAGTTCCAAAACTCGTCTAGCCGATGTAATAGCGACGAGAAAGGCCGTCTTCCAGGAGAGGTACAGCAACGAGCAGGTAGCCAAAGGATCAAAGAGGGGACCCATGAGCTTAGCCAACACCAGGTTTAGGTCCCAGGTAGGGGTCGGCCTCCTGACTTGAGGGTACAGTCGTTCCAAACCTCTAAGAAACCTGGAAACCATGTGGTGAGAGAAAACTGTACTGCCCGCCTCGCCCGGATGGAAGGTGGAAATGGTTGCAAGATGCACCCGTATAGACAAGACTGACAGGTTTTGCTCCTTAAGGGACCATAAGTAGTCCAGGATAGTGAGGATGGACACCTGACTCAGAAGCAATCCCTGCTGAGTGCACCAACAGGAGAAGCGCTTCCACTTGGCGAGATATGTCGTTCGCGTGGAAGGTTTTCTACTCCCCAATAGGATTTGTTGCACCGCATCCGAACAGCACAACTCCGATTGGCTTAACCAGAGAGCAGCCATGCTGTCAGATGAAGGGACTGCAGGTCCGTGTGGTGAAGCTTGCCGAAGTCCTGGGATATGAGGTCTGGGTAGAGTGGCAAGGGGATCGGATCCACCACTGAGAGGTTGAGCAACTGGGTGTACCAATGTTGCCTCAGCCACGCTGGAGCAATCAGGATTAGGCAAGCCCTGTCCCTGCAGAGCTTGAGGACTCCTCTGTGGACAAGCGGAAACGGAGGGAAGGCATAAAAGAGGTGCTCGTTCCACGGGATCAGGAATGCATCCGAGATGGAGCCAGGGGAGCGACCCTGCAGGGAGCAGAACAGCTGGCACTTCCGGTTCTGCCGGGAGGCGAAGAGGTCTATGAGGGGAAATCCCCACTTTTGGAAGACAGAATAGAGAACGTCCGGACGGATAGACCACTCATGAGTGAGGAAGGATCTGCTCAATTGGTCCACCAAAGTGTTCCGGACTCCTGGGAGAAAGGATGCTACCAGGTCTATTGAGTGGGCTATGCAAAAGTCCCATAGTACAATCGCCTCCCGACAAAGGGGGGAGGATTGTGTTCCCCCCTGCTTGTTTATATAATACATGGCCATTGTGTTGTCTGTGAAAACCGAGACACAACGACCCTGCAACTGATTCTGGAACGCCTGACATGCCAGACGGACTGCTCTCAACTCCCGGACGTTTATGTGTAACGCCAACTCTTGAGAGGACCAGAGGGCTTGAGTGCGAAGGCGCCCCAGATGAGCACCCCATCCCAGGGATGATGCGTCCGTTGTTAAGGACACAGATGGTTGCGGTGGATGGAACGGGAGGCCCGCACACACTAGGGACTGCGTCCTACACCAGTTGAGAGAGGCTAGGATGTTCGATGGGATGGTAAGTATCATGTCCATGGCGTCCCTGCCTGGGCGGTATGTCGAGGCGAGCCAAGTTTGAAGAGGCCTCATGCGCAGTCTGGCGTGCTTTGTTATGAATGTGCACACTGCCAAGTGGCCGAGGAGGCGGAGGCAAGTGCGAGCTGAGGTTGTCGGGAAGTCTTGGAGCGTTTGTATGAGAGAGACAATTGCCTGAAATCGAGGCAAAGGCAAACTGGCTGTTGCGAGAGCGGAGTCTAGCATCGCCCCGATGAACTCTATTCTTTGCGTAGGCACTAGAGTGGATTTCTCTAGATTGACTAGCAGGCCTAGACGCATGAACAGGTTCTTGATGATGTGCACGTGCGTGGTGACTTGTGCCTCCGAGGTCCCTCGAATCAGCCAGTTGTCGAGGTATGGGAAAACATGAATTTGACGATGGCGTAGGGAGGCCGCGACTACAGCCATGCACTTTGTAAACATCCGCGGGGCCGTGGAGAGGCCGAAGGGGAGGACTGTGAACTGAAAGTGCTGGCGGCCCATCAGAAACCGTAAATACCGTCTGTGCGGAGGGTAGATGGAAATGTGGAAATATGCGTCCTTCATGTTGAGAGTGGCGTACCAATCTCCGGGATCCAGGGAAGGGATGATGGTCCCCAGGGATACCATGCGGAACTTGAACTTCCTCATGAACTTGTTCAGTCCTCGCAGGTCCAGGATAGGTCGAGGGCCCCCCTTCGCCTTGGGGATTAGGAAGGATCAGGAATAAAAGCCCTTGCCCCTTGAGTGCTCCGGTACCTCCTCTATAGCTCCGATGGCACGGAGTTTGAGTACCTCTTGTAAGAGGAGTTGCTCGTGAGAGGGGTCCCTGAAGAGGGACGAGGAGGGGGGATGGGAGGGCGGGATTGAAATAAACTGCAGGTGGTATCCCGACTCCACCGTGCGAAGGACCCAATGATCCGAGGTGAGTTGGGACCACGCAGGGAAGAAGGAAGAAAGGTGGTTGCAAAATAAAAAGGGATCCAGGGAGGTCATCGGTACGCTGCTCTCGGGCGCACCCTCAAAAGTTTGGTTTGGGTCCCGCAAATGGTTTAGCGGAACCAGAATTGTTGCCACCTTGAGGTCCAGACTGCCGTCTATGATTAGGACGACCTTGGTGCCTAGCAAAGTCCTGCCTAGGCCTGGGCAGGGGGTAAGGGCGCTGAGGCTGGGGGCGGAAGGACCGTCTCTGGGTCTGAGGGGTATGCATTCCGAGTGAACGCATGATCACCCGGTTGTCCTTCAGACTCTGTAGCCTGGGGTCTGTCTTCTGTGAAAATAGGCCCTGGCCATCGAATGGGAGGTCCTGGATAGTGTACTGAAGCTCAGGTGGCAGACCTGACACCTGAAGCCACGAAATACGTCGCATCGCTATGCCAGAGGCGACTGTACGAGCAGCCAAATCTGCAGCGTCCAGGGAGGCCTGGAGCGAGGTACGCGCTACCTTTTTGCCTTCCTCCAACAATGCTGAGAACTCTTGTCTGGAGTCCTGCGGCAGCAGATCAGAAAACTTGCTTACAGACTGCCAAGTGTTATAATTGTACCTGCTCAACAGGGCCTGCTGGTTCGCTACCCTTAGTTGGAGGCCCCCCGCGGAATAGACCTTTCGGCCTAATAGGTCCATGCGCCTGGCCTCCTTAGATTTTGGGGCAGGGGCTTGTTGGCCATGGCGCTCCCTCTCATTAACAGATTGCACAACTAACGAGGAGGGAGGGGGGTGTATATACAAGTACTCGTAGCCCTTGGAGGGCACCATGTATTTCCATTCAACACCTCTGGCAGTCGGCTGGATGAATGCCGGAGATTGCCAGATAGTATCTGCTCTGGCCTGGATTGAATGAATAAAAGGGAGGGCCACCCGGGTGGGTGCCTCCGCTGACAAAATATCTATGACAGGGTCTTCCACCTCCGGGACTTCCTCTACGGGCAAGTTGATGTTCTGTGCCACCCGCCAGAGGAGGTCCTGATGTGACTGAAGGTCAATGGGAGGTGGTCCCGATGTGGATGTGCCCGCTACTGCCTCGTCCGGGGAAGAGGAGGAAGACAGCCCTGGAACGAGTGGGTCCAGAAGTGGCTCTTGGTCCTGGGCAACATCGGGGGCTGGGGAAGCATGGACGTCCGGTGCGGGCGCTGAAGCGTCCTCCGTACCAGCCGGTGGAGACCGGCTAATTGTTGCCTCTGGCACACGGTGCTCTGCAGCAACGGGACGCGGCGTCACAGCAGGTTCGCCTTGGGCCTGATGGTATGCCCAAGGCGTCCAAAAGGGCCACTGTTGTGGTCCGTGGTCTGGGCCGTGGTCTGGGCCGTGAGGTCTCTTGGTGACTCTGCTGTTATTGTCCGAGTCCCCATAGGAAGCGGAGTCTGCATGGGACGAGGCCGATGCGTGTCGATTCGGCCATGGAGGAGCTGTGCTGGTATGGGGCGGGTCTCTGTAGACCGACGACCTGTGTGCCCCATGTGGTACCGGAGACCGGTACCGGGAGTTGTACCGGTACCGGGACGGAGATCGGGACCTACTACCAGCACGGTGCCAGGAGATCGACCGATGTCTCGAATCCCTGCGTCTCGACCTGCTACAGGAGGCACGGTGCCGGGATCGGTGCCAGGACCGGGAGCGGTGCCGGGAGTACCGCGTCGGCGAACGGGATCATGATTGGTGCCGCAAGTATGACTGGTGCCTAGATGGATATCGGTACCGGGACTGCGAACGGTGCCGGGATTGGGATCGATGACTGGACCTCGACCGTCTGCGGGATCTGGATCTGGAATGGCGACGCTCGACGGTGCCCTGCGAGGGAGGCCTCATCATGGCTGGCTTGCCTAATGATTGAGGAGCCTGCACTGGCGGTGCCGGGGGCTGAGGCGGCCCGGGGTCCGTTAGGGCGATCAAGTCCCTCGCCGTTGAAAATGTCTCCGGCGTAGAGGGCACAATAAGCTCAACCACGGCGTGAGCCGGGGAGCTGACAGGCACCGGACTCGACGGCCCTTGCGAGGCCGGAATCGACAGTGCGGCAGGTGTCGGTGCCGCGGCAGGTGTCGGTGCCGCGGCAGGTGTCGGTGCCGCGGCAGGTGTCGGTGCCAGGCGGTCCGACCTCGGTGCGCGCTCAGACTGCATCGCAGATGCGGGTGCTGCAGGAGCCTTGCGCTTCTTGCCACGCGGGGAGAGTGACCGGTGCCGGGTATGAGTAGGCTGCTGGCTAGGGGCCCTCATGGTGCCGGTGCTCCCCAGTGCGGAGGAGATACTCATCCCCGGTGCCGTGGCTGCTGCCGATGCAGGAGGAGTGACAGCTGCCTCCATTAGGAGCTGCTTGAGGTGAATGTCCCACTCCTTCTTTGTCCAGGGTTTAAACGCCTTGCAAATGCGGCACTTGTCCGCAAGATGGGATTTGCCCAGGCATTTGAGACAGGAGCTATGAGGGTCTCCTGTGGGCATCGGCCTATGACAGGTCAAGCACAGTTTAAACCCCAGCGAACCGGGCATGGGCCCGGTACCGGGTGAGGGAAAAGGGCTAAGCCCCGATCCCTCTCAACTATTTACACTAACTACTAATAACAGTAATAAAAGTTAACTATAAACACAAAATACTGAACTATATACACCATAAACAGGAAAAACGAGCGAAAAGCTAGGGAAGTGGAGGACAGCTCCACTGTTCCAACGACCGACACAGGCGGTAAGAAGGAACTGAGGGGCGGATGGGTCGGCAGGGGTATATATTCGGCACCATAGCAGCACCACTCCAGGGGGCACCCAGCCGACCCACCCAGTGTTGCTAGGGTAAAAGTCTTCCGACGAACGTGCACGCGGCGCGCGCACACCTAATTGGAATCGATATGAGCAAGCACTCGAAGAAGAAAACTAAGTTCTTGTCTACACTAAAGACATTGATCAGTATAACTATATTGCTCAGGGGTGTGAAAAATCCACACTGCTGAGAAATGTAGTTACGCAGCCCTAATCCCCTGTGTAGATAGCGCTATTTCAGCAGGACAGCTTCTCCTGCCAACACAGCCACCGCCGCTTGTGGGGACTGGAATAATAAAATCTGACGGGAGAAATCTGTCCCACTGGCTTAGAGAATCTGTAATAGCAGTGCTACAGCAGTGCAGCTATGCCAACATCAGCTTTATTGTGTAGCCACAGCGTCAGAAACAAAACCATAGAATCAGGACTCAACCTGCGTGTATCCGGAAGTCTGAAATTGGAGCCTGACAGATTCGTTGCCTCATTGGTTACCATCATTTCTACAGCCTGAAAGTCCTTGTTACCCAGTCAGGCAGCCAGTTTGGGATCCACGAGGAAAGAATGTCCTATGAAGCACTCCACCATTTGGATCCAAAGTGAAAGGATGATTGTTCTCAGTGTAACCTGGCATCCTTTGGAAGTGTAATCAGTGACACTTCAGCACAACCCAGAGAAACATGAGAACAACTGGCAAAGATACAATCTGTATCATTAGTGACTAACAAATTTGCAATAGGAGAAATAGTATAAATGTGATGCTTCATGGTTCCAAATAGGAAGGGCACACCTGAATTACTCATGGGATACTGGAGTTGATAGAAAGGACAAATGAGTACACCTCAAAACAAGGCAAACTGCAAAAGGCAAAAATGGGCCACTCCTCTGGTCAAGTTGAGGGATAATGGTGCCGCAAACAGTTCAAAAAGCTTTAAAAGTTACTATGTGGGAATCAGGAAAATTATTAAAGAAAAAAAGTATTGATAGCCCTAGAGGTTTTTATGGTGTTCATCTCCCATGCAGATTCTCTGATGACTAACATGGGCTAAGTGTCAAGAGAAGGTTTTCCCAAACCCATGGCATTCACAGGGCCTCTCCAATGTGGATTTTCTGATGCCTAATAAGATGTGAACTGCGACTGAAGGTTTTCCCACACTCAGTGCATTCATAGGGCCTCTCCCCTGTGTGGATTCTCTGATGCTTTATAAGGATGGAGTAATCACATAAGTTTTTTCCTCACTCAGTGCATGTATTTTTTCTCTTTCTGCCCAGGATTTCCTGTTGTGTGGTGGTTTCCTTGAGGTCCTTCTGAGTTTCCTGACAGGAAATACATTTACCCACTTTCTCACCTGGCTGCTTTCCCTGCTCTCTTTCTGGTCTTCCTTGAATCTCACAGGATTTTCTCTGCTCATGACTCTTGGACACATTCCTTTCCAATCTTTGCAATAATGCTCTCTGTTTATCCACTTGCTCAACATTTTCTTGCTGAGAATTCTGCTCCTCTTTCTCAAGTACCATTGCATCACCTGCTGTGATAGAGAGAGAAACCAATTCTGAACCACTTAAAGGAGGGGAAAGTGATCAGGAACAGTCAGCATGGATTCACCAAGGGCAAGTCATGCCTGACTAACCTAATTGCCTTCTATGATGAGATAACCGGTTCTGTGGATGAGGGGAAAGCAGTGGATGTGCTATTTCTGGACTTTAGCAAAGCTTTTGATACAGTCTCCCACAGTATTCTTGCCAGCAAGTTAAAGAAGTCTGGGCTGGATGAATGGACGGTAAGGTGGATAGAAAACTGGCTAGATGGTCGGGCTCAACGGGTAGTGATCAATGGTTCCATGTCTAGTTGGCAGCCGGTATCAAGTGGAGTGCCCCAAAGGTCGGTGCTGGGGCCGGTTTTGTTCAATATCTTCATTAACGATCTGGAGGATGGTGTGGACTGCACCCTTAGCAAGTTTGCAGATGACACTAAACTGGGAGGAGTGGTTGATACGCTGGAGGGTAGGGATAGGATACAGAGGGACCTAGACAAATTAGAGGATTGGGCCAAAAGAAATATGATGAGGTTCAACAAGGACAAGTGCAGAGTCCTGCACTTAGGACGGAAGAATCCCATGCACTGCTACAGACTAGGGACCGAATGGCTGGGCAGCAGTTCTGCAGAAAAGGACCTAGGGGTTACGGTGGATGAAAAGCTGAATATGAGTCAACAGTGTGCCCTTGTTGCCAAGAAGGCTAATGGCATTTTGGGTTGTATAAGTAGGGGCATTGCCAGCAGATCAAGGGATGTGATCATTCCCCTCTATTCAGCACTGGTGAGGCCTCATTTGGAGTACTGTGTCCAGTTTTGGGCCCCACACTACAAGAAGGATGTGGATAAATTGGAGAGAGTCCAGCAGAGGGCAACAAAAATGATTAGGGGGCTGGAGCACATGACTTACGAGGAGAGGCTGAGGGAACTGGGATTGTTTAGCCTGCAGAAGAGAAGAATGAGTGGGGATTTGATAGCTGCTTTCAACTACCTGAAAGGGGGTTCCAAAGAGGATGGATCTAGACTGTTCTCAGTGGTAGAAGATGACAGAACAAGGAGTAATGGTCTCAAGTTGCAGAGGGGGAGGTTTAGGTTGGACATTAGGAAAAACTTTTTCACTAGTAGGGTGGTGAAGAACTGGAATGGGTTCCCTAGGGAGGTGGTGGAATCTCCTTCTTTAGAGGTTTTTAAGGTCAGGCTTGACAAAGCCCTGGCTGGGATGATTTAGTTGGATTTGGTCCTGCTTTGAGCAGGGGGTTGGACTAGATGACCTCCTGAGGTCTCTTCCAAACCTGAGATTCTATGATTCTATTCTATGATTCTATGAAACCTCAAAAACGGATGGAAAGGGGAAGACCAAACCAAGTTTTGGATAGAGGTGAAATAAAAATCAGAAACTGAACACCCCCAAACTCTTCCCCCAAATAGGAGAGAGGAGGGGAACAATTTGCCTTCACATCCCATCCAAATTCACATGGGAAAGGGAGGAAACTACTGCCTGGTATCTGCTAGGGTCTACAGGAAGCCATGAGCTACATTTACCCTGAGGATATGACCCGTGCTAGGGACAATAATGAACTGAGAGAACTTCCAAGGGCTTTGTAGGGTGTCCCAGATGTTTCCTTCAGACACTTACAGATTCTGAGTTTCTTTAATGTTTCCTCACCTGTGCAAGGAACTCTCAGGATTTCTCTTTCCTCTGAATGCTGGAGGTCTGGGACCAATGGCTCTTCCCATTGTTCCAGCTGGGAGATCACATCAGGTTTGGAAACTGGAAACCCTGCTCAAATGAAAGAAAACAAAGGAGTTCAGTTCATTTCATAAGACTGTCATAAAAAACATTCTATTAATTTAACTTCAGTGCTTAGTGTGACCTGGTGTGCCTGGGGCAGTCCACACTGAAAATGCCAACGTCAGGGCAGACTGAAAAAGGGAGAGTAGATGCTCTCAAAACTGGTGGTTAACACTGAAGTTAAACTCACCGACCAGTCACAAACTGTGCTTCTGATCACCCACACTGGTTATCGAGAAGCTGAAAAAAGAAATCACACAGCCCCCTTTATTGCATTCCAGTTCTCTGACGCCCAATCAGCACCTAAGTCCAGTACAATGAGAGGTTATTTAAAAACTCTGCTTACGTACAAAATGTTTTTCTGACCCCAAAGGGTCAGCCACGTTAAAAAATCACTATAGGTTTGGATCTTACCCAAAATACCACACTGCCAGCCAATCCTTTAGCATGGAAAGACAAGACACGATGCGAAAAAAGTTGTTAAATGAGAAAGCAGTCAGAAATCTATATACCAGGTTCTTAGCAGTATTGGTGAGTTGCTGGCTTGAAAGTCCGTCTGGAGCACATCCACAGTTTGGATAGGTCATTCAGTCCTTTGTTCAAGGCTTAAGTTTGTAGAGAAGTTGCTCCAGAGGTAGGAAGAGGGATTGAAGACAAAATGCAGATGATGCAGCTGCCCTTTATATTCTTTTTGCCATGTGGCTTGTACTTACTGTGTCCCAAACACAAGCTTCACAGCACATGGCATGGAAAAGCCTTGGAGTTCTCAGTACACAAACATACCCTTGCATGTCTTGCTGAATCAATAGGTTTATTCTCTTGATCAGGGTAGGCAAACTACGGGCCACACCCGGCCCGCAGGACCATCCTGCCTAGTCCCTGAGCTCCCGGCAAGGGATGCTAGCCCCTCCCCTCTCTCCCACTATCCCCCCTCCCCCGCAGCCATGCCACCGCGCAGGCAGAGCTCTGGCAGGCAGGGCTGCGCGCTCCTTTGGGGCAGTATGTCTGGCTCTGCGCGGTCCATGTGGCTGCCAGACACGCTGCTCTGAGCAGCATGGTAAGGGGGCGGGAGGGTTGGATAAGGGGTAGGGAGTCCCGGGGGGCAGTCAGGGAACAGGGGGCGGATGGATGGGGCGGAGGTTCTGGAGGGATGGGGGTTGGATAGGTGTGGGAGTCCCGGGGGTCTATCAGTGGGCAAGGTGGATAGAGGTCAGGGCAGTCAGGGGACAGAGAGCAGGGGGATTGGGTAGGGGCTGGGGTCCTGGGAGGGCAGTCGGGGGAGTCTCTGGAGGGGGCAGTCAGGGGACAAGGAGCGGGGGGGGTTGGATGGGTCGGGGATTCTGAGGGGGGCAGTGAGTGGGAAGGGCGGATAGGGGGTGGGATCAGGCTGTTTGGGGACCCCAATGTGGCCCTCAGGCTAAAAAGTTTTCCCATCCCTGCCCTCGATCCTTTCCATGGTCTCTTTGTACAGCTGATGGGCCATCAGACAGCCTAGGCAGTGCTGACGCCAATATGTCTCACCCAGAAACACTGCACAAGTCTGGAAATACAGATATACCCTACAAATCTCTAACTCACAATACAAAGGTGATACGAACATAGAAACAGAATTATCACACTTGGAAAAGCATAACATTTTCACTGACACCTTACATGGCATATCTAGCACGAGTCGTTTCAATGTTATCAAATTGGTATTAATAATAAAAAAATATATAAAATGTCTCACAATTCCATACAGTGTCACACTTGGTAAAGCAGTGAATTCCCAGGACCAGCTCCCCAGGTCCTTCAAGATGCTGAACACTCTGCTTATGACGTATTGAAATACCCACATATCTGCTGGGAACACACAGACACTGTCAGTCTGTACCCTTATGTTCACTCTTCTAGAAAATTATAATCAATTTTGTACACAGTATGGCATTTTGAAAAACACAATCTTCTGAATATTATCCTCCTGTTAAAATGTGTAGCAACACTGTATGTAAAGTTGAGATTTTACTGTATGATATTACAGAAAATGTTACAATTCTGGGGAACACCCACAGACCAGTTCCTCAGAGACAGCAAGGCAAACAGCTGGTCAAACACTGCGGCAGGGGGAAAGTGTGAAGAAGACATTTACATTCCATCACAGGGACACTTGAAGCTCATATCTCCAACAGCCTGTCACTATGACTCAGTTGAGAACTGAAGTTGTTTCTAGTACAAAGGACTGAATTATGAAAAGAGGTGAGGAAAACCCTTGAGACCCTTTCCCTCTGCTCATGACAACTTCTGAAGAACTGAACTTGGGCAGCAGGGGCAGGTTAGGGGGAGTCTTGGCTGAAAGGAAAACCAGCCTGTCTGAACACATGGTGAGAGAAACATTTGCTTTCAATCCGTTTCAGCTTCTTAATTTAGATCAGGCGTGGGCAAACTTTTTGGCCAGAGGGCCACATCGGGGTTGCAAAATTGTATGGAGGGCTGGGTAGGGAAGGCTGTGCCTCCCCATACAGCCTGCCCCTCCATCCGACCCCCACCCACTTCCCACCCCCTGACTGCCCCCCTCAGAACCGCCGACCCATCCAAGCCCCCCCGCTCCTTGTCCCCTGACCACCTCCTCCAGAGACCCCCCCCGCCTCCAACCACACCCCAGGACTCCCCTGCCCTATCTAAGCCGCCCACTCCCTGTCCCCTGACCGCCCCTGCCGAGACCCCCACCCTAACTGCCCCCAGGACCCCACCCAACCCCTCCTGCTCCCTGTCCCCTGACTGCCCCAACCCATATCCACACCCCCGCCCCCTGACAGACCTCAGGATTCCCATGCCTATCCAACCCCCCCGTTCCCTGGCCCCCGGGACTCCCTGCCCCTTATCCAACCCCCCAGCCCTGGCCCCTTACCACAGCTGCATGGTCTGCCGCAGCTAGACACGAGGTCCCTCAGGAGCGCACAGACCGGCCCCCTTACCATGCCGCTCAGAGCGGTAGGAGCTTGCAGCCCCACCGCTGCAGCACTGCCCAGGAGAGGTGGGCCAGAGCACTGGCGGTGCGGCGTGATGAGGCTGCAGGGGTACAGTGGAGGCAAGGGAGCAGCAGGGGAGGGGGGAGTCTCCCTGGCCGGGAGCGCATGGGCTGGCCAGGATGGGACTGAGGGCCGGATGGGGCCTGCGGGCCGTAGTTTGCCCACCCCTGACTTACACATTACTTTGGTTTTATCTTGTATTTCTTTTGTAAACAATTCTGACTTTTATGCCTCATTACCCATAGTCACTTAACTTGGTAGTTAACAATCTTGTTTTATTGTTTTATCCAACCAGTGTGTTTGGATTAAAGTGTGTTGGAAACTCCATTTGGAATGACAAGGCTGGTGCATGGCATTTTCCACGACGAAATGACAGACTTCATATGAGCTTGCACTGTTCAGTAGTGTGCTGGACAGGGAAAGATGCACATTTCTGGGGGAAGTCTGGGACCAGAGAATTTTCTGGGGTTCTCCTGTTGTGCACTGTAACTTCTGAGTCGCTGACTAACATCACTCAATACTGTGTAGCTGGGAGTGAGTTACATGCTGGAGATTGTGTGTTACCTGCGCAGCAGTGGCTGCTCTCACAGTAAAATGGTTTAAAAGGCACCCCAGCTTGGGAACTGAGTCACATAGCTGTTCTACAGTCCAGATTGCACTGTGGTTAATATCACAGACACTCAATTTCAAAGAATCTCCTAAAACACACACAAAGTAAATCCATGTCCCAGAAATCAAAGACTCCAGACAGAGGGCAAGTCTCCCTGGCACTGCTTCTTGCTGACAGACAGGTCCAGAGACAATGAGAGTGTCCCGGGGAAGCTGGGAACAGGAACCATGGGCTGGTGAGGTTCAGTGGAGAAAGGGAACAGGAAGGGCAGGGATATTACTGAATGCAGGATCTCAGCAGTACTAGATGTCAGGATAGCACATAGTGCAGCCCATTGGAAAACATAATCCCAACTATACATATAAAATGATGGAGTCTAAATTAGCTGTTTCCACTCAAGAGAGATCTTGGAGTCACTGTGGATAGTTCTCTGAAAACATCCACTCAATGTGCAGCGGCAGTCAAAAAGTGAACAGAATGTTGGGCATCATTACGAAAGGGATAGAATAAGACAGAAAATATCATATTGCCTGTATATAAATCCATGGTACGCCCACATCTCGAACACTATGTGCAGATGTGGTCACCCCATCTCGAAGAAGTTTACTTGAGCAAACAGGTTGTATTTGACACTGTGCAATACTGCTCCTGAGCTCTGTTCCCAAAGTGTTCTGCAGCAGGGGAGGATCTGTGGCAGTGTGTGTGTGTCACCGGCATATTGGGGTGATGCAGAAACAGGGCAGAGTAGAGGTGGCATTGTGGGGCTGGCGTGAACCTTATCTCTTCATTTCCCCTTCCAAGAACCGAGGGGACAGGAACCCTTACCCAGCGCGGTCACATTCTCGTAGTTCTCCTGCATGACGTCTCTGTACAGGGCTCTCTGAGCAGAGTCCAGCAGAGACCACTCTTCTCTGGTGAAATACACAGCCACCTCCTCGAAGGTCACTGGCCCCTGAAAGAGCAAGAGTCCAATACTCAGTACCTGATGCCCCACTCACACTCCCACTATTTGTGGGGGAGAGGAGCCAACCAAAGTGAAGCTCTGGCTGGATCACAGTCAACAGAGTCCCACCCTCACCCCACTCAGAGCATCCTAGAAACACCAGGTTAAGGGGACCAAGAGAGAGCCCCATGTCTCTCCCAGCAGATCCATCACACACCTACTAGCCACAGACCAATACAAGAGATGGAGCCCCTAGCAGGGACAAGGGAGAGCTCCCTGGTAGGAAGCCCAACACCCTCCTCCTTGTGAGGAGCTGGATGTGAAGGGAAGGGCAGCTCCCCTAAACCTCACTGCTGGGTGCCCCTTTCATCTCTCACAGCAGCCGCTGGTCAGTCAGGTCAGGCTCCAGCACTGGGAGTCTGGTCAGTTTTCCTAGCGCCATTTAGGTGGGTTATTTTCTGTTTCATAAATTAGGGTATTTCCACCTCCTAATCTCCTGGGTCTGTTCCTAGAATCTAGGCCACTTATTAAACAACTCTCAGCAGGTTTGTCACAAGCTGTCCTCCTCCTTTCCCCACCCTGTGCATTTCCTGCCCCGCTCCAACCTCCAAACCAGACTGTGCAAACCTTCCCATCTCCGGTGTATTTGCTGTCTGTAACAGTCCGGTGTTGGGGCCGTGCCCTCTCAGGGGCCGTCGGGAGCCAGGCCGCCTCACTACACGTCCCAAATCAGTCTCCGGGTTCTGAAGGTCTTGGGGGTTTCGGCCCCTCAAGCAGGGGCTGAACAGAAGGCACACGGTTAGTGTAGTGAGTCCCAGCCCTCAGTCAGGGCAGGGCAGCGAGCCAGTTCTAAGCTCCGGCCCTGGCAGCCGGAGCTGAGTAGTGACAATGTCAGTAAGCCCCAAGCCCTAGCTCAGGGCGGGGCAGCAACCAACACAGGGCTCAGACCCTCAAGCAGGGCTGAGCAGCAGTTCAGTCTGTAAAGCCCAAGCCCTAGCTCAGGGCGGGCAGCACACAAGAGGCAGGGCTGAGCAGCAGTCTAAGTCTGTAAAGCCCAAGCCCTAGCTCAGGGCGGGGCAGCAACACACACAGGGCTCAGACCCTCAAGCAGGGCTGAGCTCACAAAGTCACTAGTTTAAGCCCAAGCCCTCAGTCAGGGCGGGGCAGCAAAAACAGCAGTGCTAGCTCAGACCCTCAGGCAGGGGCTGAGCAGTACTAATAGTTCAGGGCTCAGGTCCGTCAAGCAGGAGCTGAGCAGTAACCAAGTCAAGAAGTCCCAGCCCTCGATCAGGGCGGGGCACCAAACACAGCAGTCTAGGCTCAGCTCCTCACAGCAGGGGCTGAGCAGCAATAAGAGTTCAGGGCGCAGGTCCTTACATCAGGAGCTGAGCCACAATAGTCAGTAAGCCCCAGCCCTAGGTCAGGGGGGGGCAACAAACAATAGTCCAAGGCTCAGGTCCTTGTAGCAGGAGCAGAGCAGCGGTATCAGTCTCAGGAAGCCCAGGTAAGGGCAGGCTTCTCTGCCTGAGTGTTGGCAGGAGGGGGAGGCTGCCACCCGTGAGTGGGGTGGCAGGGGGGACACAGGCCCACCCACTCCACTGTGTCCCAGCCCGGGGCCCTAACAGCGGCGTGGATCCGCTGCAGTCAGTGGGGATCCTGGCCGCAACACACTGACATGGGCACGTCAGTGCCCTCAGCCGGACAGGGTTCGGCTACCCCCGGGCTGCATTCCATCTCCCCCTCCTCGGGTACCTGCTCGTCGCTGGGCTCGGCAGCGGGGTCCCATACCATGGGCTCCTCGGTGTGCTGAAAGCGGTCTAAGTCGGGCTGCTCCTCTGGACTCGGGTCACGGGAACGCTCGGGCAGCTCCTCGGGGTACCGGGCTCGGGGCAGGCTCGGCCAGTCCACCTCGGGGTACCTGGCTCGAGGGAGGCTTGGTCCGTCCGCGTCCGGGTACCTTGCTCGAGGGAGGCTTGGTCCGTCCGCGTCCGGGTACCTGGCTCTGGGCAGGCTCGGCCAGTCAGGAGCCTGAACAGGAGCGTCCGTCCTCTCCGGCCGCTGGGCTCTAACTGAGGGTTGAGGCCGGGCTTTTATACTTCCTGTCCCGCCCCTTGACTTCCGGGGGGCGGGAACAGGCGGCGGTGGCTCCGCCCACTGCGGTGGCTCCGCCCACTGAGGTGGCTGTTCTGGTTCCTCTCTCTCTGGGGCCGTCGGGAGCCAGGCCGCCTCACTACACTGTCCCTCTCCCTCCTGCAGGAACCCACCAGCAACCTCCCGATAATCCCTACCTGAACAGGCTTCTCTGCAGCCATTTCTCTTCCCTCTCCCATGGGAGGATGGGATGATCTGGAGCGAAACATGGATGTCATTCTGCAGCCTGTCTGGGTGAGAAGGGCAGTTGTGGGGGTTTCAGAACAGGCTTTAGTTAATTTCACATCATGACAGACATCCTAGAGTCTGCCATCCTGGGAACATGCTTGATCTCTTTATTACAGTGTAGACCTGGCCCCTCCTGCCAGGCTAAGCCCACAGAGACATTTTTAACCTCCCTTCTCCTTCCCCCATCCCGTAACAAAGTCTCTGAACACAAGGCTAGAAAAGAGCAGAACCAAAAGGAGTCACTGTGGGGGATTCCCTCGGACACTGACCCCATTGCAGCCACACCCCAGCAGGGGGAATATGGAGTCAGGAACTGGCTTTTCCTCTTGTCTAATCCTTTTCTTGTTCACTGGAAAGTGGTTCTGCCTAGGGATGCTGCAATACATGTGTCTGGGTGGACTAGAGAGCTGGAAATCTCTCCCCACACTCATTTCTCCCACTGCCCCTTTCAGTCTCCCCTTCCCCTATCCTCTCTCCCTGCCCCTCGGGCTGGGAAAGTCCCATTCCTGGGGGCTTTGCTCTCCCATGGCTGGATTTTCTCCTGGCAATTGCTAATGGGAGGAGAAATTAGGCGGGGCTGTTTGTGCAGAGTCACTTTCATGTCAGTCCCCAGCACTTTCCCTGAGGTCTTTCAGTTACCTGGAGACTCTGGCTCAGAATTTAGTATTAACAGGGCCCAGGGCTGCCCTATGGGGCTAGAACCAGCTGGAGAAAGTCATCCCCTGGGCCGGGCAGAGAAGAAACTTTAATTAAGGTCACTTCCCATCACAGAACCCCCACTGTGGGAGCAGCTGCTGCTAAGCCTGGTCTCCCAGATCACAATGGAGGCTGCAGCGTCTGACCCAGGAAGCTGAACCCCAATATCCTGAGCAGAGAGGGACAGAGCGTTTGAGCAACTTCCCTCCTTTAGCTCTCTGGGGAGAGCAGCTAATGAGAGCCCCTCCTCACAGGGAGAATTGCTGATCTCATTTGCCCACTGTCCATCTGGAGTCACTCCTTGTCTCCCTATGCAGTGACTCTAGATTAACAATGGTCTCAATGAAACCAGATTTCAGAAAGACTGAGTCCAGAATGCTGTGGAAGAAACCACTGTGTGGCAGTGCTGACCCCCTTCCCACCTCCCTCACCCCCCACATCTAGGACAAGGACTGGGGAGAACAAATTTTCCCAAGGGAACCAGAAGTTACTGCAGTTTTCAAGAGAGGAGAAATGCAAAATCTATGATTTCACCTCACAGTGTTCGAGAAGTGGATAGAAAGTTATCACAGTGACCGGCATGTGGCTGGGGAATGCCGGGCAGTGCTTGGAGCCAGGATTCTTACACAAGCTGATCAGAGAGAAGGAGCATGGTTAGTAGCAGCCTCCAGAGCCTCCATCCAGGGGCCCCCAGACACCCCCAATACCCAGAGCCCAGACCCCCCAGCCAGGATCCCATCAGATATTCCCTGTGCCCAGCCCCCCGAGTGGGACCCCAGATACCTCTGAGTCCCACCAGCCAGGGAACCCCCACCAGACTATCACTGCCAGGTTGGGAATCCCAAAGGGTGTCCCCCACCAAGAGTCCCCAGCAGCAAGGGACCACCCCAATGGGACCCTTGCACTGGGAAGTCAGTCCCTCACTGCCTGTCTAGGATTCCCCCATTGCCTGCCTAGGACCCCCCACCTGTCCTCCACCAGGATATGCCGTGCTGTTTGCCTGGAACCCCCTCATCCCCCCAGAGGGTCCCACTGATTCTTTACAGCAGCACCCCTCACACTGCTTGCCTCACATCCCTTGACCTAACATCGGGGATTCCCACCCCCCCGCCGCCAAGCTCTGTGCACTGGGCATGGCAGCGATCCCAGGAGCCTGCGGGGGAAGCCCAGACAGAGCCCCTGGTACAGCACCAGGCTCCCTCTAACCCCCTGTCCCACCTCCCCAAGAGACACCCACCCCGCTGTTCTGCAGCCAACAGGCCGCCAGCAATACCCACCTCCAGGGCCCAAAACCTCAGCGCTGGGCACATCAGAACCACCCCCCGAAACCTCAAACCTCCAGAACCCACCAACCTAACTAGGGTACCCCCTGCCCAGAGGCCTCCTCCTACCACAATGCCCCTTCAACTCCAGCTGCAATCTCCCCACAGAGACACTCCCCGTGACAGTTTGTGTCATGGGGTTTGGGATACTTCTGGACCCACACTGCACTCAGAGAGACTCCTCATCCTGTGCCAGCTGGAGAAAAGAAAAGGGTCCAGCCAACTCTTCTGTTACCAGCTGGGAACCACTGATCCCCCAAACAGGGGGAGGCCTCTGGATTTGATGGGTATTAAATATGTGGCTGCTCTCTTTCATTGGCAAACATTTTAACAGAGATAAAGGGGGAAACAAATTATTCTCCAAGGAGACGGGAAAGATGATCACTGGACAATTTAACCCCCTGCGACCTCCAGGATGGACAATGACTCAGGGCAACAGGTTCCCTCGAAGTAAGGAGAAGTTGCTGGGATTTAGAAACATGGGGAACAGCCCCAAACCTGAGAGGAATTTTAATTGACATTTTATAATGACATGGAAAACCTAAGATATGAGATCAATGTTCAGAAATGAAAGAGAAAGGGTGGAAATCTGAGGGATTTTGGATCCATTTTTGCAAATTATAGAGAGGAAAGTGGAAAATCAGAGGGATTTTATATCAGTTGTTGATAGGAAATAAAATCTGAGTGTGTTTCACATGAATATTAGATAAATGAATACAGAGGAAATGGGCAACATTTGCAAACATTTTCTATCCATGTTCAAGAAGCTGAGAAAAGGTGTAAATCTGAGATTTTCTTAGTATTTTATAATTAGACAGACTGGGCATATTCAATTACGTGTCACAAACTACGCAATTGATAACATGAGAGAAATACACCGAGATCAGAGGGGTTTTATATTGCTATTAACTAAGTAGTGGAAAAGGGGGACTGTTGGACTGGATTTTATATTACTGTCCAATACATAAACACAACGTGATGAGTCCCCCCTCTGCCACCATTCACGTGGGCAGCAGGGAGCCCTTGAGGAGCTGATTAAAGAGGACAAGGGAGGGGAAGCTGGACCTGGAAGGTTCCTGAATGAGGGAAGGGGACAGCAGTGGGGGATGGGCAGGTGACTGGTAACTGGGGGCAACTGTGTTGGCAGTTTGAGGCAGCAAGTGGAATTGGGAAACTGGGGTCTGGGCAGTCTCCATGGGAAACACATGCTCCTCCCTTCCCTGCCCTGGCAGAGAACGGGCATCTCATCCCATCCCCACTCCAAGGGCAGCCATGTTCTGGGGAACAACTCAGGGCAACAATTTCCCACCTTAACAAGAACAAATCGCTGCAGATAGAATGGGTGGGAAAATCCCCCACATCGGAGAGATTTTAAATTGACATTTGAGAATTATGGAAAGAACAGGGGGAAATCAGGAGAGACGTGATCATCTGAGGGGAAAGGAGCAGTAGCGGATTTATCATGGCGCCACTGACACCAGGCCCACACTCTGGGGGGGCCCCGGCCAGGCCCACTCTTCCCCACTCTCTCCTGCGGGGGACAGAAGCTTGGTGCTGCTGGCACTGAGGCTCCTGCTGCAGTAGGGCAGCCAAGCTCCCCGTCCCCTGCCTCTTTTCACAGCTTGCTGCGTTCCCGCCCTCCCCACCGCCGATCAGCTGTTTGCCGGCAGGAGGGAGGGGGAAGAGCAGAGCCACAGCACACTCGCTGCTTGGGAGAGGAGGCAGAGAAGAGGCGGGGACGGGGCCTTGGGGAAGGGCACAGGCCAAGGAATGTGCTGGCTGTGGCTTCTCCAGGCCCCATTGGCCTGGAGCAGCAAATCCCGGCCAGTGGGAGCCGCAATCAGCCAACCTGCGGACATGGCAATTGAACAAACTGGCCCACCAGAGGGCTTAACCTAGCGGGCCAAAGGCTGCAGATCCCTGGGATAGGGGAAGCGGGGGCCCAGCATGCGGATCCCCTTGGCAGCAGCTGGGGCTCCCTGGTTGCAACCAAGGTCCATTCCAGACAAGTTGGTGTCAGTTCTGCCCTAGCCTGCTTGATGGCCCATTAAGGACCATCAGCTATACAATCAACCCATTGAGAGAAGGCAGATACGCCTTGTGACTCAGCAAGGTATGCAGGGACCTGCCTATGGACAGAACTCTAAGGCTTTTCTATGCCAGGTGCTGGATAGAGTGTCCTTGGGACAAAGAAAGCAAAGACCACATGGCAAGAGACTATGAGGGCTGGTCCACACTAGCTCTTTAAATCGAATTTAGCAGTGTTAAATCGAATTAAGCGTGCACCCGTCCACACCAGGAAGCCATTTAATTCGACATAGAGGGCTCCTTAGTTCGACTTCGGTACTCCACCTCGACAAGGGGAGTAGCGCTAAATTCGACATGGCTATGTCGAATTAGGCTAGGTGTGGATGCTAATCGATCTTAGTAGCTCCGGGAGCTATCCCACAGTGCAACACTCTGTTGACGCTCTGGACGCCAGTCGGAGCTTGGATGCTCTGACCAGCCACACAGGAAATGCCCCGGGAAAATTTGAATTCCTTTTCCTGTCTGGACAGTTTGAATCCCATGTCCTGGTTGCTCATCGGGGCGAGCTCAGCAGCACCGGCAACGATGCAGAGCTCTCCAGCAGAGGAGTCCAGGCAATCTCAGACTAGAAAGAGGTCCCCAGCATGGACTGACCGGGAAGCCTCAGATCTGATTGCTGTGTGGGGCAATGTGTCTGTGCTTTCGGAGCTGCGCTCCAGCAAACGGAATGCAAAGACCTTCGAGAAGGTCTCCAAAACCACGACAGACAGAGGATACAGCCGGGATGCAATGCAGTGCTGCGTGAAAGTCAAGGAGCTGAGACAAGGCTACCAGAAAGTCAGAGCGGCAAACCAGACATGCCGCTTCTACGAGGCACTGCATGCCATTCTCGGTGGGTCTGCCACCACTGCCCCACCAGTGTGCGTGGACTCTGAGGATGGGATAGTGTCGACGGACTGTTCCTCGGAGATGTTCGCGGATGGGGAAGATGAGGAGGACGAGGCAGTCGACGGCGCTTTCCCCGACAGCCAGGATCTCTTCCTCACCCTCACTGAGATCCCCTACCAACCCTCCCCAGCCGTTACCACGGACCCTGAATCGGGAGAAGGATCAGTCCGTAAGTGCTTTAAACAAGTTAACATTTATTTATTAAAAGCAGCTAAGACCAACGAGTTAACATTTTTTTAGTAATTAAACAGGGAGAGACATTAGGAGAACAGAAGGTCTACATACAGGGGGATGGAACTTTTATCTTCATAAGATATCTCCAGGAAACTCTCCTGGAGGTAATCTGAAAGTCTATGCAGGAGGTTCCTTGGCAGAACTAGCTTATCGTGTGCCCCGAGGTAGCACACTTTGCCTTTCCATGCTACAAGCTGGAACTCCGGGACCATTGCCCTCACGAGCATGGCAGAGTAGGCCCCTGGGTGGTGGTGGCTTTCTTCCAGCATGCGCGCTCTCTCTGCCCGTGAGACTCTCCTCAGGGTGATCTCTCTCGCACACTCCTGCATGAAATTAGAGTAATTGGGGTACTATTAGTAATGGGAGCGCTTAACTGTTCCTTTGCATAACAAGAAGCCTCACTTAACAGCCACGTGCTGCAGTCTACAGAGTGGCAGCATACAGGGATCTTTCCCAGTGAACAGCCGCGAGGGGGTGCAACAGGGGCCGAGTTTATGCTTTCAGGATTGCCTGCATCAAGAGGACAGAGCTGTACATTCACTTCTATGAATCCAAAAGTGTTTGGCTTACCATGCCTTGCTGCTACACGAATTCTTCTTTCCTGCAAAGGTTCTCTGATCTGCAGCCCAATACCCCAGGCAATGAAAGCGCATTCAGAGAAATCGAACTTTCCATTAGTGAGTGCGCATGAGACAGGTGCTGTGCATACTCTTGTTCACAGACACCGAGTAGACTATGTTTCTTTGTTTAAAAAATGTATCATTGTAAGAAATTCACTACCTTTTTGACATCACACAGGTGCAACTGTATCACGACCTGATGCACCATGCCCCTCACAGATGATGGCGCAAACTAGAAGGCGTAAGAAAAAGACAAGGGACGAGATGTTTGCTGAACTTATGGGCTGCTCCAGAGCCGAGGCGGACCAGCAGAGCCAGTGGAGGGAGAACCTCAGTCAGCAGCACCGCTCACTCTGCGAACGGGAGGACAGGTGGCGTCAGGAGGACCGCAGGCAGGAAGACAGAGCCCCCCCGCACTGTATCTGCAACCGCCCACCCCCGCCTCAAACTCCAATCCCCCCCTCATCAAAAATAACAAGAAAGAGGGTCACCAGGGGCCGTGAAAACTGTCACTGCACCACAGGACAGTGTTAAATTATGCAAAAGCTATCAGTTACTACATTTTGAAAAGTCCTTCCCTTACTGTGTTCTTGATTATTAAAAGTAGTTTTCTGTTACTTACTTTTTCCATCATGGTTTTTTACACAACACTGTGTTAGATGTCTTGGGTGGGTCATTGGGTGGTTGAGGGGGTAGTGTAATGCATAGGACAGTCACCTTTAGCAGAGACGGGGGCTGGATCAGCAGCATGTCACACACACAGTGCAGTCAGTAGGCGGTTAGCTGGTATGGGAGGTGGTTTGCAGGTTTTCTGTCGTTGGGGGTGGTACGTGCATTTGTAGCGGGGGAGGGGGGTTACAGATGTCATGCAACGGTCCCTGTAATGGACCGCGGAGCCACGCAGCAGAGGAATCTGTATCCGTCCTCCCCCGCAACAAGGCCACATAGCCCCCGCACACAGAGTCCAAAAAAGGAGGGATGGCAGGATCCGTTGAAACAACCAGTCCGGCACTGCTGACCGGTCTGGGAGCGGGAGCATGTCAAACCTCGACTTTAGAGGCGGTCTTTACATGACCACACACCCTACCCAGCACAGTGTGCGTCCCAGTTTCAACCCTTTAACGCAAAGTCATCAATAAAGACACCGTTGTAAAGCTACAGTGGAGCACGTACTTTAATTTTTAAATGTGTGTTAGAAGTTGGGGAAGCGGGGTGGACGGGGTATGTAACTGCAGAGGCTAGTCAACAGTAACTTGGTAAAGAAACAGGGGCAGGTTCAGCTTCTCTGTGAAGAAACTGAACAGTCACAGTTCACGCTGCTCGCTGGTACTTGAAGAGTTCCTTGTCGCTGTGCAAGGTGCTTGCATAGGGCGTGACGAGCCAGGGCATTAGCGGGTACGCTGGGTCCCCTAAGATCAGTATGGGCATCTGCACATCCCAAGCGTTATTTTGTGGTCCGGGAAGAAACTACCTTCCTGCAGGCGTCTAAGCAGACCAGAGTTCCTGAAAACACGCGCGTCATGAACTTTGCCTGGCCACCCGACGTTGATGTTGGTAAAACGTCCCCCATGGTCCACCACTGCTCGCAGCACCATTGAAAATTAGCCAAATTTCTCAGCAGCTGACTGCGGAAGAGGTGGACGATAAGTTGCGAGGAGCTGACAGCGGCCACAACTGCAGCGGGATCCGTGCTCGCAGTGCTGTGGCGCCTGCGCTGTCACTGAGAAGAAAAGTGCACGAACAGATTGCCAGCTGGCGCTTTCAGGGAGGGATGCTGGGCGTGATTGAAGGTTCAATGATGACAGTTACCCAAAACCACCCTCCACACAATTTCCCCCCCCCCCAGCATGCATTGGTGGGAAATCCCAGCATTCCAATGGGTGGCAGGGAGTGCGGGAACTGTGGGATAGCTTCCCACAGTGCACCGCTTCCAAAGTCGACGCTTCGCCCGTTACTGTGGACTCACACAGTCGAATTAGTGTATTTATTGTGGATACACAACTTCGACTTCATTAGGTCGATTCCAGAAATTCGAATTAAGATGAATCGAAATAGTCTTGTAGTGTAGACGTACCAAAGACTGATGCCTTGCCTCCATCTTGTCTTCAATCCTGCTTCATACCTCTGGAGGGACTTTGCTACAAACGGAAGCTCTGAACAAAGGACTGAATGACCCATCCCAGCTGGGGATGTTCTCCAGAGACTTGATTTGAACCTGCAGTTTATTCCATCACTGCTACAAGCCTGAACTAAGAACTTTGCCATTACTGTATGTAATTTATTCCATTTAACCAATTCTAGCTCTCATCTCTATCTTTTTCCTTTTATGAATAAACCTTTAGATTTTAGATTCTAAAGAATTGGCAACAGCATGATTTGTAGGTAAGATCTGATTTATATATTGACCTGGGTCTGGGGCTTGATTCTTTGGGATCGAGAGAATCTTTTTTTCTTGTATTGGGGTGTTGGTTTTCATAACCATTCATCCCCAGGACGAATGGCACTGGTGGTGATACTGGGAAACTGGAGCATCTAAGGGAATTGCTTGTGTGACTTGTGGTTAGTGTTAGGATATAGATATTCAGGCCTTCTGTGTTAGGCCTGAATAAAGATGTAGCACAAAACCAGTTATGCCAACCTGATTGAAGTCAGGCTAACAGAGGTTTCTGGGTAATCCCAGCATGGAAAAATACTGAGAAGCAGCATGTTTCACAAAGCCCTGGGAAAAAGTGAGATAAGAGAGGGAGGTGCATTCCTGACATGTTACCAGCTGCGCTAACTCCTGTCTTCCAGTTTCTGGTGCTTGGCAACCATGCTGATAAGAAAGTTGCTGGGGCATCACGACTTGCTTACATTATAAAGAAAGACAGATGTGCTTTGTTATTAGGGTTTGTTACTAACCAAAGGGGGGTGGGATATGGGTTGTGTGAAATGCATAATTTGTGACGCGACGGAACAGTCTATATAACCTATACTTAGTTGTAAAAGAGGGGGCTGGTTCTCTTCGGAGACGAGCTGCTCTCTATTGACGCGTGCACTTGTCAATAAAGAGCTTTTGATCGGACCTTGCTGGTATTGCCTGTCTCTCTGCGGTCAGACAACGAACTTCGCTGTCGGGGTTAGAGTCCCTGACATCTGCAAAGGCCTATACTTTAAGAATGTAGGTGTATTCTTACCACTTAGCTAGTTATAGAGATATAAAAGAGAGAATCAAAATCACTGTCTGTGTATGGTCACATCCTCACATTCCAAACTAGTCACATTGAAATAAGGTGCTACTGGGCTATTAGGAATACAATCCTGTCCTGATATTCCTCTCACCTCCAGAGAAAGGGTAGAGCCTAGAAGATGTAAAAGGAAACTTAGTTTGATAGCATCCTGTCTGGCAAAAACTCACTTATCAATAGACACAGCTGGAAAACACTTATGTCTGTATAGATGTAGTTGTGAAATCCTCATTTCTGTATTGTTTTGTATGTTTATTTGCATGGTCTCTGTCTGGTTCTGTAATTGTTTCTGTCTGCTGTATAATTAATTTTGTTGGGTGTAAACCAATGAAGGTGGTGGAATATAATTGGTTAAATAACCATGTTACAATATGTTAGGATTGGTTAGTTAAATTTCAGTAAAATGATTGGTTAAGGTATAGCTAAGCGGAATTCAAGTTTTACTATATAGTCTGCAGTCAATCAGGAAGTGGAGGGGGGTAATGGGAACAGGGACTGGGGATGGGGGAATTAAAATCATGTCTTGCTAAACGGGAAAATGGGAACAGGGGATGGGAACAGGAACAGGGACACAGGCAAGGCTCTGTGGTGTCAGAGCTGGGAAGGGGAACACTAAGGAAGGAAACTGGAATCGTGCTTGGTGGAAGTTCACCCCAATAAACATAGAATTGTTTGCACCTTTGGACTTTGGGTATTGTTGCTCTCTGTTCATGCGAGAAGGACCAGGGAAGTAGGAGGGTGAAGGAATAAACCCCCTAACATCTTGGTGCCGAGACTCGGATGCATCGCATCGGATAGGTGAGTGGCAGCCTGTAAGTCCCCCTCCCCAACAGTCCGCGCAGCTGCTTGGAGGGGGTATAGTGAACTCTCGTGATGGTAGTTGCAGGTTCTGGCAAGCCAGGGTAAAGGATTTTTTGGATAAATGGATAAGGAAGAACCAGGGCCCATACCAGGTGCAGGGGTCAGCCTGGGATGAGATTAAAAAGGAAATGGAGGAAGTATTAGGGGACCCAGTGGAATGGGGGGTGGCTGAGGAGCTCACCCTCCTTTGGTATATGGGTAGTGGAAGAAGTCCCTGCCCATCGGGACTGGATCCCTGCCCATGGGGACTGGATGCCTTCCAGGGAAAGGAGGCACTTCAGTCCGCTTGTGAGAGGTTTGAAGTAAGGGCAGCAGTATGGGAAGCTGTCAGTAATCTTTCAAGTTTGGTGCTGTTTCAGCAGGGGCTGCTGCAGTGCTGTACATTAGTTAGGGTGGTTAAAGATGATTTGGCACAACAGGGTTTAGAGTCAGAAGCAGAGTTAACAGACCACCTTTAGAGACAGGAGCTGGGACTTGGTCCTGGGGGAGTGGAGAAAAAAAGAAAAGGTTTCAAAGTGAAAAATGGCAGGGTTTGCAGGAGCAGGTAACAACCCCTACTCTTCTCCCAGAGCCAAAATGAGAAGCTGGGGGTAAGGGTTCCCAGCTGTTTCAAGCTGGGGTGCCTACTCTTGGTTCAGAGCTAATTATATCCTTTCCTCCTCCTTTTCCTCAGTTTACTTAATGTGCTGCTGGTAGCCTGTTCTTTAAACTGACCTAACAGGCTTAATTGGTTTCTTTCCACCTCTTCGCCCTCCTCTCCCCCTGCCTTTCCACACTTCTGTTTTTCTGAAGTTTTAATGGACGGTACTTTGGATACTTATGCAAAATGTTTTTGGTTTTGTTTGTTTGTTGTTTTGTTTGGGACAAAGGATGATGAAGGTCTGCTGTATTCCACTGGAATTTCTGAAGTAAAAGATCCATGGGCAACCATGGAAACAAATGTTTTACTGCCTTTTGAACAGTCTCAAGGTAAAGACAGCACAGATTAAGGCAGCTGTGTGGCAATAATTCTACTTGGTGGCTGAGTTGTTTAAAGACAACGTGCACTACCTTAAAGATCTAAATATAGGAGCAAGTAATTTAAAGAAGTAAGTTAAAAGTTACAAATACCTTTTGCAAAAATTAATAATACAGGGTTTGGAGGAAAGTAAACATTTGGGAGTTGTAAAAATGGTACAGGTAACAGTTGTGAAGATGTTAAAGGTAACAGTTGTGGTGTTAGAAAAAGCAAGTTTTTGGTTTAATAATGAAACCCAATTATATAAATGTAACTGTATGTGCAACTCTGTGCAGTCACATTGGATAGAAGCTTGGTAATTAAATTATACCAGGGGGTCAGGTAGACTGGCTACCACCACCACTATGCTTCTGTCCCCAGAAGCCTTTACAGCTATTCTGAGGGAGAATGGGCTCTTTTCCCACAGAAATGGTCTATAAGGGACTACTGCAGGCAGCAGGTGGAGGATTAATCTAATCAAAATTATTTGACTATTGAGTAATGTAATCAAAATCACTAAAGGAATGTCAGGGGTTTCTATTGAAACTTAACTTGACTGCCCTGGCTGTCTCTGGTTAAACAAGATGGGAGTGTAATCAGGGTACAGTTGTGTAAAAAAAAGTAATCCCAGTGCAAGAGATGTTAGACAAAATACAATTTTGTGTGTGCACGCACAGGAAAAGGAAAAGGGGAGCAATGATAGGAACACTGAGCCTTGGGGTGGCTCTGGAGAATCAGACTGTCACTTTGCGGGTGCATGAAAACTCTGGGCACACGGAGGCAGTTACACCTTGTGTAAAATTAATATGGTTAATATAATGTTATGGAGGTTAAACTATTTCGCAGGACATGTGCAGTGTATATTAAAAAAGGGGGAAAAGAAATGCAAACAAAACATAGTACTTAATTAAAATCCTGTTAGGGCTCCAAAAGGAGCCATAGTAGATTGTGCTTTCTTTTTCAGATCTTTGGAGCAGTGTTTTGGAGCAGGAGATAAAAGTTAAAAGTAATCAGAACTCTGGTGGAGGTGGAATGTGTCCCTTTTAAGACAGTCTCTGAGCTGCTGATATCTTTGGATACAGAGGCAAGCCAAGAAAGCCTCTGTGTAAATGCAAATTACCTAGCTGATAGGGGAAGGAGGAAACTGCCCTTTGCAGCACAAAGAACCTGAGAATAATAAATACATCTGGTCAGTAAACAAGCTACTAGAAGACTCAAATTATGGCCCTCCAGAAAAAGCGAGGTAAAAAAAAAAAAAAAAAGTTAAGCCTGAAAAATAAGGGAACAGGTTAACCCTAAGTAGAGAGAGAGAGAGAGAGAGAGAGTGTGTGTGTACAGAGTATAAATCTGAAGCTCTGTCTCAGCTATTACCTGAGAATAAACGTAAACCTTGGTACAGCAAAGAAACTATTGCAAACCTGGTCTGTTGTACAAGAGGGGAAACTGAAGCACACCACCTCATAAATTTCATAAAGGACCAGTGAGCGGAGTAATTCGCTAGCCTGACTATAGAACAAAATAAGGACAGCCTGCAACTAATTCTTCTATTTTTCCTGCAATTAGCAAGGAAATTTGTAAAAGAAATTGGTAATATTATTATTAAGCAGTAATCTGTCCCCACCAGGGGAGTGGAAATTGTTTCTTTTGTTTTTCAGACACTCTACAAGCATGCTGGCGCCAGCGGAAAAATAACCCAAAATACCATGGATCTATGTTTTGTGGTGTTTGTCTTGTTGCTAGCATGATGTGGGTGAGAGATGGCTTCAAAAGGCTGACCTGGGAGGGAGATGCGTACGGGAATGCAAAATGCTCAAGTAGGAGGCCAGCACCTGTGTAATAGCTACCATGGTACTTGGAAACGGAACGGCAACTAAGGTGGTCCCCACAAGCCCTATGTGAATAATGAGAAGGGGAGGAGCTCGCTGGGAATCAATGGAGGGGTGTGTAAAATGGTGTAAATCCAGAGAAGATGTTTGGATGTGCCCGTCTCCTATCACTATGGAGGAGCAGGATCAATGGCCTATGGCAAGGGGTGGACAATTGGGTGTACTGTGTATAAGGTGTTTTCCTGGGAATGTACATATTACTAGGGGGCACAATTACACCAGCGCATAACCAAACTACACACTGCTATCCTGACTTTGGTTCACAAATGGATCTGTGAATCTTATTGCTGTGAATAATTGAACCAGGGCATACTGCCTGATTCCATACCAAGTGGTTAAGTTGGTTTGGACAATAACCCATTTCTCTGTGGTCATTCAATGGACTTATGATATGGACAAAAGCACGCAAAATCTGCAGGGGCAGCTTGGTGCAACTGCCAGCAACTGGACACATTAAAATCTTAACTCTCTCGAAGGTGGAGAGGCAGTGTATTGGTCGTGGCTCGGACGTTGGACCATACTGCAGTGGTCAGGACTCGGTGTCGCTGTGCATTGTATATTGTTAACTGTACTTATGTTACGCTGCATATGAAGATAACCTATAAGTAATGTAGTACGCCCTCCCCACCCCGCAGTGTGCAAGACAACCCAGACCCAACCTTCTCGGGCCCAATATAATGGGAAGTCTGGAACACTAATTGGAACAGGTGTGGTATGCCTGTACGAGAGAAGGTGCAGGGCACGATACTACACAAGGGGCAGTGGGACACATGGAATATTGACACCTTCCACCTTGATGCCTGGCCCTATCAGGAAATGTGTCACCATATGTCCTATGCTTTTCCAGGGATACCTGGGCAGGAGGATCCCAAAAGAAAAAGAAAAAAAAAGGGGTGGAGAGTTAGGATATAGATATTCAGGCCTGTCTGCAAAGGCCTATACTTTAAGAATGTAGGTATATTCTTATCACTTAGCTAGTTATAGAGGTATAAAAGAGAGAATCAAAATCACTGTCTGTGTATGGTCACATCCTCACATTCCAAACTAGTCACATTGAAATACGGTGCTACTGGGCTATTAGGATTACAATCCTGTCCTGATATTCCTCTCACCTCCTGAGAAAGGGTAGAGCCTAGAAGATGTAAAAGGAAACTTAGTTTAATAGCATCCTGTCTGGCAAGAACTCACTTATCAATAGACACAGCTGGAAAACCCTTATGTCTGTATAGATGTGGTTGTGAAATCCTCACTTCTGTATTGTTTTGTTTGTTTATTTGCATGGTCTCTGTCTGGTTCTGTAATTGTTTCTGTCTGCTGTATAATTAATTTTGTTGGGTGTAAACCAATGAAGGTGGTGGAATATAATTGGTTAAATAACCATGTTACAATATGTTAGGATTGGTTAGCTAAATTTCAGTAAAATGATTGGTTAAGGTATAGCTAAGCGGAATTCAAGTTTTACTATATAGTCTGCAGTCAATCAGGAAGTGGAGGGGGGGTAATGGGAACAGGGACTGGGGATGGGGGAATTAAAATCATGTCTTGCTAAACGGGAAAATGGGAACAGGGGATGGGAACAGGAACAGGGACACAGGCAAGGCTCTGTGGCGTCAGAGCTGGGAAGGGGAACACTAAGGAAGGAAACTGGAATCGTGCTTGCTGGAAGTTCACCCCAATAAACATTGAATTGTTTGCGCCTTTGGACTTTGGGTATTGTTGCTCTCTGTTCATGCGAGAAGGACCAGGGAAGTAGGAGGGTGAAGGAATAAGCCCCCTAACAGTTAGCCAGTGGGGTGAGACCGAAGTCCTCTTTGGCTGGCTGGTTTGGTTTGCCTCAGAGGTGGAAAAACCCCAGCCTTGGGCTGTAACTGCCCTGTTTAAGCAATTTGTCCTGAATTGGCACTCTCAGTTGGGTCCCGCCAGAACCCCATCATCACACATGGCAAGTGAACAAACTGGCCCACCAGGGGGCTTACCCTACCGGGCCGAAGGTTGCAGATCCCTGGGATAGGGGAGGCGGGAGCCCAGCATGCAGATCCCCTTTGCAGCAGCTGGGGCTCCCCGTTAAACAAGTCCATCCAACCCTCACCCTGACAAGCCCCACCTCCTGCATCTGTACCACCCTGATAAGTTCCCCCAGACACCCTTCCCACTGAGCCCCAACCACCTACACCTAGACCCCCACCCAAATGAACCCCTGCACCCAGACTCCCCCCTCACCCGCTGAGCTCCAACCACTTTCACTTGGCCCTCCCTGCAAACTCCCATTGCCCCTGCACCTCCCTGTGCATCCAAATCCCCCACTGAGCTGCCTGCTCCCAGACTGCCCTCCACAGAACCCTCTTACTCCTATCTGGATCCCCCCACACTAAGACCCTCTGCATTTGGATCCTGCTGCCGGGCTGAGCCTCCCTGCCCACATCTGATGTGCCTGGCGCAAAAGGGGCAGGGCCCAGGGTGTTTCTGTGGCAGGAATGGCCCTTGTTCTGTGTCAAGTTCAGCCTCATCGCCAAGTCCCTGTCCCAGGGGGCCGGGGAAGGCTGCAGGATATTCTCCCACCTCCGTGCAGCAAGTGGTCTGTGCTCCCCACTGCCATGGTGGAGCTTCCACATTTATTTATTGTAAAAAAACCAAAAACAAACCAAAACAGAATTTTAAAATACGATGCACAGAATTTGATGCAGGATTCTCTCAGGAATATTCACTGTACAGCTGTGATGGTGGGACTGTGAAGGGGGTGCTGGACAATCAGGGATCTGTGGATGGGGGAGCTGGGCAGGGGGTATGATGTGCAGGGTGCTGTGCAGTTGTGATGGGGGGGTCTCTAGGCAGGGGGTGCTGGGCATAGGGACCCATGGGGGAAGTCTCTGGGTGAGGGGGCGCTGGTATAAGCAGGGCACTGGGCTAAGTGGGGCCACTCATTGCACTGCACCTCATTGCCCCCAACCAGCCCCCCGCCCCCCATCACATGCCCTATTTCCCCAGTGGGGGGGCCCACAAATATGTTTGGCGCCAGGGACACAAAAAGTTAATCTGGCCTGGGGGGGGGGAGGATAATCTCCCCGGATTTCATAGCCCCGTGTGAGACACTGAGCGAGAAAAGGGGCAGAACTAGAGAGAATTTGTATGGGGGGTGAGAGGCAAGTGGCACAAACAGGGACAGGATCCAATTAACTCCCCGCCCCTCTTCCGGGAAATTTCCTGGCTGCCCATAGACAGTTTCCCCCCTGCCCCTGCCATCCCAACTTTCCCGCCCCGGGGGTCTCTCACTCACCAGGTTACACGGAAGCAGCAACAGCTTTATTCTCCCACCCCCACCTCGGCTCACACGGAGCATGCGCAATTTCAGCTGCTGAACCCCTCCCTTACCGGGGATGGAGAGAGCGGAAGCGGCCCCGGGGCAGGCTGGGAGATGTAGTTCCTAACGCTCCCTGAACCGGAAGTAACGTCAGGCGGGACCGGAGAAGGGTTTATGCCGTTGGAGCTCTGGGCATGCGGAGATCGCGGCGGGAGAGACCTTCATTAACCCCCCCGTGCCCGGCCTGGGCCCTGCTCCTTGTGGAGCCGCCCTGGGGCTGCCCCGGGCTCTGCCCACCCCGTTGCGGAGCTGCAGCCTCCAGGTACCGGAGCGTGCCCCGGGGCCGGGCGGTGACTCTGCCCCAGTGTCCGGTGGGGGGACCCGGCATCTCGCAGCGCCGGGATCTGCTCCCTGCGGGGCTCGGAGCTGCTGTCCCCGCAGGAGCCCAGCGCCCCCCGGGCCCGGCCAGGCTCTGCCCTGGGGCCCTATGGCGGGTCCCGGGGGGAGGGGCCCGGCCCCACTGGGGTCCCTGCGTGGGGCCGAGCGGGGGCTGCCGGGCGGGGAGGCCTGGGAAAGGGGCGGGTGGAAAATGTCTGTGCAGGCCGGACATGGGGGGGGGGAAGAGCACGTGACCCCCGAGGAGCGGGGAGAGAAGGGGGGGCTGAGATCCCCTCGGATTTACCGCTGCCCTCTCCCGTGGGGACCCCCCCATCCTCTCCCGTCCTGCCCCCTTTCTCGCTACAGAGCAACGAGCAACATCCAGGGTGTCCCCCCGCCCCTTCCCTCAAATCCCTGAGAAGTTCCCTGTTCCCCTCCCCCGATTGTGCCCCATTTTCTCTCCACTTCACCAATGGTCAGTTCAGATCTCAGGTTTGGGGTGTTTCCCCCCATTTGTCCTTGTTTAGGTGGGAAATGGTTCCCCTGAGTGATTTCTGAACTGGGCAGAGAGTTAATGGGCAGAGGCTGGGGGAGCCCTGAGACAGGGACACCTCTGGGCTGGTGGGGGGGGGGGGGCACTCTCTGCTGGCAACAGGGCATGGGAAGGCCCAGGAAGGGGAGGAAGGAGCAAGTGTCCCCCATGGAGAGATCCCAGCCCCAGGTTTCCCAGTCCAGCGACTTCCCCCTCCCCCACCCTGCCCAACCCAGCAGCTCGCCCCACCCCATCACCTGCTAGTTACATTCCCAGACCGGACTGTCAGCCCCTCCCCACATCCAGTGACCTTCTGACTCCAGCCCCACTCCTTTCCCCTGTGAAAGCCACATCACCCAGGGCTCTGCTGGCCATGTGAATGTGAGACCAGAAGAATCCGTCCCATTCTGTTGTTGATTGAATATTGCTGTATAATCCCCTCAAATTTCCCTTCTTTTCTCTTGAACTGTTAAATGGTGACACAAAATCTCCCAGATGTTGGTGCTTCTCTCTTACATTGGCAAATATTTAGTTTGTGCCCCATTTTCTCCTCAGTTCTGAAATACTGATATCAAATTCTTGAAAATCTTCCTGCTTTTCTCCCCAGGTGTGTGACTGAGATCAGGGCTCTTATCGTACTCAGCATTGCTCAGGCCTTGCCTGAGAGCAGGTCCCCCAGTGCTGGGCACTGCACAAACTCTGACCGAGTTTGGGGCACTGGTTGTGCCAGGAACTGCACAGACCCCTGCAGAGAGCAGGGACGTTGATGTGCCAGGTGCTACAGTGACCCTGACTGAGCTCCGGGCCCCTGTTGTGCCAGGCCCTGCATCAACACCAAGTAAAATCAGGCTCCCATTGTGCCAGGTGCTGCAGAGACAGCAAACAAAATCAGGGACCTTGTTCCTGAAGCTTCAGAGACCCCAAGTGAGATCTGCACCTGTTCTGCCAGGTGCTGCAGAGACCCCAACAGATGTCAGACCCCACTGTTGTGACAGGTGCTGGGAAGACACCGACTGAGATCTGTGCCCCTGTTGTGCTGGGCACTGCAGAGACCCCATCTGACATAAGGCCTCCCATTGTGCCGGGTAAAACTGAGACCTGGACCGAGATCACTGCCCCCCTTGTGCCGGGCAGTGCACAACTGTGGCCCAGATTTCTTTCTCCATTGTGCTGGGCACTTCAGAGACCTCGACTGAGATCTGTGTCCCCGTTGGGCCTGGCACTGCACTGACCAGATCACATCCCACCACTGTACTGGGCACTGCACAGACACTGACAGAGATTCTGCCCCCACATTTTGCCAGATGCTGCAGGGACCCTAAACAAAATCAGGGATCCTGTAATGCTGGGAGTTGCAGAGACCCCGACTGAGGTCAGGCCCCCTGTTGTGCAGGGCTCTGCACAGACACTGACCAAGTTCAGGGTCCCCATTGTGACTGGTGCTGAACAGACAGCAAGGGTATCTCTACCCTGCCATTAAAAACTCCCCAGCTGGCCCATGACAGCTGACTCAGCCTCATGGAGCTCAGGCAAAGGGGCAGTTTAATTGCAGTGTAGATGTCTGGGCTCCTTTCCAGTATCAGAAAATATTGTATTAATATTTGCGATGAGAGCATGACTGTTTCTAGTTGACTCATAGATTTATTTAGCATCTTAAAGCTAATCTGTGTGCGCAGATAATAAGCATGCAAGAGGGATAGTTTTGTAAGTAGAGTGGGTCTCTCCTGTTAACTCCTGCTCCAGTCCTGGCATGGTTTGCAGGTGTGGAGGGGCTGGGCCAGGCTAGACTAAAGCAGCAGGGATAGCTCAGTGGTTTGAGCATTGGCTTGCTAAACCCAGGGTTATGAGTTCAGTGCTTGAGGGGGCCCCTTAGGGATTTGGGGCAAAATCAGTATTTGGTTCTGCTAATGAAGGCAGGAGGCTGGACTCAATGACCTTTTAAGGTACCTTCCAGTTCTATGAGATGGGTATATTTCAAATTATTATAACTCTGTCTGTGCCAGTGTGGGGTTTATGTAGCCCTTCACAGGCACCCGGGACTCTCCCTCTATCAGCCCCATACCTGATGTGATGGGGCGACCCACTGGCAGCATTGCCTTCGAGGGTGCTGCTCCCACTTCCTCCCCTCCCCCTTTACTGCCACCACAATGCCTGTCACCTTCACTTCCTGAGGGGTGATCCCCAGAAGGTGTGTTTTGTTATCCCTCTCCCTACCCCCCCTAGGAGCCGTTGTGCACCCTCTGTCACTCACCTCTGTCTCAGGAGACAAGGCAGGTCATGGGGCGGGGCTGATGCTATGCTGGAGATCCATCATCACTGAAGGAATGGCAGCCTTGACTCTCTTTGAAGGTTGCCGGGATGCTGACATCCACTGGAGGAGAACTGGGGCTTGACTGAGTCCACAGACCATTTGGCCCATGCTGTGTCCCTTTAAAGCCTGCTCTGCATTGCTGCAAATTGCTGCTGGTGGCATTGCGCCTGTAAGTCTCTGTAACACTGTCTTCAGTGACTCAAGAGCACAAGCACCAGCCTCAGGCAGATTGGTAAGAAGCAGGGCACAAACCCTAAATTGGGTGTGAGGTCTGTATGGAGATTTCACCACCCAAGAATCCAGTGTAAACGCTTCAGGCTCTGTAACAGCATTAACATGGAATCACAGACAGCCCTGTCGGTTCATCCCATATATCTCACCACGCAGGTGAGCCAGCCTTTGTGACAGATGGTCCCTTACACTCCCAACATGCTATAAAAACTCCACGGCTCACGTGGATCACAATAACTGGTATTCTGCATACAAAAGTCAGGGCTGGCGTTACGGGATAGCAACCAGGGCAATTGCCTGGGGCCCCATTCGACAGGGGCCCGTACAAAGCTACATTGCTTAGGCTTTGACTTCAACCCCTGGTGGTGGGGCTCAGGGCCCTGGACTTCAGCCCCATGTGCTGGGACTTCAGCTTTCTGCCCTGGGCCTCAGCGAGTCTAATGCCGGCTTTGCTTAGCGGCCTCCCTGAAACCTGCTAGTGGCCCCCAGCGGGCCCCCGACCCCTGGTTGAGAGCCACTGCCTTACACCACAAATCACAGCAATGTTCAGGTTACTGCCAGTCCCAAAGGACCAGTCACTTCCTTAGGTCAATTGAATCTTAGATCTCACAACAAAGACAACACTTGTAGCCAGTCCTGTCATAACCTGTATTAAGATTTATTGAAAAGGAAATGAGAGTTGTTTACAAAGTTAAAGCAGGTTAAAGCAGATGCAGACAAGTTAGAGTCTTAAATTTCAAAAGGTAATGGAAGCTTCTATAATAAGCAAGCTCTACATGTTCTTTAGGACTAACCCAGGCTAAGCATCTGAGAATCTCTTCCTTATGCCTAGAAACTTTGCCCCCCAGAGTCCAGGCAGCATACAGATAATCAGTTCCTTCTGCATGGGGATTTTTATTCCCTTCCTACCATGTGCTCTGAGCTGCAAACTCAGCTAATGGGAGGTCAAGAGCACAACAGCCTTTTGTCTTCTTTAACATCCCGTAATAGTCTATCTGGTGTTGATGGACCTTTCCTGCCAGGCAGGGTGTAATGCATTCAGTTGCCAATCAGCACTTCACATAGGTAAAGTCTCTCTCCTGTCTGGTGATTTACAGAGCCACAGAGGCTCACAATACAACTAGTCAGATATTAATCCAGGCGGCAACTCACAAGCATTCAATAAAGTGTAAAAACCTTCTTATAATCCTAATACGTGTTTTAACAATACTAACACAGGTGAGTCAGACTGATTCCAGCTGTGTGTTTGTCCCTGTTCAATTAAGGCATGGAGTCTTTTGGAAGAGCTAACACCTCATCTGCCAGTGTCACAGGCAGGATGGGCAGGGATGGTGTCTCTAGCCTCTGTTTGCCAGAAGCTGGGAATGGGTGACGGGATGGATCACTTGATGGTTACCTGTTCTGTTCATTCCCTCTGAAGCACCTGGCATTAGCCACTAAGCTACATGGACATTGGTCTGATGCAGTGGGCCCTTCTTATGTTCGCAGTCTCTATGAGGAGTATCTAGTCATTTGAACTCACTGGGAAGCCACAGAAAGAAACAAGGTGTGCTGAGGCAAGAAGGCCCAGTCTCAGAGCTCCCAGGGTCACGCTTGTCAAAAGCTAAAACTAGGTCCAGCCGATGAAAAGGGCACTCCCAGTCGTATAAAGGGAGCATCAAACAACTTTGTAAACCTGAGACAGCTGCCTTGGAGACAATGAGAGGGAGAATCCCCCAAAGTACCTCCTTTGATTCTGCTCTTCTCTGGCCTTTGGTTTATAGAATCAGAGAACTGGAAGAGACCTTGAGAAGTCATCCAGTCCACTCCCCTGCATTCAAGGGAGGACTAAGTATTATCTAGACCAGGAGTGGCCAACCTGAGTCTGAGAAGGAGCCAGAATTTACCAATGTACATTGCCAAAGAGTCACAGTAATATGTCAGCTGCCCCCCCATCAGCTCCCACTCCCCGTACCTCCCACCCACGGGCAGCCACAGTAATCAGCACCTCCCCCTCCCTTCCCGCATCTCCCGATCAGCTGTGCATGCTATGCAAGACACTCGGGGGGAGGGGGGAATGAGCGAGGGCACTGCTGGCTCAGGGAAGGGGGTGGGAAGGAGTGGAGTGGGGGCAGGGCCAATAGCTGAGTACTGAGCACACCCAGCACATTGGAAAGTTGGTGCCTGTAGCTCCAGCCCTGGAGTTGGTGCCTGTACAAGGAGCCACATATTAAATTCTAAAGAGCCACATGTTGGCCACCCCTGATCTAGACCATCCCTGAGACATGTTTGTCCAGCCTGCTCTTAAAAATCCCCAATGATGAAGATTCCACAACCTCCCTAGGCAATTTATTCCAGTGCTTAACCACCCTGACAGGGAGTTTTTCCTAATCTCCAGCCTAAACCTCCCTTGCTGCAATTTAAGCCCATTGCTTCTTGTCCTGTCCTCAGAGGTTAAGAAGAACAATGTTTCTCCCTCCTCTTTGAAACAAACTTTTATGTCCTTGAAAGCTGATCATATCTTCTCCAGACTCAACAAACACATTTTTTTCAGTCTTCCCTCATAGGTCATGTTTTCTAGACCTTTAATCGTTTTTGTTGCTCTTCTCTGGACTTTCTCCAGTTTTTCCACATCTTTCCTGAGATGTGGGGCCCAGAACTGGACACAGTACTCCAATTGAGACCTAATCAGTGCGGAGTAGAGTGGAAGAATTACTTCTCGTGTCTTGCTTGCAATACTGCTGCTAATACCTCTCAGAATTATATTTGCTTTTTTTGCAACAGTGTAACACTGTTCACTCATATTTAGCTTGTGATCCGCTGAGACTCCCAGATCCGTTTCTGCTGTGCTCCTTCCTAGGCAATCATTTCCTGTCTTGTATGTGTGCAACTGATTGTTCCTTCCTAAGTGGAGTACTTTGGATTTGTCCTTATTGAATTTCATCCTATATACTTCAGACCATTTCTCCAGTTTGTCTAGATCATTTTGAATTTTAATTCTATCCTCCAAAGCACTTGCAACCCTTCCCAGCTTGGTGTCATCCACAAACTTTATAAGTGTAACAGAGAGACTCTGCTACTGGGAGGGATTCACCATGTCTCAGACGGTCACACCCTGGTGGGAGGGGGCTAGGCCTGTACTGGAATAAGGTCACTCTGTGCTTCACAGTGTGGCAGAACCTAGAATGACCATTACCAAGGAAAAATGCTGGGGGGAATCGACATGTGGAAAGGACAGAAACCCTATCTGAATTCTCTCACATTGCCCTTCTCGCCCTGGCAGGCTACAGCGTAACGTCCATGTTTCACCCCAAATCATCCCCTCCTCCCAGAGGGAAGGAAATGGCTGCACTGGAGCTGGCTCAGGTAAGGGATTATCAGGGAGCTGGTGGTGGGTTCTGCTTGGAGGGAGAGGAGAAGTAAATGTATAGGAGGGTGAGAGCTGCTAAAGGTGGTGGGAGACAGGAACTATCTAGGGTGCAGAATGGCAGGGGAAAAGATATGACAAACCTGCTGAGACTTGTGTACTCTAGGGTGTGATGGGCTGTCACCCCGGGATGCAGTCTGGAGGGCTTCTGGGAACCACTGTGCCCTCTAACCCTGAAGCTGGGCTGGCCCTTCTCACACTGCTTTGCTGGAGATCAGCCAGCCTCTCCAGTCCCTTTTCTTACCCAACATGACAGCAGGTGGCGCCATGCATCCAACTAAGCTACCTGAATGCTTTATCTAAGACACTCAAGGACAGATGGACGACAACAGTCAATTTCCAGGCGATAAGTGATAGCAAACCGATGAAAGTAGATTACTTAGCAAGTAACCAAAAACTCAAACTAAGCCTAACATACTGTCTGGATAGAATTTGAATTAGCAATTTCTCACCCTGACTGATGATACAAGCAG
The DNA here is from genome assembly GCF_016161935.1 of Mauremys reevesii. NCBI lineage: Eukaryota > Metazoa > Chordata > Testudines > Geoemydidae > Mauremys > Mauremys reevesii. The sequence continues at coordinate 11,970,552 of NC_052644.1, read as the reverse complement.
TCCGCCAAGTTTCCATACACAAGCTAGAAATCCCTTTACCCTGGGACCAACACTTCCCCGAGTTCAGTCTTTGTTCCTTAGGTGTTTCCAGGAATTTTCTTATGTGCGGAATGAGGCCAAGAGATGATATCACACCCCACCTTAAATAGCTTTTCCATATGGCGGGAACCATTTGTTTCAAACTCAGTTCCCAGTCCAGTTTGTGGAAAAATACAGGTACCAAAATGGAGTTTAGTGTCATGTGGTCTGGTCACATGCCCTAGCATGGCCTGCTGAGTCATAGTAGCCATGACTCATAGGCTAGCTGAAACATTCACAAAGAAGGCTAAGCTCATTCACGGTCTATTGTCTTTGTTGATGAGCCATCAACACTGTCTGGCTTCTTTGTTGTACCTGAAAGGCTCGTTGTGGGTGTTATCCAGAGTAAGCACATTTGAAAGACAGATACTTAGGGCTTGGCTACACTTACAAATTTGCAGCGCTGCAGCAGGGTGTGAAAACACACCCTCTCCAGCGCTGCAAGTTGCGGCGCTGCAAAGCGCCAGTGTGGTCAAAGCCCCAGCGCTGGGAGCGCGGCTCCCAGCGCTGTCCGTTATTCCCCACACGGAGGTGGAGTACGGACAGCGCTGGGAGAGCTTTCTCCCAGCGCTGGCGCTTTGACTACACTTAGCGCTTCAAAGCGCTGCCGCGGCAGCGCTTTGAAGTGTAAGTGTAGCCAAAGCCATAGTCAATATCCATAACTTCAGTTACGAACATGATACATGCACACAAATAGGACAGTCATGTTCAGCAAATCATAACTTTTTCAATGACACTGAACATGATGCGTCTTGCACAAAATGCATCATAATTATGTCCTAATCATTTAATAATCATACCACTATGCTGCATGTGGGGTGTAGTGTCAGGGCCTAATTTCAAGGCACAGGAGTTGGGAATGGAACTTCCCCTCTTTGTGGAACAGGAAATAACCCTCTAGCCAGGGCTGGGAAAACTTCCCAGACTCCCAGTGCTGAAACCTGAACCTACTGACACTTGGTTAGTTACCACCAACCCCAATCTTTGTGGCAACTGCAAACTTTATCCATGATGATTTTATATTCTCTTCTAGGTCATTGATGATAATGTTAAATAGCACAGGAACAAGAACCAATCTTTGTGGGAACCCTCTAGAAAGAAATCTACTCCACCATGGTTCCCCATTTACAATCACAGTTTTTAATCTATTTAATGTATGCTGTGTTTATTTTTTATCTTTCTAGTTTTCTAGTCAAAATATTGTGCTGAACCAAGTCATATGCCTTACAGAAGTCTAGGTATATTACATCAATACTATTAGCTGCAACAAAACTTTTGATCTCACCCAATAAGGATATCCAGTTAGTCTGATTTGATCTGTTGTCTCTGAACCTTTGTTAATTGGTACTAATTATATTACCCTCCTTTAAATCTTTATTAATTAAATCCATATTCGCTGCTTCATTATCTTTCCCAGTATCAATGTCAGACTAACACTCTTGTAATTAGCTGGGTCATCTCTTTTACACTTTTTAAATATTGGAACAGCATTAGCTTTATTCCAGTCTTCTGGAATTTCCCCAGTGTTCCAAGTCCTAACTAAAATCAACATTAACAGTCCTCCACACTCCTCCACCAGGTTTTTCGAAACTCTTGGATACAAGTTATCTGGACCTGCTTATTTAAACATGTCTAAGGGTATGTCTACACTACCAGATTAGTTCGATTTAAGTTAATTCGAATTTTTGAAATCGACCTCACAAAGTCGAATTTGTGTATCCACACTAAGGACACTAATTCGACTTTGTGAGTCCACACTGACGGGGCAAGCGTCGAACTTGGAAGCGGTGCACTGTGGGAAGCTATCCCACAGTTCCCGCAGTCCCCGCTGCCCATTGGAATTCTGGGATTTCCCCCCAATGCATGCTGGGGGGAAAAATGTGCCGAGGGTGGTCTTGGGTAACTGTCATCATTCAACGTGCTTTCGGACGTCTCAAGGGGAGGAGCTTACTGACTCGCTCGGATCTCAGCGAAACCAATATCCCCATTGTTATTGCAGCTTGCTGTGTGCTCCACAATCTCTGTGAGAGCAAGGGGGCGACCTTTATGGCGGGATGGGAGGTTGAGGCAAATCACCTGGCTGCTGATTATGCTCAGCCAGACACCCGTGCGATTAGAAGAGCCCAGCGGGAAGCGCTGTGCATCCGGGAGGCTTTGAAAGCTAGGTTCCTCAGCGAGCAGGGTAACCTGTGACTGTTCAGTTTCTTTACAGAGAAGCTGAACCTGCCCCTGTTTCAGTTACTGTTGACTGTCCTCTGCAGTTACATACCCCGTTCACCACGTTTCCCCCTTTCCAATACACGTTTAAAAATAAAGTAAATGGAACATTGTTAATGAACGTTTTCCTTATTAATGACTTCGCGTTAAAGGCTTGAAACAGACGCAGACTGCTGGGTAGGGTGTGCAGTGATGGAAAGACGGCTTCTACACTCGAGGAATGACAGGCTCCTGCTCCTAGAGCGGTCTGCAGTGCCGGACTGGTTGTTTCAACAGAGCCTGCCATCCCTCCTTTTCGGGACTCTGTGTGCGGGGGCTATGTGACCTTGTGGCGGGGGAGGACGGTTACAGATTCCCCTGCTGCGTGGCTCTGTGGTCCAGGACAAGGACTGCTGCATATGATCTGTAACCGCCCTCCCCCGCCATAAAGTCATGTAACCGCCCCCCCCCTCCACAGAACATGAAAAGCACCTCCCAGACCGACAAGGGTGCCTAACTGACTGCACTGTGTGAGACCTGCTGTTGATCCTGCCCCTGTGTCTGTGCCCTGGTAATGGTGACTGTCCTATGCAATTACCAACCCCCTTCCCCCCCCCCCCTTCACACAAAGTCTTCTTTAAAAAAACATGACAGAAACAGTAATTAACAGCAAACTCTTTTTAATAATCAGCTACACAGTTAGGGGATGAAACTGGGATTGGGGCTTGGGTGAGCCAGGAAGGGAAGGACTTCTCAACATTTAGGGAATGAGAGCTTTCGGGTAATTGAGCACTCTGCAGGGGTGCAGTGACAGAAGAGGTGCCCCTCCTTCTTGTAATTTTGGGTGAGGGGGGATGGGACTTTGTGGCGGGGAAGGGCGGTTGCAGATACAGTGCAGGGGGGCTCTGTCCTCCTGCCTGCGGTCCTGCAGAACATCCACAAGGCGCTGGAGCATGTCCGTTTGCTCCCTCATTAGTCCAAGCAGCGTTTGAGTCGCCTGCTGGTCCTCTTGACGCCACCTGTCCTCCCGTTCGCTGTGTGAGTGCTGGTACTGAGAGAGGTTCTCCCTCCCGGGGCATTTCCTGTGTGGCTGGTCAGAGCATCCAAGCTCGGACTGCTGTCCAGAGCGTCAACAGAGTGGTGCACTGTGGGATAGCTCCCGGAGCTACTAAGGTCGATTTCCGTCCACACATAGCCTAATTCGACATAGCAATGTCGAATTTAGCGCTACTCCCCTCGTCGGGGAGGAGTACAGAATTCGAACTAAAGAGCCCTCTATGTCGAATTAAATGGCTTCCTGGTGTGGACGGATGCACGGTTAATTCGAATTAACGCTGCTAAATTCGAATTAAAGTCCTAGTGTAGACCAGACCTAACTGTAATACCTGCTGTTTAACATACTTGTGAGTTATTGTTGGGATGGAAAGACTGTTGTCGTCAACATCTTATATGATTACATCATGTTTTTCTCCAAATCCAGGAGTGAAATATTTATTGAACACTTTTACCTCTTCTGCATTATTTTCGATAATTCTGCCATTTCCATCTAGTAATTTCATGCTCTAGTAAAATTCATGCTCTAGTAAAAATATAACATTAGGGATCTATTATCGACCACCTGACCAGGACAGTAATAGTGATGATGAAATGCTAAGGGAAATTAGAGAGGCTATCAAAATTAAGAACTCAATATTAGTGGGGGATTTCAATTATCCCCATATTGACTGGGAACATTTCACTTCAGGACGAAATGCAGAGATAAAATTTCGCGATACTTTAAATGACTGCTTCATGGAGCAGCTGGTACGGGAACCCACAACGGGAGAGGCAACTCTAGATTTCATCCTGAGTGGAGCGCAGGAGCTGGTCCAAGAGGTAACTATAGCAGGACCACTTGGAAATAGTGACCATAATACAATAGCATTCAACATCCCTGTGGTGGGAAGAACACCTCAACTGCCCAACACTGTGGCATTTAATTTCAAAAGGGGGAACTATACAAAAATGAGGGGGTTAGTTAGACAAAAGTTAAAAGGTACAGTGACTAAAGTGAAATCCCTGCAAGTTGCATGGGCCCTTTTTAAAGACACCATAATAGAGGCCCAACTTCAATGTATACCCCAAATTAAGAAAAACAGTAAAAGAACTAAAAAAAGAGCCACCGTGGCTTAACAACCATGTAAAAGAAGCAGTGAGAGATAAAAAGACTTCCTTTAAAAAGTGGAAGTCAAATCCTAGTGAGGCAAATAGAAAGGAGCACAAACACTGCCAACTTAAGTGCAAGAGTGTAATAAGAAAAGCCAAAGAGGAGTTTGAAGAACGGCTAGCCAAAAACTCTAAAGGTAATAACAAAATGTTTTTAAGTACATCAGAAGCAGGAAGCCTGCTAAACAACCAGTGCGGCCCCTTGACGATCAAAATACAAAAGGAGCGCTTAAAGACGATAAAGTAATTGCGGAGAAACTAAATGGATTCTTTGCTTCAGTCTTCACGGCTGAGGATGTTAGGGAGATTCCCAAACCTGAGCTGGCTTTTGTAGCTGACAAATCTGAGGAACTGTCACAGATTGAAGTGTCACTAGAGGAGGTTTTGGAATTAATTGATAAACTCAACATTAACAAGTCACCAGGACCAGATGGCATTCACCCAAGAGTTCTGAAAGAACTCAAATGTGAAGTTGCGGAACTATTAACTAAGGTTTGTAACCTGTCCTTTAAATCGGCTTCGGTACCCAATGACTGGAAGTTAACTAATGTAACGCCAATATTTAAAAAGGGCTCTAGGGGTGATCCTGGCAATTACAGACCGGTAAGTCTAACGTCAGTACCGGGTAAATTAGTTGAAACAATAGTTAAGAATAAATTTGTCAGACACATAGAAAAATATAAACTGTTGAGCAATAGTCAACATGGTTTCTGTAAAGGGAAATCGTGTCTTACTAATCTATTAGAGTTCTTTGAAGGGGTCAACAAACATGTGGACTAGGGGGATCCGGTGGACATAGTGTACTTAGATTTCCAGAAAGCCTTTGACAAGGTCCCTCACCAAAGGCTCTTACGTAAATTAAGCTGTCATGGGATAAAAGGGAAGGTCCTTTCATGGATTGAGAACTGGTTAAAGGACAGGGAACAAAGGGTAGGAATTAATGGTAAATTCTCAGAATGGAAAGGGGTAACTAGTGGTGTTCCCCAAGAGTCAGTCCTAGGACCAATCCTATTCAATTTATTCATTAATGATCTGGAGAAAGGGGTAAACAGTGAGGTGGCAAAGGTTGCAGATGATACTAAACTACTCAAGATAGTTAAGACCAAAGCAGATTGTGAAGAACTTCAAAAAGATCTCACAAAACTAAGTGATTGGGCAACAAAATGGCAAATGAAATTTAATGTGGATAAATGTAAAGTAATGCACATTGGAAAAAATAACCCCAACTATACATACAACATGATGGGGCTAATTTAGCTACGAGTCAGGAAAAAGATCTTGGAGTCATCGTGGATAGTTCTCTGAAGATGTCCACGCAGTGTGCAGAGGCGGTCAAAAAAGCAAACAGGATGTTAGGAATCATTAAAAAGGGGATAGAAAATAAGACTGAGAATATATTATTGCCCTTATATAAATCCATGGTACGCCCACATAGAATCATAGAATCATAGAATTCAAGATCAGAAGGGACCATTATGATCATCTAGTCTGACCTCCTGCAAGATGCAGGCCACATAAGCCGATCCACCCACTCCTTAGCAAGCGACCCCTGCCCCATGCTTCGGAGGAAGGCGAAAAACCTCCAGGGCCATTGCCAATCTTCCCTGGAGGAAAATTCCTTCCCGACCCCAAATATGGCGGTCAGCTGAACCCCGAGCATGCGGGCAAGACTCTCCAGCCAAACCCTCTGCAAAAGGTTATATCATACCATTGACCCATTGTACTATTTACCAGTGTTGCACTTAAATGACCTATTGACAAAGCCCGTTATCCTATCATACCATCTCCTCCATAAACTTATCTAGCTTAATCTTAAAGTCATGGAGGTCCTTCGCCCCCACTGTTTCCCTCGGAAGGCTGTTCCAGTATTGCACTCCCCTGATGGTTAGAAACCTTCGTCTAATTTCAAGCCTGAATTTCCTGACTGACAATTTATATCCGTTTGTCCTCGTGTCCACATTAGCACTGAGCTGAAATAATTCCTCTCCTTCCCTGGTATTTATCCCTCTGATATATTTAAAGAGTGTAATCATATCTCCTCTTATCCTTCTTTTGGTTAAGGAAAACAAACCGAGCTCCTCAAGTCTCCTTTCATACGAAAGTCCTTCCATTCCACGGATCATTCTAGTGGCCCTTCTTTGTACCTGTTCTAGTTTGAATTCATCCTTTTTAAACATGGGAGACCAAAACTGCACACAATACTCCAAATGAGGTCTCACCAACGCCTTATATAACGGGAATAGCACCTCCTTATCCCTACTAGAAATACCTCGCCTAATGCAACCCAAGACCGCATTAGCTTTTTTAACGGCCACATCACATTGCCTACTCATAGTCATCCTACGATCAACCAGGACTCCTAGGTCCTTCTCCTCCTCCGTTACTTCCAACTGGTGCGTCCCCAGCTTATAACTAAAGTTCTTGTTAGTCATCCCTAAATGCATAACCTTACACTTCTCACTATTGAATTTCATCCTGTTACTAATACTCCAGTTTACAAGGTCATCTAAATCTCCCTGGAGAATATCCCGATCCTCTTCCGAATTGGCAATACCCCCCAACTTGGTGTCATCCGCAAACTTTATCAGCCCACTCCTACTCTTGGTTCCCAGGTCAGCAATAAATAGATTGAATAAAATTAGACCCAAAACCGAACCTTGAGGAACTCCACTGGTAACCCCCCTCCAACCGGACATTTCCCCCTTCAATACTACCCTCTGCAGTCTCCCCTTTAACCAGCTCCTTATCCACCTCTGGATTTTCATTTCGATCCCCATCTTTTCCAATTTAACCAGTAATTCTTCATGCGGTACCGTATCAAACGCCTTACTGAAATCCAGATATATTAGATCCACCGCATTTCCCTTGTCTAAAAAATCTGTTACCTTCTCAAAGAAGGAGATCAGGTTGGTTTGGCACGATCTACCTTTCGTAAATCCATGCTGTAATCTGTCCCAGTTGCCATCGGCCTCATGCTCCGGAACCACTCTCTCTTTTAAGATTTTTTCCATGACTTTGCATACTACAGATGTTAGACTAACAGGCCTATAGTTCCCCGGGTCACTTTTTTTCCCCTTCTTGAATATAGGAACTACATTAGCTAATCTCCAGTCAGTCGGTACAATCCCCGAATTTAGGGATTTATTAAAGATTATCGCTAACGGGCTAGCAATATCCCTCGCCAATTCCCTTAATATTCTAGGATGAAGATTATCCGGGCCCCCCGATTTACTTCCGTTAAGCTGTTCAAGTTTGGCTTCTACCTCAGATACCGTAATGTCTACCCCCATATCTTCATTCCCATCGGTCCCTCTATCACTATTCCTTAGCCCTTCATTAGCCTCATTAAAGACCGAGGCAAAGTATTCGTTCAGATATTGTGCCATTCCAAGATTATCCCTAATCTCCACTCCGTTTATAGTTTTAAGCGGTCCCACTTCTTCTTTCTTTGTTTTCTTCCTATTTATATGGCTAAAAAACCGTTTGCTATTGGTTTTAATCCCCTTCGCTAGGTCCATCTCCACTCGTCGCTTTGCCTTTCTCACAGCTTCCCTGCACCCTCTGACCTCGATAAGGTAGGTTTCCTTGCTGATCCCTCCCATTTTCCAATCCTGGTACGCTTTCTGTTTTTTCTTAATGACCCCTCTAAGACGCTTGCTCATCCAGCTCGGTCTAAAACTGCTACCTACGAGCCGTTTCCCCCTTCTCGGGATACATGCCTCTGACAACTCCTGCAACTTCAACCTGAAGTAACCCCAGGCGTCATCTGCCCTTAGATCCCTAAATATGTTAGCCCAGTCCACTTCCCTAACTAGTCGCCTTAATTTAGTAAAGTTAGCCCTTTTGAAATCATACACCCTAGTCTCAGATGCACTATTGATTATCCTCCCATTTATTTGGAAACGAATTAGCTCATGATCACTCGAGCCAAGGTTGTCCCCTACAACAATTTCCTCAACAAGGTCCTCGTTACTCACCAAAATCAAATCTAAAATGGCATCCCCCCTCGTCGGTTCAGCAACCACTTGATGAAGGAATTCATTAGCTATCACGTCTAGGAAAAGCTGAGCCCTATTATTATTACTAGCATTTGTTTCCCAATCTATATCCGGGAAGTTAAAGTCCCCCATGATCAAGCAGTTCCTATTAGTGTTTACCTCCTTAAAAACATTAAAGAGCTCTCTATCCGTCTCCAAGCTAGATCCCGGCGGTCTATAGCACACCCCAATCACTATCCCGGGTGAGGCTCTAGTAGTTTTCTTCCCCAATGTGACCATTGCCCAAACAGACTCCGTATTATCCATTGCATTGCTAGTTATCTCATTACATTTCACCTCATTATTGATATACAGTGCTACTCCCCCACCTTTACCTTTGCATCGGTCTTTCCTAAACAGCACAAACCCTTTCATACCTGTACTCCAGTCATGGCTACCGTTCCACCATGTTTCGGTTATTCCTACGATATCCGGTTTCAATTCCCGGACCAGGAGCTCCAGTTCCTCCATTTTGTTACCTAAGCTTCTCGCATTGGTGAACAAACATCCTAATTTTTCCTGTTGGGCTCCTCTCACTCTTTTCACCCAACTCGGTAGGGACACAGTACTTCCAGTATGACTTATAGATCTAATATCCGTCCCCCCCCCTCTTCCTTACACGTAATTGCCCCCCTCTGGCTATATCTGTTGTTATCTTGTCGTCCTCACTCCCAATGTATACATTTGGCGTGGAGAGCACCAGGACCTCTCCCGACCGTCTCCCCCCAGTGTCTAGTTTAAAGCTCTTTTAATCAGATGAGCCAGCCTCCCTCCTAGAAGTCTACTTCCTTCCCTACTTAGGTGGAGCCCATCCCTTGAGAACAGTTGTCTGTCCCCAAAAGCCTCCCAGTGCCCATACATCCCAAAGCCCTCCTTGTAATATTCTATATTAATTGAATACTGTGTACAGATGTGGTCTCCTCACCTCATAAAAGATATTCTAGCACTAGAAAAGGTTCAGAAAAGGGCAACTAAAATGATTAGGGGTTTAGAGAGGGTCCCATACAAGGAAAGATTAAAGAGGCTAGGACTCTTCAGCTTGGAAAAGAGAAGACTAAGGGGCGATATGATAGAGGTATATAAAATCATGAGTGATGTTGAGAAAGTGGATAAGGAAAAGTTATTTACTTATTCCCGTAATACAAGAACTAGGGGTCAGCAAATGAAATTAATAGGCAGCAGGTTTAAAACAAATAAAAGGAAGTTCTTCTTCACGCAGCGCACAGTCAACTTGTGGAACTCCTTACCTGAGGAGGTTGTGAAGGCTAGGACTATAACAATGTTTAAAAGGGGACTGGATAAATTCATGGTGGCTAAGTCCATAAATGGCTATTAGCTAGGATGGGTAAGAATGGTGTCCCTAGCCTCTGTTGGTCAGAGGATGGAGATGGATGGCAGGAGAGAGATCACTTGATCATTGCCTGTTAGGTTCACTCCCTCTGAGGCACCTGGCATTGGCCACTGTCGGTAGACAGATACTGGGCTAGATGGACCTTTGGTCTGACCCGGTACGGCCATTCTTATGTTCTTATGTTCTTAATTTACCACTACCATTGTTAGGGATTAATTTTGTACTTAATATACTTTTTAAAAACTTCCTTCTTATTTTCATTAATTGGTCATTGATTTCTGATAGCTTCCCTTACCAACTTTCTACAATTCTGACCTTCTAACTTATATTCTTTACTATTGACTTCCCCTTTCTTCCATATATTTTATTTGGAGAGTGTTGGGATTCCTACCAGGGAGCCACCATCAGGGTCCAGAGACAGCCCCAACTACTATATTAAGCTCTGGCTAGTAGGTATGTGATAAATGTGATGACCCTGCCTCCGTCTGTCAGCTGGGAGACACAGAGTTTCTCTCTTTCTACCGTCTGATGCCTCCTGGCTGCTCTAAGCAAGGTTGGGTGGGGTCTGTTAACATGTGCTTCCCGGAGCTTCCATTTACCTGGTGCTGCTGTTCTGTGAATAGTGGGACTGTGAGTGGGGCAGCAGGTACTGAGTGTTGGACTTTTTCTTTTTCAGGGGCTGGTGACCTTCGAGGAGGTGGCTGTGTATTTCACCAAGGAAGAAGGGGCTCTGCTTGACCCCACTCAGAGAGCCGTCTACAGGGATGTCATGCAGGAGAACTATGAGACGGTGGTCTTGCTGGGTAAGGAGTCCTGTCGCCTGGGTTATTAGAAGCTGTGGGGTCTCTAAAGAACCTGAGTAGTAATAACTTTATACCTTTATTTGTCATACAAATTTTGACAAGTTTCCTTGTGCCCCCTTTTTTTCCTTATCTCCCACACACTAGTATCATTTTTGGACATGTGCCTTTTTCGTGCCATCAGTCATTTTAAATTTGTATTTAATGTATCCTTATTGGCTACATTAATAGCTGTAGCTTTCGTCCTTTCCCTCATTTTAAGAGGAAAATAGGCTGCCTGTAGAATTCTAAATTGAGTAAATATGTGTATGACTCATGCATGGTTTGTGTGACAGTCAGATGAGCTCTTTTAGGAGAGCGTGTAATGTTGCCATTCAGGACCCCACAGGTGAAGGGATAAGAGAGCCGTGGGAGGTGCGGAGAAGAGGGGAGTAGATATTTCTGGGGTGCCAGGACATGGGGAGGGTGTGTGCAGGGTTAGAGCAAAGAAGCAGCAGGGAGGTAGGAGGTAGTGAGAGACCAGGAGAAAATACAAGAAGTTCCCAAGGTGCCAGGAGGTGATGCTGGCTGAGAGTAATGGGAAGAAGCAGAGGGAAGTGTTGAGGAAGGGCACCCGGGAAGTGGGCTGGGTGGGTCAGTGGGAGGGAGGAGAGGTTTGGGATCTAGAGCTGTGGGGGATCCCAGACTTTTAACCCCCAATCCCTACCGAAGCCTTATTGCTTTAGAGCCTACTCTCCAGTTTTATTTCTGTTCAGTTTCACTTCATTATACATTTTTCCCCCAAATATTATAATTTTAACTCTTGACCTCCCTCTCCTACTCATTACCCCTCTCCCCGTATAACCTCCCCATGTCTATGCACAGAGACCCTGGCCAACGATGCTGAGTCCTTGCTGTATCCTCCCTCCCATAGCAGGGCCGCTACCCAGGCACAAATGGGTACATTGTTGATGATGTCACAGGGTGGTAGTATAGCCTGTACAATTTTTACACCTATAAGAGTACATATTTCGAAGCCCTTCACACCAGTCGGGCTTATCTCTATACGCCGATACAGTCTGTTCCCCAGTGTTCTGTTTCCAGCTCCGATGTCGCAACCCTTGCCTGTATCCCTGTTCCCGTTCTCCCGCTAACAAAGATTCAACATTGATGGGGCCTCATCTGGACTACTGTGTTCAGTTTTGGGCCCAACACTATAAGAAGGATTGGAAAAATTGGAAAGCATCCAGCGGAGGGCAACAAAAATGATAAGGGGACTGGAACACATGACTTTTGAGGAGAGACTGAGGGACCTGGGATTATTTAGTCTGCAGAAGAGAAGAAGGAGGGGGGATTTGATAGCTGCTTTCAACTACCTGAAGGGAGGTTCCAAAGAGGATGGATATAGACTGTTCTCAGTGGTAGCAGATGACAGAACAAAGAGTAATGGCTTCAAGTTGCAGTGAGGGAGGTTTAGGTTTATGTTGGATAATAGGAAACACTGTTTCACTAGGAGGGTGGTGAAGCCCTGGAATGGGTTACCAGGGAGGTGGTGGAATCTCCTTCCATAAAGGTTTTTAAGGTCAGGCTTGACAAAGCCCTGGCTGGGATGATTTAGTTGGGTTTGGTCCTGCTTTGAGCAGGGAGTTTGACTAGATGACCTCCTGAGGTCCCTTCCAACCCTGATATTCTATTATTTCAATGTCCTTTCCCCCTCCTGTTTGACCCCATTTATAGAGTAATATTCTCAACTATACCTTAACCAATCATTGTGCTGAAATTTAACTAACTAATTCTAACATATTGTGGCATAATTCTCTAACCCAGGCGTCGGCCACCTTTCAGAAGTGGTGTACTGAGTCTTCTTTTATTCACTCTAATTTAAGGTTTCACGTGCCAGTAATACATTTTAATGCTTTTAGAAAGTCTCTTTCTATAAGTCTACAATACATAATTAAACTATTGTATGTAAAGTCAGTAAGGTTTTTAAAATGTTTAAGAAGCTTCATTTAAAATTAAATTAAAATGCAGAGCCCCGAGACCGGTGGCCAGGACCCGGGCAGTGTGAGTGCCACTGAAAATCAGCTCGTGTGCCGCCATAGGTTGCCTGCTCCTGCTCTAACCAATTATAAACCACTACCCTAATTAACTTACGCCTAGCAACATTAATTATACAGGAGAGAGAGAAACAATTAGAGAACCAGACTGATTAACAATGTAAAAGTGGTGGCCATAAAGATAAAGCAATACAGAAATGAGGGTTTCATCAACCACATTGATAAGTGATTTCTTGCCAGACAGGATGCTATCAAACTAAGGTTTCTTTAACCATCTTAAGATCCGGACAGGATTGTCTTCCTAACAGCCCAATAGCACCTTATTTCAGTGTGACTGGTTTGGGATGTGAGGATGTGACCCTTCACGTCCGAGCTAATGGCGGCCCCTGCTGCTTAGTCAAAGGTCTTAGCCTAAGAACAAGGCCTCAGATTATCCTAGTGAGAGAAGGCCCAAACACAGGCGGACTGTGATTTTGATTCTTTGTTTTTATACCCCTGTAAGTAGCTAAGTGATAAAAATACACCTAAGTTCTTAAAGTATAGGCTTTACAGGCAGGCCTGAATATCTCTATTCTAACAGTGGGTTCTACCCCTTCCCCCATTCTGTGTCTGTCTTGTCTATTTAGATCGTAAATTCTTCAGGGCATGGACCATCTACTATTCTCTGTTTGTACTGTGCCTAGCACAATGGAGACCCACTGTTAGTTGGTCCTTAGGCAGTAAGGTAATGCATATGATTTATAATAATAATAACTCTTCTGCCACTTTGAGCCAAGGAAGCTGGCCTTGGGATGTTACTGCTTAATAAAGAGCTGGGGATAAAACCATGGAATATTCTTTGTGACAAGTATCCCACAAATTCCACTCACCTCCCTTGTTTTCTTTGCTTTGAGCAGGGTTTCCAATTTCCAAACCTGATGTGATCTTGCAGCTGGAACGAGGGGAAGAGCCGTGGGTCCCAGACCGCCATGGCTCTGAGAAAAAAGTGCTCCCAAGAGCTGCCTGCACAGGTGAGGAATTGCTTAAACCAGCTCAAAAACTGTTTGGGAATGCAGGAAACATTTGGGATGCTCTACAAAGACCTTGTGAGCTCTCCAAGTTCAGGATTGTTCCCTGCAGATGTAGAATCATTATGGCAGATGTCATTCATGGCTTCCCTCCTATTCTGACTGACAACTGGCAGAAGGTCCTTCCCCGATCTCGCTTTCCCCTGCATGTTCTGGTGAGATGCGGACCAAAACTGATCCCTTCCTCTGTCCTCTGGGAAAGCGTTTGGGGAAAATCAGCTCCTGATACGTTTGATCTCTCCCATATATATTTTGGTTTCTTCCCCCCTTTTCCATTCCTCTCTCTGAGATTTCTTTTCTTTCTGGTGCAGAGAATGACCTATGTGGGAAAAACTCCTATGAGCACTCAAACCTTATCACACATCAGAGAATCCACACAGGAGAGCTGCCCTACACATGCGCCGAGTGTGGGAAAAACTTCAGTTGGCGCTCAAACCTTATCAGACATCAGAGAATCCACACAGGAGAGCCACCCTGCACGTGCTGTGAGTGTGGGAACAGCTTCAGTTGGCGCTCAGACCTTATTAGACATCAGAGAATCCACACGGGAGAGAAACCGTACACATGCTCCGAGTGCGGGAAAAGCTTCAGTCGCAGCTCACACCTTATCAGACATCAGAGAATCCACACCGGGGAGACACCCTACACGTGCTCTGAGTGCGGGAAAAGCTTCTATGAGCGCTCGGACCTTATCACACATTGTAAAAGCCACACAGGAGAGATGCCCTACACGTGCTCCGAGTGTGGGAAAAGCTTCAGTCGGCGCTCAAACCTTATCACACATCAGAGAATCCACACAGGAGAGACGCCCTACACATGCTTCGACTGTGGGAAAAACTTCAGTCAGCGCTCAAACTTTAACACGCATCAGAGAATCCACACAGGAGAGAAGCCCTACACATGCTCCAAATGTGGTAAAAACTTCAGTCAGCGCTCAAACCTTATCACACATCAGAAAATCCACACGGGAGAGAAGCCCTACACATGCTCCGAGTGTGGGAAAAGCTTCAGTGACCGCCCACACGTTATTAGACATCACAAAATCCACATGAGAGAGAACTGTAATAAATCCCTTGACTAGGACTGGCCAAAGATTTTTTTTTTTTTATCACATTTGCTAATTCCCACATAGTGATTTTTGCACCATCTTCACCATGGCGCCTCAGCTCCACCAGATCAGTTGCCTTCTTTTGCCTTTTGCAGCTCACCCTTCTTTGGGATCAGTCCTGTGATCTTTTCTATCAACTCCTTTCCTTTTGAGTCATAGGAGTGTGTG
The DNA here is from genome assembly GCF_016161935.1 of Mauremys reevesii. Taxonomy (NCBI): domain Eukaryota; kingdom Metazoa; phylum Chordata; order Testudines; family Geoemydidae; genus Mauremys; species Mauremys reevesii. The sequence goes on along the minus strand of NC_052644.1, from coordinate 11,955,506 downwards.
TCCCTCCTGCCAGGAACGTTCATCACCTCCAGGTGGGAAAGAGGTTTGATCCCAACAAGCTACACTGAGGCAAAAACTACCTGTACCTTCCATCCACTAGGGGCTTGGCCACACTGGAGAGTTGCAGCGCTGGTGGTGGGTTTACACCGCTGCAACTTAATCACCGTCCACACTTGCAAGGCACATACAGCGCTGCATCTCCCTGGCTGCAGCGCTGGTTGTACTCCTGCTCTGCCTCGGGTATAACTATTGCAGCGCTGGTGATGCAGCGCTGCTTCTTCAGTGTGGCCACCAAAAGCGCTGTTATTGGCCTCCAGAGGTATTTGGAGGTATCCCAGAATGTCTGTTCAGCCACTCTGTTCATCAGTTCAAACTCTACTGCCCTGGCCTCAGGTGACCCGCCCTTTAAATGCCCCAGGAATTTAAAAAATCCCCTTCCTGTTTGCTCAGCCAGGTGTGGAGTGCAATCAGTGAATCTTTCCAGTTGACCATGCCTCCATGCGCCAAACGAGCCCCAGCATGGAGCAATGGCGAGTTGCTGGACCTCATCAGTGTTTGGGGGGAGGAAGCTGTGCAGTCCCAGCTGCGCTCCAGCCATAGGAATTACGATACCTTTGGCCAGATATCAAAGGCCATGCTGGAAAGGGGCCATGACCAGGACGCGGTGCAGTGCAGGGTTAAAGTGAAGGAGCTGCGGAGTGCCTATTGCAAAGCCCGTGAGGGAAACCGCTGCTCCGGCGCTGCCCCCACAACCTGCCTTTTTTACAAGAAGCTGGACGCGATACTTGGGGGTGACCCCACTGCCAATCCGACGACCACGATGGACGCTTCAGAGCGGGGGAAGGAGGAGGGGAAGGGGGAGAGGAAACCAAGAGTGAGGGTACTGGGGTGGGGAGAGACACCCCGGAGTCCCAGGAGGCATGCAGCCAGGAGCTCTTCTCAAGCCAGGAGGACGGTAGCCAGTCGCAGCAGCCGGTACTTGGTGAAGGATAAGCAGAAGAGCGGGTTACTGGTAAGCGGCTTTTATTTTCAGGATGGAAATGTTTCGGGAGAGGAGCGGGGGTTAGGGCTGCATACATGCATGCATGCCTAGATGTGGAATAGCCCATTGATGTGGTCTATCACATTGTGATAATCGGCCTTGGTAATCTCTTCAAAAGTTTCAGCCAGAGCATGGGCAATGCGCTTGCGCAAGTTTATTGGGAGAGCCACTGTGGTCCTTGTCCCAGTCAGGCTAACGCGTCCGCACTACTGTGCCGCGAGGGGTGGGGGGACCATTGCTGCACACAGGCAAGCTGCATAGGGGCCAGGGCGGAATCCGCATTGCTGTAGAAGACCCTCCTGCTCTTCCCAGGTGACCCGCAGCAGCGAGATATCTTCCAGGATTAACTCCTGTGGAAAATGTTGGGAGAGTGTTCAGTGCAGATGCCCCCTGTAGCTGTTTGCTGTCCCCGGCGCACAGAAACCCCTGCACAGCCCTGAAGCAATCAGTCCCCCTTGCTCATCATTTCGTGGCTCCTGTGGGTTATGTGCGCTCTGTTTGGTATGGGAAAAGTATGCTAAAGTGAAGACTGTAAACTCCTTCACTGTGTGGGAATAACTGTCTGGATGGGATTATAAACAATGCTGCCTCTGTTAACTGTTGCCATTTTTGCCTTTCGAAAAGTGTCCTTGACTACTGGACTGCCCGTATCATCGACTGCTCAGAGGCTACAAAACCTCAGGAAGACGCCGTGAAAAAGCAAAGAAGACATGCTGAAAGCAGTTATGGATCAGTCTGCCAGAGAGTAAAAAAATGCAGGACTGGAGGAAAAAACTGCAGGACTGGAGGGAAAGGGAAAGCAGGATCCGCCAGAGAAACGCAGCGGCTAAGAAAAAAGCACAAAGCAGCTGATAAGCATCATGGCACGCCAAGCGGACTCTATCCAGGCGCTCAGAGCCATGAAGGCAGACCACTACCGTGCCGGCCCTGCCCCCATCCCAAAGCTCTTTCCCTTGTGCCCCAATGTCAGCTCCAAACCTCCTTCCCCAGCATCCAGGTTCTTACCACCACCAGCTGCCCCGAACACCTGTACGTTCACCTACCAGCCCTGAGAACGACTCTTACCCTCTGCACTCAACCCCCATCACCATGCAGTATTTTCATCCTGAAGTGCAGCACTCATTGCACAGCACTCCAGACAGGACATATTCAAACCTGTGACTGTACAGTCCACCACCCCACTCCCCTGCCCTTTTAGGTTCCCAAAATGTTCTGTGTCTGTCAAGAAAGTTATTTTCTTTTCAATACATGAATTCTTGGCTTTGAAAACAGTCTTTATTATTGCAGAAATTGAAAGATACCGTAGCCCAGGAAAGAAACAGGCACTGCAAATCATTTTAGGAAAAACAGATTCCTACTAACATTGTAACCTCTGCACTTCACTCCCGTGCAAGGCAACAAACATTACTGTTGGCTTTCAGCTTCAAATTCCTCACTCAAGGCATCCCTAATCCTTGTAGCCCTTTGCTGGGCCTCTCTAGTAGCCCTGCTCTCTGGCTGTGCAAATTCAGCCTCCAGGCGTTGAACCTTGGCGGTCCATGCCTGACTGAATGTTTCACCCTTCCCTTCACAAATATGGAGGGTACAGCACGTGGATATAACCGCAGGGACGCTGCTTTGCCCCAAGTCTAGCTTCCCATACAGAGATCGCCAGCGCCCTTTTAAACGGCCAAAAGCACACTCCACAGTCATTTGGCACCGGCTCAGCCTGTAGTTGAACTGGTCCTTGCTCCTGTCAAGCATCCCTGTATACGGTTTCATGAGCCATGGCATTAACGGGTAAGCGGGGTCTCCAAGGATCACAATGGGCATTTCGATGTCCCCTACTGTGATCTTCCGGTCTGGGAAAAAATTCCTGGCCTGCATCTTCCTGAACAGGCCACTGTTCCGAAAGATGTGTGCATGATGCACCTTTCCAGGCCAGCCTGTGTTAATGTCAATGAAACGCCCACGGTGATCCACAAGCGCCTGGAGAACCATAGAGAAATACCCCTTCCGATTAACGTACTCGGATGCTAGGTGGGGTGGTGCCAGAATAGGAATATGTGTCCCATCTATCGCCTCTCCACAGTTAGGGAAACCCATTTGTGCCAAGCCATCCACAATGTCCTGCACGTTCCCCAGAGTCACAGTTCTTCTTAGCAGGATGCGATTAATGGCCCTGCAAACTTGCATCAATACGATTCCAACAGTCGACTTTCCCACTCCAAACTGGTTCGCGACCGATCGGTAGCTGTCTGGAGTTGCCAGCTTCCAGATTGCAATAGCCACCCGCTTCTCCACTGGCAGGGCAGCTCTCAATCTCGTGTCCTTGCGCCGCAGGGTGGGGGTGAGCTCAGCACACAGTCCCATGAAAGTGGCTTTTCTCATCTGAAAGTTCTGCAGCCACTGCTCGTCATCCCAGACTTCCATGACGATGTGATCCCACCACTCAGTGCTTGTTTCCTGAGCCCAGAAGCGGCGATCCGCTGTAGTCAGCACCTCCGTGAATGCCACAAGCAATCTTGTGTCGTAGCTACTACGTGTGGTGAGATCAATGTAGAACTCCTCTGCTTTTGTAGTTTAAGGAATAACTTCACTGCCATTCGTGACATGTAGCATATTGGTCAATAGTGTGGGATCCATTCTTGCTGCCCAAGGAGGCAGAATGTGCAGTACACAAACCATCGAAAGATGGCACCAAATGCGGATGGAAGCACAGGGATTGCTGGGATGTGAAGCAATGCATTACGGGGCATTGAGATAGGACCCAGGATGCCCCGCAACTCCCTCCACCTTCCCACAACTATGAGTGGCATAAGAAGAAGAGATGCTCAGTGGGATACTGAGTGCACTGCTCTGAATACCGCTGCAAGTGCCTCAAGTGTGTGAACACGCTATTGTGCAGGCAGCTGACAATGTGAACACACTAGCGGTTTCCCTTCAGCACTCACTGAGCGGCACTGTAACTCCCGGCACAGTAACTCTGCCAGTGTAGACATAGCCTCAGAGAGACTGACTGCCAGGATCCCAGGACTGGGGAATGAAGCACAACGGCGACAGGCTATGCAGCCTGCACTGGTCTCCCTGTACCTGCAAAGCCTGCTAGCCCAACGTGCTGGAGCATCTATGCCATTACCTGGTTCCTAAACTGCAGCTACAGTTCCTACCCCAGGTATATCCAAAGCCCGAGAGGTGCAGAGATCCAACCCCTTCTAATCTTAGAAACATTTTGCTCCTTTTTCTATTTTCTGTCCCTGTTCCTTTTTATGAACTTGAAGACTCCCAGCCTTTCTATTAGATTGGGGTGTAACAGTGCGGCTCAGTGGGGGGTGGGGGACACCTCTGAAATCTACACAGGGAAGATGCTAGGAAGAATAGTTCCCCAAATCTAAATAGCCTTAAAACTCTGCCCTATGAAATGACTGAATGCATGTGCTTCACCCCTTCTGTACCCCCTAGCCTCTGCCTCAGCCAGGAGCCTTCACCCAGACTCCCTCCCAGAGCCTGCACCTCCTCTCTCTGCACCCCCTCTTGTCTTCAAACTCCCTCCCAGAGCCTGCACCCAAACTCCATCCAAAAGCCTATACCCTTCACCCCGCCCCAGCCTGGAGCCTGCATCCAGCCCCCAAACTGCATCCCAGAGCCTTCACCCTCACCCCCTTCCCACATACCTCCAGCCCCCAAATTCCCTCCCAGAGCCTGTTCCCCCTCCCCACCCCCTCCCATTCCCAAACACCCTCACAGAGCCTGCACCCCCAGCACAGAGCATGCACCCCACCCTCCCACACACCTCCTGCCACCAAATTTCCTCCTAGAGCCTACACCCCCACCCCCTGTCCCATGTGAGCCTGTACTCAGCACCCAAACTCCATCTCAGAACCTGCACCCCAGTCCCCCACCCCCACCCAAACTCCCTCTCAGAGCCCACCCTCTCACCCTTTCGGCACCCAAACTCCCAGTGCTTGCACCCCAATTCCCTGCACCCCAGACCTCCTTCCCCCACCCAATATCCCTCCCAGAGCTTTAGGCAGGTAGAGATGGAGTTTGCAGGGGGCAGGCACTATGCATTCTGGGCACCACCAAAATTTCTACAAACCTGCCACCCCTGTTGTCCACTGCACTCCTTGGTTCTCTCCAGCTGCTCCTTCTCTAGAGACTTTTTTCTATCCCATCTCTCCTTCTCTTCTCTGTGCTCTCTCTTTCCCTGCTCCCGTTTGTTTCTTATGGGCCCTGGCCCCATAGTTCTGTTGTGCAATATTGTTTTTAACTTTCCAAATCAGCTGGGGCCTGGAGAATATTTCCAGGTGGTTGTTCGCTAGGTAGATTGCAGTGATCTCTGGTGTGTCCTCACAGGGAACCAGTTCACAAAAAAGAGGCAGGAGCTGGTCCCAGTGTATCCCCCATCTGCTGTGCGGAGAGAAAATTGCCTCCAGGCCAAGGCCGAGCTGCAAACCCCAGGCTGAATTACAGGCTGTCTTGGAAGCCCACTGCACAATGCTGTGCCCACAGATTCATACCCCAGCCACAGGTGAATGTCCATAGAATCTGAGTAAGAGCCATGGGGAAGGAAGCAAACAGGGTTAAAACCTGTGGTGCTTATGGCCCACCACATGCATTGGCCCCCTCAGGCAGGGGACTTATAGGCCCTTCTGCCAGTTGGTGTTGGCAGCAGCAAGGGCTGGGTTCAATGTCTAGGGGAGAAGAGCAGCAGAGACGCAGGAAGAGAGAGAGTCCCAAGAGAGGAAGGGAAGCAATGAGTGCAGCTTGCAAACCAACCAGATGAGGGTCACGGGAGTCCTGAAATAATAGTATCTGCAGGTCCCAGGGTGTAATGATTCAGTACTCAGGACTCTGACTCCTGCCATCTGAGCCCAAATCCCATGGGGACCTTCTGGTGCTGTGCTGGTTTGCTGTAAAGCCTTGGAGCTCAATGTGCTTGATTTCCTTGTTCCTAGGTGCACCAGGCTGAGTTTTCTCCTTCCTGCTGGGTGACTGATGCCCGCTAGAGCTTTGGTCTGGCTGGTTCAGTAGGTTGGGGCCCTAGAATTTAACAGTCTGGTGAGAGATTCCTGCGGGTTGACCTGATGGTTGTGTTTCTTGCTGCTTAACCTGATGTCCACAATTTGGTCCTTGTATCTGCAGCTGCCATGTGCTTCCTCCTGCCCACACGGCACTTAAGGGAAGTAAGACCAGGGCCAGGCTTAATAGTCAGGGAAAGGCAGGAGAGAGAGAGAGTCCCAGCAGTACGGCTCCAGTGTGCCCTGGTGTTGGGAGGGGAACAGGAGAAAGGACAAAAGAAGAAAGACGAAGAGAAAGGAGGGATGGAGGAAAAGGTGAAACAAAAAGGACAAACCCCAATGTCCCCAGTGATTCTAAGGGAAAAAATCCCAGGTGCACAATAAAATTCTGCCTCCTTAAGCTCATGTTTTCCATGCCTAGAATTCAACTGTCACCAGATGGATCAGACTGAACAGGTTTCAAACCTCGAGGAGACTCTTACCTTCTAAACAGGGATGGTTGATTTCTAGTAAAATTCACTAAAAGGGAAGGAGAAAACTCGAAAGAAGTTCCTGCTGGCGCTCAGGTACGTGAACCCCAATACTCCCCCAGTCCTCAAAGAGAGACCTGGAGAAGGAGACTTGCTGAAGCAAAGCCACAGAGGTTTCTGAGCTTTCCCTAGCCCCTCACCTCTGTTCTGCCTGGCTGATGTCAGCATCTCACTGTGAGGTCACCACCTCCCCACCACCTTTGGCCAATAGTCTGAGGTCCTGCAAAAGGCCTTTGTGATGTCAGTGCCACATGCCTCCCTTGCTGTGCTAATGTCCTGCCCCTGGCCAGGCACTTTGGAGGTTTGAGCTACTCCCTGTGGATCACCCCACTCAAGGAGTGTTGGATCTAGGAAGCAAGACAGTAACAGTAAAACATCAGATGCTGCTTCCAATGCTACACTCAGTTTTTCAGAAATTAGTCGACTTTATGGCCAGAAGAGACCATTGGAGCATCTAATCTGACCCCCTGCATATCACAGGCCTCCTGTATGACACAAGAGCTACTTTTGGGGCAAGCACATCCCAGAAAGGCATCTAGTCTTCAGTAAATGACATCAAGAGATGGAGAATCCACCACTTTCCTTGGTAGCTTGTCCTGTGGTGAATCATCCTCGCTGTTGAATATTTGTGCCTTAGTTGTAATAGGAATTTGTCTCTTTTCACCTTCCAGCCATTGGGTCTTGTTATGCCTTTCTCTGCTAGATTCAAGAGCCCTTTAATACCCAATCTTTTCTCTCCATTAAGGCCCTTCAGTACTTCAATCTTCTTTTGAGAAGCTAAACAGGTTGAGCTCTTTCAGTAGCTCACTGGAAGGCATTTTTCTCCAGCCCTCAGAACATCTGAGGGCTCTTTGCTGCCCCAGCTCCAATTTCACAACATCTTTTTCAAATGAGGACACCAAAACTGGAGGCCGTATTCCAGTATCAGTCTCACTGATACCGTGTTAGCTCCTGTGACGTTATTGACATAATCTGTAACTGTATAGATCACCGTTGCGACCACTGTTCTATATTTGCAGCCAATATGATAGAAAGGTTTTTGTATAAGGGTCTATGGAGAGGTTCTGATTGGCTGATTATAATGATGCTATCTCTATGCTGTCCATATTTCAAACTTGTGCTCTGATTCCGGGGAACACCCCAGCCAGACAAGTTGGTGTCAGTTCTGCCTAGCTTTCTTGATGGCCCATTAAGGACCATCAGCAATACAATCAACCCACTGAGAGAAGGCCTTGTGACTCAGCAAGGTTTGCAGGGACCTGCCTATGGACAGAACTCTAAGGTTTTTCTATGTCATGTGCAGGATAGAGTGTCCTTGGGACAAAGAAAGCAAAGACCACATGGCAAGAGACTATAAAAGGATGATGTCTCATCTCCATCTTGTCTTCAATCTGGCTTCATACCTCTGGAGGGACTTTGCTACAAATTGAAGCTCTGTACAAAGGACTGAATGACACATCCCAGCTGTGGATGGACTCCAGAGACTTCATTAGAACCTACAGTTTATTCTATCACTGCTACAAGCCTGAACCAAGAACTTTGACATTACTGTATGTGAAGAGTTAAAATCCATCTGCATTCTGTATAACTACCTGGTATATGGATTGTGCCAACTCTTTTCCAGACGCAAAGTCCAGAATATGGTCAAGGGACCAGAGGCCTAGCAAATAGTGCTCAGCTAAGAGAAAGGTGGGGTAAACAGAAAGCCTTGCTTGCTAAAAAAGGCCTGGTCAGCAAATTGCCAGGTGTTGGAACTAAGAACTAAATCATTGAGTCTTATTCAGAGTTGCAGATTGAACAAAGAATCTCTGTTTCTATTGTGTTTGTTTCTTCTGTAGGGAGACGTTCTTCCCACAGAGCCAACCTTGAGTTTATGAGATCTTTTATAGTCTCTTGCCATGTGGTCTCTGCTTTCTTTGTCCCAAGGACCCTCTATCCAGCACATGGCACAGAAAAACCTTAGAGTTCTGTCCATAGGCAGGTCCCTGCAAACCTTGCTGAGTCACAAGGCCTTCTCTCAGTGGGTTGATTGTATTGCTGATGGTCCTTAATGGGCCATCAAGAAGGCTAGGCAGAACTGACACCAACTTGTCTGGCTGGGGTGTTCCCCGGAATCAGAGCACAAGTTTGAAATATGGACAGCATAGAGATAGCATCATTATAATCAGCCAATCAGAACCTCTCCATAGACCCTTATACAAAAACCTTTCTACCATATTGGCTGCAAATATAGAACAGTGGTCGCAACGGTGATCTATACAGTTACAGATTATGTCAATAACGTCACAGGAGCTAACACGGTATCAGTGAGACTGATACTGGAATACGGCCTCCAGTTTTGGTGTCCTCATTTGAAAAAGATGTTGTGAAATTGGAGCTGGGGCAGCAAAGAGACACCAAATGTTCTGAGGGCTGGAGAAAAATGCCTTCCAGTGAGCTACTGAAAGAGCTCAACCTGTTTAGCTTATCAAAAGAAGATTGAAAGGTGACTTCATTGAAGTGCCTTAATGGAGAGAAAAGATTGGGTATTAAAGGGCTCTTGAATCTAGCAGAGAAAGGCATAACAAGACCCAATGGCTGGAAGGTGAAAAGAAACAAATTCCTATTACAACTAAGGCACAAATATTCAACAGCGAGGATGATTCACCACAGGAACAAGCTACCAAGGAAAGTGGTGGATTCTCCATCTCCTGATGTAATTTCATGAAGACTAGATGCCTTTCTGGAATGTGTTTGCCCCAAAAGTAGCTCTTGTGTCAAACCAGAGGCCTGTGATATGCAGGGGGTCAGATTAGATGCTCTAATGGTCTCCTCTGGCCATAAAATGTACTAATTTCTGAAAAACTGAGTGCAGCATTGGGAGCAGCGTCTGATGTTTTCCTGTCTAGCCGGCTTGCTTCCTAGAACGAACGCTTCTTGAGTGGGGTGATCCACAGGGAGTAGCTCAAACCTCCAAAGTGCCTGGCCAGGGGCAGGACATTAGCCCAGCAAGGGAGGGGTGTGGCAGTGACATCACAAAGGCTTTTTGCAGGACCTCAGACTATTGGTCAAAGGTGATGGGGAGGTGGTGACCTCACAGCGATATGCTGACATCAGCCAGGCAGGACAGGGGCGAGGGGCCAGGGAAATCTCAGAAACCCCTGCGGCTTTGCTTCAGCAAGTCTCCTTCTCCAGGTCTCTCTTTGAGAACTGAGAGAGTATTCGGGTTCACGTACGTGAGCGCCAGGAGGAACCTCTTTCGAGTTTTCTCCTTCATTTTCAGTGATTTTACTAGAAATCAGCCATCCCTGTTTAGCAGGTAAGAGTCTCCTTGAGGTTTGAAAACTGTTCAGTCTGATCCATCTGGTGACAGTTGAATTCTAGGCATGGAAAACACGAGCTTAAGGAGGCAGAATTTTATTGTGCACCTGGGATTTTGTCCCTTAGAATCACTGGGGACATTGGGGTTTGTCCTTTTTGTTTCACCTTTTCCTCCATCCCTCCCTCCCTCTTTCTCTTCGTCTCTTGCTTCTTTTGTCCTTTCTCCTGTTCCCCTCCCAACACCAGGAGGTAGGTAGGGGTGTGTGTGTGGTGTGTGTGTGGCGGGGGAGTGCTCTGTAGCTTCCACTGTAGGAGGTCACCCAAAAATGTGGGGCTGCAATAGTGCTCGGGCAGTGATCCCCACCAGTGACCTGGGCCATCCTTTGGGCTCTCTGGTGAGAACCCTCAGCCTCCCAATCTCTGTCTCTACCCTGATTGTCTGAGCAGGGGGTTATTGACAGGGAGGTGACTCAGGTCTTGTTGTTATTTTTTAAGATCAAGTAAATATGTCATAACCAGTTATATGTTTGATTAATTTTGCTGCTTCACTGCATTAATTATCTCTAAACAGTTGATGATTCTAACATTGCAGTTCTGCTAAAATACTTGCTGAATAATTACTGTGCACTGTTGTTGGTCTGGAGCTCATCTGAGAGCACTTTGTTCAGGTCATTCAATGTATGAAATTCAAGATCCAATGATTAGTTTGAAAATCAGAGCTCTTGGGTCCTATTCCCAACTCTGCCACTGACTGGCTGTGTGACTGAAGACAAGTCAATTCTCCTTTCTTAGCCTTAGCTTCTCCCTCTTTCAGGTAGGGATAATAATGATCCGCTCCTACCTACCTCACGGTGGGTGGAGGATGGGAATCCACTGGAGAGTGTCACTAGGAGTAGTGCATAATATGAGGGGTCCTATCACGTTTACTCAGAGCAGATTATGACATAATAGAATAGCTGAAATAGTCTATTTGATTTGTATTTTTTTATTTTGAAATTGTTAAGAGCAGCAACTACTTAGCTCAGACTGAAGCATCTTATCTAATATTTGAGATCTAAGTGTCTCCTCTGTGTGTGCGACGAGACAATTTAACACCCTGTGACAAACAGGAGATGCTTTTGTTTTGCAACAACATATTTTTGCAGAGAACTTTCATCTCACTTGTTATGATTTCGAGAAACAAACTGGTTTAGTCTGAATGGGATTTTCAGACAGAAACAGTTTCAATGAAATTTCCCCACCATCTCGATTCCTGGGCTGTATCCCTGCCTCTGGGGGTGGGTTTGTCTGTTAGAACAGGAGTCAGGAGTCAGGACTGGTGGCTTCTCTTTCTGGCTCTGCCCCCGCCTTGCTGTGTAGGCCCTTGGGTAGGTCACTTCCCTTCTCTGAACCTTAGGCTCTTCCCCATCTGTCCAATGGGAACAGGGACAGTTCTCGAACTCTGGGCAGTTGTGAGCCTGAGTGACCTTAAAGACTCTGAGTCTAAAAAGGAGAGGGAAGTAAAGGATTTTTTTTTTAAATAAACCAAACATTGTAGTACGAGGATGACTCCAACAGCTCACTGTATAGTCCTGCCCCTTTCTTCCTCCCCTGTGTGTTTAATGACCTGCTGGGATTTGGGACATTGATTCCCTCATTCCATTGATAAAGTGATACAATGTGACTGAAATTAAACCAAGTCCCAGCAGAGAAAACATCACATCAGTGCATTAGTTAGGAATTGAAGCCGGGCCAACTGCTTGGAAGGCAGCCATGCTCACCACTATAACACCAATACATCTGGCAAAAGTACCTCTTCTATGTGCTATGTATGCTTGCCAAATGACTCACCCCCAAAACTACAGAGCTGGCTGGAGAGGCTGGAGGCAGCCTGTCAACTGGGAGCAGAGACAGGTCCCCAGAGTGACTGACAGATGGGGACACGGGCTCTACATCCCAAACTGAGGTGGCTCCAACCCCATCTCTGCCCTCAGAGAAAGGAAATGAAAATCAATAACCATAACGGCAAATTTTACACCAGAAGGAAGGAGACAGCTCCTTTTAAAGCACATTTTGGGTTATTTCCTGCTACATACAGAAGGGTTTGTTGCTGATGATGCCAATCCTTGGGATCTGCCTGGATAAGGAACAATTCAGGCTGTCACTCAAGTGAAGAAGGGAGATAATTTTTTTGGCATGAACGGCTGCCTCATCTTAAAGGTGTTTGTGTGTCACCTTCTAATCTAGTGGGTGCTTGGTACATTCAGGCAGCCCCTGCTCCTGGATCTCTCCCGAGGAAATAAAATTTCTACACAAAATCCCAAAGTTTTTCACTGAAAGGAGGGAAAGGAAATGGCCACAAGATGGAGCGAGGACATAAGGAATGTAACACAACCCCGTTTTTAGGGGTAATCCATTATTTTTTGTCAAGGTCCAGCATAAATAATAATAAAATAATAAATAATAAAATAATAATAAAAAATAACAATAATGATAAGTAAATAAAAAGATTTTGGGGTCCATTCAAATGCTATTTGGCCCACCGTCTGCCTATTGATTACCCTGCATTGACTCTGAGAGGTGATTTATCTCCACTCTCTTGGATCTGAAGAGCTGGTTAGTTTTACCCTGGGTATCCCACCAGGCTAAACAAGCCATGTTATCGATGGTGACACTAGGATTGAAGGATTATATCATTATTATAAAAAACTGTGAATAAAGATGTGGTCTGAACGTGAGCATTCTGTAATGAAAGGCTGGTTCCCCCAGTTCAGTTCTGAATGCTGTGCTAGAAATGCCCCCGGGACCCCGGCACTCCCCAGAAGGAGTGAAAGGAGAAACCCCCAGCTCTGCACGGATCTTCAGGCTGATTCATCAAGGGTGGGAGGAAATTGACTTCTTTGCTGCTGCTAACAGAGCTAGGGCTGGTCTCTGGGAATCAAAGTGTCAAGCCTGACTCAGCTGCTTCATTGCCCTTGGGGCCCTGCAGGTTTAGACTGTCCCTGAGACCAGGCAGTTGCTCAGGGAGCTTTCCTGGTGTCACTGGCAGGGCAGGAATATGCCACTTTAAGAGCCTGAGTTCAGCCATCAGGAAAGGCAGCAGCTTTGCTTCTTACTTCTAAACAGAGCTCCAAGAACGCGGTTCTCAGTTGAGGGTCTGGAGCCCTCTGGGGGGGGGGGCAGCAAGCTGGTTGGGGGGCAGGGGGAGGCTGCCAAAATAACACAGAAAGCAGGGCTGGCATTAGACTCACTGGGGCTCAGGGCAGAAATCTAAAATCTGAGCCCTTCCACCTAGGACTGAAGCTGGAGCAACTTAACTTCATGGGGGACCCTGTGTTGTGGGGCCCTGTACAATAGCTCTGCTGGCTACCCCCTAACAACAGCCCTGGCTTTTAATCTACTGGACGTGCAGAAGAACAGTTGTGGCACAGAGGGGCTGTAGAGTTTTTATACCATGTTGGGCGGGGGCCACAGAAAGGAAAAGGTTGGGAACCCCTGCTCCAGGGAATCCCAGAGAACAAAGACTCACTCCAACTCAGTGCTGCCAACTCTCATGGTTTTGTTGCGAGTCTCATGAGAGTTATTGTTTTTCTTAATGCTGAATTCTTTTCTTCCTCGTTTCAAGTGGAGATGTGATTATTTCAGCCTTTGCTGTTAAAGAAAACAGAACCTTTCTAGCCCTTGTGGCTGTGGAGAGAGATTCAAAATGTCACCCCCGTGCACCCCAAGGCTCAAGCAGAAGCAAATAAAAAGATCCCCAAATCTATTAATTTTACATAATCTCATGATTTTAAAGCCAGTTTGATGATTTTTGGTGAGCCTGACTCAGGGTTTTTGAATGTTTGGCATTGGCTGTTCTGCAGACTGAGAGCTGGGCACTCTCCTTCACACCCAGCGCACCCAGACTGTCCTAAAGCAGTAACTCTCTCTTCTCCTTCATGCCACTTTAATGCAGCTGGGAATCCCCATTCCTAGATGTGCTCTTCCACAGACACTGAATTCCCACAGGGCTGAGTCCCCACAGGGCTGTTCCGGGGGCTCCAGTCCCCCACCCCAGGACTGATGGGGCAGTAACCTCACATCACCCCTTTGTGATGCCCAGGGACCCTGCAGGGACAGCAGCTCCATGCTGGGCTCTGGGGCACCTTGGGGGAGGGGGCAGTTCAACTCCCATGTCGGGTGGCTCCTGCTGCCTGGTGGTGACAATATCTTCACAACCCCTCCCCCTCCCAGAGATACTCCATAGCCCTCCCCCTGACAGCCCCCCCTCACACTGACACCCCCACGGACTCTTCCTCTCACAGCCCCTCCCCCTTCCCCTGACACCCCCACAGCCCCTCCCCCCCACACTGACCCCCCATGGTCCCAGCCCCTCCCCCTCACACATAGAGGGACTTGGTTGCTGGCGCCTGACATTACAAACCCAGAGGTGAGACTTCTGAGGATTTACTCACTGAGCTCCCTCCCCCTCTCACCGCTGCCCCGAGGCAGCCAGTTTCATCCAGGTATTTCACACCCCAGACCCCTAGTCTCATCTGACCGTATTTACCAGTGACAATGCGCATGGGCAGTGGGTATAAGGGGCTTGGGGAGGCTGAGAATCCCCAAACAACGCAAGAAATGC